>NC_031474.1:496394-812614 GCF_000006565.2 Toxoplasma gondii ME49
GACAACGTACCATCTCGAAGCCAGAAACTGGAGTCATGGAACAGGAACTGCGGATTCGAAAAACAGAGCCGCGACTATGGAGGCAACTAAAGGAGGAAACGCAAAGCCTACGGCAGCAGCCGAACCACGCTATCTACCGTCCCAACGGCACGAGGCGCATCAGCTCCCGGTGGCGCTGAATGCAACCACCCATTATTGAAGGGTTCCGAGAATGTCTCAGTCGAACACTTGTCGTTAGAGTAGGTGTTCGTCGGAGGAATGCATCAAACCAAGAAGCTTGTGGTAGATGTCGGGGTTGCTGTGTTTTCAAAGTGTCGGGCGCGCGTGCTCACCTTTTCTTCTACACTGACTCGAGACTATCCTGACGACGGTCTCACGTGAGGCGCCGACCACAACTCGGCGGTGAGGCTTCTCCGTTACCATCGATTAAGGGTACGGCTACGAGAGTGTCTGTGGTGCTCGGCGCATTCAGCCGCCACCCCAGACACCTTCGCTCCCAGGTTATCCGAACGGTGCGTGCGTTCTCCTCACCAGCCGGCTGATCCCATTGCCCAGAGTGTGCCGCAGCTTGCATGTTGTAGCTAGGGGGCGACGAGCCCTGGACGCAGAGCAAATCTTGTAGAACGCTGGACCCCAAATGTTTACCTGTCTTAGAAAAAAGATACGGTTGTACTTCTTCGTTGCACCTGTGTTCGAATGCGTGATCTTCAATCAGCAGGAGGCGTCGTCGTTCGCGTCGCGCTCGGGCAGATATGTCTAACAATGCGGGCCAGGCAATCCGAGAGGGCCCGTCTAATTGATGGGAATATCGAGGGCGTTTGTCAAGTTCTTGAATCTGCTGCGGCACAGTTGCAGGGCTTCTGCCGAAGGTTTTCAGGCGGTCAAGGAGGGGTCGGAGGAGGGGGGTCCGAAAACTTGGCGAGTCGGTATGAGCTTCTTGAACACCCGAAGCGAATTGAGCTGCATCTCTCCACGTGATATTTCATGCGGGTCCTTTTTCGGCGATTTGCGACCAGGATTGTTATTTTTTGCTTGGCCGATCCTAATTTTCTCGAGACACACGTTTTACGCAGGTATTTGCAGTGAACACAGGGGTATTTGGATGCTTCATCCACGCCGATACTGGGCGTGTGTGAGTTGTGGAGGCACCTGGACGGGAGACGACTTGAGAGGTCACTCACTAGTCTTCCGTGGGGTGGGCACGTTTGTGGCTAGTGCCGTCTGGCCGACATTGTTGTTGTGGAGAAGCACAAGGACAATTTGCGTATTTGCGCGACAGGCTCGTGCATTTTCGTTATTGCATTTTGTCGCTGTTCAATATAGGGAGAACTGCCAGTGTTCGTGTGTCCGCCATATGAGCACGCCAGTTGCACACCGGGCGGTTGGTGCGCAGGTGGTGCCGGCACATGGTGCACCATTTCTGTTGGTGCCACGAGCACGGTGCGGTTTGGAGTCTCGCTGCTCCAGTATCTCCATGTACACTATTCGGAGTGACGAATTAGCAGAAAGTGCATGTATCTTTTTTGTCTGGAGCTTTTGACAATGACAACCTTCCGTGAGCGAGTCGTGTACAACGCCACTTCTTGACGTGGATCGGTCGTTGCGGGTAGTGAAGTCGTGCAGCAAAAAGCGAAATACCCTTCTATGTGCGGACGCATTCCTCAGGAGCGTCGGACTGTTTTCCTCGGGACTGGTGGACCGTTCGTGTGCACGCATAGAAAGGCATGTCAAACCATTTCCGCAATAAAACCTTGACGGCAATGTGGATATTCCCTCCGTCCCTTTAGTCGACTAGTGGCGCACTGCCTCCTCCATGCTCGGTGTCACTGATTCACGCGCAAGGCACAGGCTGAAATAATCTCAGCAGAAACCTCTTTATCTTCCTAGGTGAACACAAGCGATTATTTTTTCTAAGGACGAACTATTGCTTTTATCCCAACCCCTCACAGAATCGTGGCGACTTCAGAGTGCATGGATCACTCCTGCGCTACTCGACTCACCAGAAAACGCGTTGTCGGCTGCTAATGGATCGCTCCACCATGATGTTGGTCCCGGGGCACATCTATCAGAGCCACGCGAGCCGCTGAACTATCGTGACGTCTGGATGGTGGAGTGCCGGCACTCACCGCAGACTCCCTGGTAGAGTTGCACAAGAGGGCGAACGGCGGCACTGGATGCTGGTAGGCTTCCGTGGCTTTTGTAGGAGCATTCAGTCAGCGTGTCCGTGTAGCTCGCAGCAGTTAGGACGCACCATAGGGCCTGCATCGAGGCACCGGACAACGTACCATCTCGAAGCCAGAAACTGGAGTCATGGAACAGGAACTGCGGATTCGAAAAACAGAGCCGCGACTATGGAGGCAACTAAAGGAGGAAACGCAAAGCCTACGGCAGCAGCCGAACCACGCTATCTACCGTCCCAACGGCACGAGGCGCATCAGCTCCCGGTGGCGCTGAATGCAACCACCCATTATTGAAGGGTTCCGAGAATGTCTCAGTCGAACACTTGTCGTTAGAGTAGGTGTTCGTCGGAGGAATGCATCAAACCAAGAAGCTTGTGGTAGATGTCGGGGTTGCTGTGTTTTCAAAGTGTCGGGCGCGCGTGCTCACCTTTTCTTCTACACTGACTCGAGACTATCCTGACGACGGTCTCACGTGAGGCGCCGACCACAACTCGGCGGTGAGGCTTCTCCGTTACCATCGATTAAGGGTACGGCTACGAGAGTGTCTGTGGTGCTCGGCGCATTCAGCCGCCACCCCAGACACCTTCGCTCCCAGGTTATCCGAACGGTGCGTGCGTTCTCCTCACCAGCCGGCTGATTCCATTGCCCAGAGTGTGCCGCAGCTTGCATGTTGTAGCTAGGGGGCGACGAGCCCTGGACGCAGAGCAAATCTTGTAGAACGCTGGACCCCAAATGTTTACCTGTCTTAGAAAAAAGATACGGTTGTACTTCTTCGTTGCACCTGTGTTCGAATGCGTGATCTTCAATCAGCAGGAGGAGTTGTCGTTCACATCGCTCTTGGGTATTCATGTGTGTTGGTGCGGGTAACTATTCCGAGGGGGACCTTCTGAGTGATGCGGTTATTGATGGCGCTTGTCAAGGTCTTGAATTCTGTGCAGCTTGCTTGTAGGAATCCTCGTGAGAAAATCTAGGCGCTCGAGACAGTGCAAGAGGAGAAACAGGAGGAAGGGAATCCGCATGCGAGGCTGTTTGTTACGGGTGCTCTGTGTACCAGCAGTGGATCGTGTTCAGTGTCCATCTGAAATCGTGTGCGGGCCCTTGCCGGGGAATTGCTTCCGGCGTTCTCGTTTTCCTCTCTTGACGGGTGCTCGTGTTCACGAGACATAAATTCTACGCATGCGTCTGGTGTGGTCATAAGGTTGGTTGGATGCTTCATTCAAGCTCATAGTGACTGCATGCGAGTTGTGGGGGGTACCGAACGAGAGGTGACTTCAGGGGTGACTTGCCATGTGACCTCTCAGGTGACTTGCGAGGTGACTCAGCAGTCCCCGTGGTGTGAGTACGTGGTGTGGCTAGTCCCGTCTGTCCGATAATACTGATGTTTGGAGAGGCGCACAGGGACAATTTACGCTTTTAGGCTGGCAGCCCCGTTCGCCTTCATTTTTGTATTTTCCGCGAATGAAGATTAGGAAGAAGCGCTGACCGTGTTCGTGTGTCTGCCACAGACACGCCGGTTGCACACCGGGCGGTTGGTACGCAGGCGGTGCCGGCACATGGTGCACCATTTCTGTTGGTGCCACGAGCACGGTGCGTTTTGGAGTCTCGCTGCTCCAGTATCTCCATGTACACTATGCGGAGTGACGAATTAGCAGAAAGTGCATGTACGATTTTTTTGTCTGGAGCTTTTGACAATGACAGCCTTCCGCGAGCGAGTCGTGTACGACGCCACTTCTTGACGTGGATCGGTCGTTGCGGGTAGTGAAGTCGTGCAGCAAAAAGCGAAATACCCTTCTATGTGCGGACGCATTCCTCAGGAGCGTCGGACTGTTTTCCTCGGGACTGGTGGACCGTTCGTGTGCACGCATAGAAAGGCATGTCAAACCATTTCCGCAATAAAACCTTGACGGCAATGTGGATATTCCCTCCCTCCCTTTAGTCGACTAGTGGCGCACTGCCTCCTCCATGCTCGGTGTCACTGATTCACGCGCAAGGCACAGGCTGAAATAATCTCAGCAGAAACCTCTTTATCTTCCTAGGTGAACACAAGCGATTATTTTTTCTAAGGACGAACTATTGCTTTTATCCCAACCCCTCACAGAATCGTGGCGACTTCAGAGTGCATGGATCACTCCTGCGCTACTCGACTCACCAGAAAACGCGTTGTCGGCTGCTAATGGATCGCTCCACCATGATGTTGGTCCCGGGGCACATCTATCAGAGCCACGCGAGCCGCTGAACTATCGTGACGTCTGGATGGTGGAGTGCCGGCACTCACCGCAGACTCCCTGGTAGAGTTGCACAAGAGGGCGAACGGCGGCACTGGATGCTGGTAGGCTTCCGTGGCTTTTGTAGGAGCATTCAGTCAGTGTGTCCGTGTAGCTCGCAGCAGTTAGGACGCACCATAGGGCCTGCATCGAGGCACCGGACAACGTACCATCTCGAAGCCAGAAACTGGAGTCATGGAACAGGAACTGCGGATTCGAAAAACAGAGCCGCGACTATGGAGGCAACTAAAGGAGGAAACGCAAAGCCTACGGCAGCAGCCGAACCACGCTATCTACCGTCCCAACGGCACGAGGCGCATCAGCTCCCGGTGGCGCTGAATGCAACCACCCATTATTGAAGGGTTCCGAGAATATCTCAGTCGAACACTTGTCGTTAGAGTAGGTGCTCGTCGGAGGAATGCATCAATCAAAGAAATTTGTGGTAGATTTCTGGGTCGTTTTTTGAAGAAACATGTGCGCGTGGTCACAGTTGACTTATGTACTTTCTCGCGACTATAGGTTTTAAGAGTCCTTCGTGCGTGCTCACTTTTGCTTCTACCATGTTTCGAGTCTGTCCCGACGACGTTTTAGTGTTACGAGCCCCCCACAATTTGGTGGCGAGGTGTGTCCGTTACCTTCGAACACGGGTTTGGCTACCTGTGAGAATTCCGCGGCCGCATTCATAGAAATCTTGAGGGTGTTTGCCAATTTCTTCAATCTGATGCGGCACTGTTTCAGCAATTCTTCCTAGATTTTGAGGTGGTCAGGGCAGGGGGTTGGAGGGGGGACCCTAACATCGAGCGAGGCGTCTCGAGTTCCTTGTATACTGGCGGCTAACTGAGGTGCATCTCTCCGTATCAGATTACATGGGAGCTTTTCAACAGGGACTTGCCACCGGAATTTGTATTTTTTTCGCTTATCCGATCCTCGTGTTCTCGAGGCACGTGTTCTACGCAGGTAGTTGTAGTAATCACAGCGGTATTTGGATGCTCCATCCAGTTCCGTAGTGGGCGTGTGTGCTGGATGGTAGAGGCAACTGGGCGACAGGTGACTTGCAGGTGACTCACGAGCTTCCCAGGCTGTCAGGCCTCTTGTCGCTAGCGGCGTCTGTGAGATGAAGTTGGTGTGGAGAAGCAGTGGGGAAGTGTCCGCATTTATGCGACAGTGATGTGTCTTTGTTGTTGAATTTCGCCGCTGACAATCTTCGTATGGATCGTTGACTGCATTCGTGCGTCCGCCACGAACACGCTAGTTTCACGCTGGCGCACCGGATGCGCGCGTGGTGCAAGCACATGGTGTACCATTTCTGTTGGTGGCATTGGCACCGTTGGGTTTGCGGTATCGTTTTGCTCTATGCCCCACGCGCCAAGACCAGAGTGATGAATTCGCCGCCAATGTGTGCACGAGTTTATTCTGTTCGAGGCTTGGGACAGTGAAAGCCTGAGGTGAACGGTTCGCTGTGCATCGCGGCTTCGTGGCGCTGGTCTGCCGCTGCGGCCGGGGAAGTCGTGCCAGAATTGACATAACACCCTTACATGTGTGGACGCTTTCATCAGAAGAAACGGGGGAAAATTTTTCTCCGTGGCACGAGTAGAACTTTCGTGGGCACACGTAGAATAGCATGCCAGTGGATTTCCGCCACAAAGCCTTCGCGGGAATACGGGCATCCCCCGCTTCCTCGGATTAGCGGCAGTGCCGACCCTGTGTTCTGTGGCATTGATCCAAACGCAGAACCCTGGATCAACTAATCCCGGAGCAACCATTGCACCAAAGCGGACACACACAATCACTGATGGAAGGAGTGCTGCTTCAGCGCCATTTTTTAAAGCGAACTTGGCGGATGCAGAGTGCATGGTTCACTGCGGCACTACACCACCCACCGGAAAATGAGTTGCCAGTTGCTAACATATTGATCATGATGTTGGTCCCGGGGCCCCATATCTATCACAGACCCGGCAGCCGCTGAAACCGTAACGTCTGGATGGAGTGGCAGCAGTCGCCGCAAACTCTATGGTGGAGTTGCACAAGAGGGTAAACGACAGCGCTGGATGCAGATAAGGCTTCCGTGGCTTGTGTGCTCGTAACCATTCAGCGGTGTACGTACAGTTGTTGGTAGTCAGGAACATCATTGTGCCTTCAGGCTAATTCGAAATGTCGCCTGTATGGATCCTTTTTTTCCACCGTGGTATTAACACTTTCGAGGACGGCAACGGAATCGAGACAAAATGTCTACGGGAGCCGAATCTGCGTTTCGACAGGTGACAGAGTTTGGATCGAATGGCGGGGGTACTATGGGTGCGATCGCGCTTTTAACAGGTTCGGTTGATATTTTCTGGCCATTTGCATGGATAGTGCATGCCTGTGGTTTGTTTCAGGCCTCGTTTACTCGAACGTCGTGTGCGACATGAACCTCGTACGCTCAAACCTTGTCAATGCTGCGAGGTCTGTTGAATTTCCGTCCACCGGCGCACAGGCGGGATGGAACCTTGTCAATGGGGTGCTTCTCTTGACGCTGGCTTTTATATGTTTTTTCGAGTTGCGAGTGTCGCCAATGGCTATGCAGGTACTGGAGACAGACTCTGTATTATTCGATGTGGTGTATTACCCGCGTCAGCTTACGTATAAGATCTTGTCTGCTGACTGCTCTGTCGACGAACTGTTATCACAGGTATGTTGGAAGACTCAAGCGAAGGACAGCTTCGGTGGATTGCCGCCATTTGTTGCAGGGAGTCATACCCGCATCTATTGCCATAGGCCGGATAGCGATTCCTGTTCTCCTTTTCATATGGTATGTTACCGTTCGACGTTGGACGAGCAAGACTGTTCACGAAAGGATTTCACAGGACAATCCATGGAGTGACGTCGGCACTCTATGGCACCTGCAGTTCAACGGCACCGCTGTTGTTCGGAATTAGCCTCACGGAGATGCTTGTTCAGCTTGCATGCTTTGTCGCAACAGCCTCGTACATGGTAACCGCAAGTCCAGCACAACTCTGCAGTCTTAACTTCAACGGGTGCGTTTTCCAGGTACATGCCAGTGGTCTGACTTGGGCCCAGGTTCAAGCGAACCTTCGGACACTTACCGTTAAAGTACGGGTGTCAGAAATGAACTCTACATTTTCCAAGTTCATCCATAGCTTTTTGTATAGTTGATCGACGTCTTCTCGCGGGGTGCCACTGCCGTTGCCAGTGCTCTCGGTGAGGGGATTGTGGCCATTCACAGGGGGATGAAAACCGCCGCTGAGTGGTCCGTCGATACGGCAAAGCGGTTAGAAGTATTTTCACTGCCTCATATTTCGTGCTCGGAAACGCGTTTTCAGGATCTGGGCTACCCGCCCTCAATGTACGATGTGCAAATGCAAGTCATTTTGCAACGTCTGCTTAAGAAAGTGACCCTGACTCCCACGTATGTCATCAGACTGGCACGGTGAAGAAGGACAGCGACTAGTTCAGTGAAAGTACGTCTTCCGCCTTGTTCATTCCAAGTTCTAGGATTTCGATGGAACCCTCTTTTAACTGTGGTAAACCAGTGTTCTGTCTTCCATGACACCTCGCGCGGAACAGAAAATCTGAATCCGAAACAAGAGACTGGAATGATAGTTAAGACTTCTCCTTGTGTCACCTGTCAGTGTCCCCCAGTGCGCGCTCCCATGCAGTCTCTTCAAGATTTTATGGACAATTAAACAGCTGGTCCACCTCGCTATGGCAGCGTGAGCGTGACTGATTTTTTCAGCTGAAGGAACACGAACACTAGAGCTATCAGTGAAAGGATCTATTGTGAATGGTAACAACGTGTTGCTAGCGTCCCCATACATGACAACGCCCGAGCTCGCGAAGCATTGTAAGATCAGGGTCGACGTGGCATCCAGTTACGTCCTCCGCCAACTCACTACTGTGCGTCAGATAGTTCTGCTCAGCATTGCATTGGAGATGAGCGGGCGATTTGTAACCAGCATTTTCGAAAGTCGTAGCTTGGAAAGACGACCAGGAGAATCGGACTAGATTCCGTGTGTGGTGCAGCGAACACAATTGGGAGTCACGGTGGTAAGATGCTTTTACAGAAGTAGGCTTATTGACAACCAGTCTCCACAGTTTCAAACGCATCGATTATACGGTACCGCTCTACATGCCACTGTCCGGCATACATCGCATATGGCCTGCGCCAGCGTAACTCCCCCGTAGCCGCTACCCTCCAAACGTATCTACTCCGCTGTTCCACTTGGAAAAAAATCAACCACATACAACTCCTACACAAACACTACCAAAAGCTCACTACACACACCTCAACATGTTACTTGACATCATACCACTGCATATAACGCTCGACGCAACCCTATCACAAGTATTTACCCTTAAACAAATTCAAACAGCAGAGCATATGAGCACTCTTTGTGGCTGGTCACGTCTGCCAGAATAGTGAGAGGGTCTCCCCCTCTAACAATAACTGTCAGCATCTTCAACAGCATCATAGACATCGATACACATATGACGACAGATCTACACTCGATGATTCGTTGTCCCAATCCTGCAAACTGTACCGGCAACAAGAAAACAATTATGTAGTCGACTCACTGTTAGATCACGGCACCAGCTTGAATGGAATCAGGACCACGACGACAGTGACTATCACCTTTACATCCCACGTCCATCAACAACTTGACCATGTGTATTCTTATCCTGATGTGATACCCAGCACTACAGCTACAGTTCCGCACGCCATAATCGGGTGGATGCCTTTTGGCGGCGGGCAAGTTGTCCTACTCCAAATGCAACAACGGACAAGTGGTAGTGCAGCAGGAAGCAAAACGCACCTCAGATATGGCCACACAGTTACACCCCTTAAGGGTTAGTTTCGTATTAGCATAGAACCAATCCGTAGCCTGTGGACCAGCAAGTTACGACTGCATACACTGCAGCGAACTGTACGCTACCACTTTGTCTGCTTGTCAGACTTAGATTGTCCGCTCCTCTTGCCCATTTCCGGGCCCACTATCTGGGGTCCTATTTTCGCCCACGCATGGTGAAATTCTCGTCTGTGATGGCAGGGGAGCATTCGCCGCTGGTGCCACCGCTGCCAAACCTGATAAAGACGAACTCCCAACGTAGTCGCTTGAGTACGGTCGTGTCTGGAGAGGCGATGGCTGCAAACGCGGAACACTATGACAGAAAAAACCCTCGCCTCCATGCGCGAAGTCGAATGCTGAACCTGCGGAAGCCTGCCCAGGCCATTCACCGTTCACACAATCGCTAGGTCCCAACTTGGGGGTGGCATGCGAGGAAGAGGAGGGTACTTCAGCAAATCCTGACGGCATCTGTGTTGCGTCGAATGATGGCATCAGCGATGGAAAGTACATTGGCGGCGGCAACATCCCGCTTCCTTGATGATGAAACAGGTGACTAGGGCAGACAACTATAAAATTTCTACCACGGTTTATCGCAGGACCCTGTGATGCAGACTGTCCCATGGCTCCAGCTTCATTCTCTGCTGTTGGCGCAGGTGCCGACGCATCGTTGCTCCCAGGCCCCTGCTGCCCAGAAACTCTCTGGGTGTCTGCGTCCAAACTTCCACTCCGTTGAGGAGCTTGACAATAACGTAGTGCTTGCAAACGAGACGCTGCCAACTGCGCCCGCTGAGCCTCAATCGTCCACAACGACGCATGCAAGCGGTAGAAATCACACTGAAGAAAAGAAACACATGGCACACAACATCACTCAAGGAGAATACAGCAGACGCCGCTGTGACGAGCGTAAAAAAGCCTCTTGGTTCTACCTAACCTCCATACTTCTTGCATGTGGCGAACGAACACCATTTAGTTGCCGCGAGCGTTGTGTGGCCAGTTAAGGACCACCCCGTCCGTCTGCATGCAAGACTAAAACCATATATATCGTGTGCACGGTCACCATATACGGACCCAGGAATATACAGCGGTCTCCACCGGTTGTTTAAGAAATTTGCACCTGCGTATGCTCCTCTCTGGTGACAAGTTGGAAGCAAACTTACAGTCTGACAAGCGAGCTGCAGAGACTGTAGCAGTGCCTGTGTCGCCAGAGTGTTCGCGGAGACGTTGGTCCAGTGATTATCAATACCACGAAGCCTCGCGTCGCCAAGTAATCCGCCTCCACTCCTCTCAGGATGTCCATCGGGTATTTCTGCGAAGCCAACTGAACGGTCGGTTTTATCGTGCCCCTCAGCGTCGCTCTGAGGGACGGGATCTGTCGAAGTTGGCCGATCAAAAGACACAGGGGAAGAGGCTGACACCGTCCTACTGTCTCCCCTGTCCATCTCGACATTCTGATCGGGCACGCCACTGCGGGGGTGCTGTGGTGGAGCCTCAGTCGCGGTGCCAGGGGCCGTGGTTGATGGGGAATCGTCGCTGGGTATGTCCGCACGACAAGTAGGACAGGACTGTTGCTGCACAAGCCAGGAGCTGCAAGGCAACCACAAAAAGCACGAAACGAAACTAGTGGCGCGACGCCTTAGTCGTAGAACTCTGAAAAACACGCGGGGCTACTCAAAGCGGAAAGGACTCTGTCGACGTTGTTTCAGCCGCGAAAAGGTGTGTGATGATGCATGAGGTTGGTTCTTAGAACAACCCGATTATTCCAAACACGGCGAGACGAGCTCCCGTGAGATAATGAGTGAACATGTCCTGCTTACAAAAAAAGTGGAAACAGTCATTGCCCTCTCACTCACCGGAGACAGTCGATGTGGAAAATATGGCTGCATGGAAGTTTCTTCGACCCTTCAAAGAGGAGATCTCTGCAGATGATGCAGGTGTCTGCCGTTTCTAACTCTTCAGCCGTCGCATCTGGGAACCTGGGCGAGTGGAAAGCGGAAGACAGCAAAGCAACACAACTCAGTGTGGCCATCTCAGAAGCCGTCAATCATTGGCGCCGGGACACACAACAACACCTGGAGCCTGCCATCTTGGACATCAACGCGCATGATTTCACAGTTTTAGGGAACCCGAAATCTGCAGTGTTCTGCGTTTCCCATACCCTTACCTAATTTCGAGATTCTTGGTGAGTGCGCGGTACCTCTTGAAAGACAAGATGCGCTTGTAAAGGGTCTTGACAACGTGGATGATGTCCGCGGTCATGTACAGCGGCAGTCGACTTGGTTGCGTGATGAAAAAGACCGACATGAAGAGCTGTCAAGCAAGACAAAAAACATCCCAGCCACCCACACAAAGATGAAAAAGCGCATGGAAACACTCTTCAACATACCTTTCTCCGTTATCATGGTTGCGGTCTCGAGGTGTCAATCGTCCAGCAGGTGCTTCCCATCCAAATCGCATCCACCCCTCTGCAGTTCGCCCCTCGCCAGCACTCAAGCAGGACCTCTGTACCAAGCTTACCAGGAAGATAACAAGACTTGTGACATCGTGGATGAGCTCGAGGTAGAAAATGACAGCTGACTTGGCTGCCCATCCTGCAACAGAATTAGATTTGCCACACAACATACTCATCTGGGTCAAGAGGGCGCTGAGAAGCACCAAAAGAACCACGGCAGATACACGAATCCGGGTACAGAAAGGCATTCGGTATAAATGCCTGCACGAATGGACATACAGACGCCCGCTTTGCATGCCTAGCCGGAGTCAAGAAGCAGAGCACGAATCTAGGGGCAGTACAAATGCATGCGCATGGCAGCTGATAGAGGCGCTAACATGGGCAGACGTTAGTAGGAGGCTCACCGTTGTCTAGGCGGACGTCGACGACGTGAACGGCGAACTTGAGGGTGCTGATAGCGCAGGAGACGAGCATTCCCAGGCACTGACAAGAAAGCACATCGCATGCAGCCACACACTACGCGCGTTGTGTTTGGGTCTCGATGCAGCCCAGTGGCGGGCGGGAAGGCAGCCAGTGTGAAGGTCTCCTTCCAGACCTGCGGATTTGTCTCCGCTGCGAGGTGCTCCACGAAAAGCTGGCATCTCTGACGAGCGGAGGCAAAAGCCTTACCTCGAAGAGAAGCCAGAGATAGAAAGTCGAAGCCTTGCTTGAATTGACGAAGAAGAAGTGGACAGCGCAGATGTCGAGCAGGAGGAGACTAAACAGAGCGATGCATATCCTGAGCAGCACACTCGTGCGAGGATTGCCGACCTCAAACAGCTGCACAACAGACAAGACAGGCGGGAAAATGTCCGGGACATCGTCCTTTGTATTTTTTGTTACATGCTTCACAGACTGAAGAGAATCAGACACAAAGATGAGCTGTCTCCGACCCGCCACAGCAGCGGTCACTCTGTCATTTTTCAAGGGAAGCAACTCCTCACTTCCGAATCCCCTCCTGGACAGTCCATTCCTTTTGCGACAGCGTGATTTTCCTCCCGAGTTCCACATGCTGGTTTTCGAAATAGACGCTCAGTGAGTCGAAAGGGACCACCTGGTATCCTCACCGTTCCGCCGCGAATCTGGACAACGAGGTGGGCAGTCTTGAGGGAGACGACGATGAGGAGAAACTTGGCGAGGGCGTGGGTAGAGACCTCGGCGCCGTCGAGCGTCGGGGAAGAGAGAACGAGGAAGAGAACTGTGTCGAGGAGGAAGCCTCTACCGCTGTCGATGACTTGCTCCATCTCCAGGTCCCGCAGACTCCCGACCATCAGACGCATCGCGAGTTTGCCGAGCCCGAGAAAGAGCATGAACGCACAGTTGTAGAACAGCGCAAGGGCAATTTTGCCTGTACTCAGCACTGCAACGACTGTGTACAACTCCTCGTGGACGTACCACGTCCGCAGCACCAGCGTGACGACGCTGAGGAGCGACAGAAGCGCGTAGGTGCGATAGCGAACGTGGATTCCCGCCATCCTGTTGAGTTGCGTAGAAACACGAAAGAAAGAGACGATCGAAGCGGGGGAAAGAAACCATGCCCCTGCACAAGCTCTTTTCAGATGGCCATGGTGCTCGCGAAGCGGCGAGCACAGATACCTAGAGCCCTCGCCCAGCGCGAAGAAGGAAGACGTCTATTTTCTGCGGTCTCCGCCTAGTCGCTTTTCGCTGCTTGTCTTTCTCTCTTGCAGGCTTTTCCCACTGGCAGCGACCTGGAAGACTTGCAAGGCTTGCCTGGCTGGCGAAGAGAACTCGACGAAGAATACAGACCACGTGTGAAGCAGAGAGGTCCCAAAATGTTAGAAGGAAAGACGGAAAGAAGAAAGGGGCGCCTGCCGGGAGTTGGTTGAACGAGAAAGCGAGAAACTCGGCAGGCACTGCGAAGCAAATAACCGTGGTACTTTGAGCATGGAACACCGCGGGAGAGAGGTCTTTTGGCAAAGACACTCGAGCTAATAGAGTTGTGCAAAGAGAGGGAGACAGACGGCGACAGTGTCGCAGATAGATTGAGGAAAGGGAAGCAAAAAATGAGGAGCTACGGAACGGACAAAACCAGCCCACAAGCGGTTTGAAGCGCGACGGAAAAGAGCGGTACAGAGGTAGGAACCCCTGTGTAAAACTCAAACGGTCAGTGGGAGGGCGAACCGAATCTGCTCCCTCACGACTTTCACGCATAAATGCGTAAAGGAAGACGACGAGGAGCCAGAAAAAACGCAGAGACGACAACAGTGCCACAGACCCAAGCAAGGCGGCTACTCGCCCGACGCCGCCGATCCTCCGGCCGCAGCCACAAATTCCATTTTCTCTGAACAAGCTTCCAGAAACGAAAGCTAGCACACTCGGCATAAACGCGCGGGAAAGACGGAGAGCAACAAACACGCCAGCGCCAGGGAGCAAGGTCGGCAGAATCAACGCAGTCGCTTGTCCCCCGTGTACAATTTTCCGTGTCGCTGCCTGTCCACCTCGCTCATTTGTGCATTTTCGTTGCGTTTAAATGCTATGCGCTGGAGTGATATGGAGTAATTGAGAAGCCGGACAGCGGAGGGAAACGAAGGAACAGAAATTCGACACAAAGAAAACCTCGAGACCTGGACAGCAGGCTGGGTGCTCGGAGCGTAGTTCAGCTGCAACGAAAAGGGCGGGGAAGTGGACGACAAGAAACGCCTTTCCCCTTGCGTCGTTGACGGTGGTAAAAAACGGTTTTCTTTTGTCTCACTGAGACCGCCGGTAGAGAGGAAGAAAACGTGGACGAGAACGAAAAAGTGGGCGACGAGCCGCGAAGACACATGGAGAAGCGAGCTTCTTTGCGCGCGACACTGGGACGAGGTCAGGGGCGACTTTTGCGAGGTTAAAATGCACAAAATAGACGAGAGGCGCGTCGCAATTGATTAAAAGAACTTCCCTGCTGCCTGCTGGTAGTTGAAGAAAGAATGCAAAACGCCCGCCCCGTAACTTCCCAGCAACTGCTACATTGCCGACAGCGCACGAACTCGAGTTCCTTGTCTGTTTCACCCGCCATACAGATGCCCCTACAGATGCGCGGTACATGAGCACATTCCGTGGTAAGTGTGTCACACCAGGCGACAGCCATCTGTTGTGTCTCGAAAAAA
This sequence comes from Toxoplasma gondii ME49, assembly GCF_000006565.2. Classification (NCBI taxonomy): domain Eukaryota; phylum Apicomplexa; class Conoidasida; order Eucoccidiorida; family Sarcocystidae; genus Toxoplasma; species Toxoplasma gondii. The sequence continues at coordinate 511,278 of NC_031474.1, forward strand.
ACGGAAGGTCCAAGTAAAGACAGAAGTGAATCTATGCGTAGGAGTGGCTTGCAACTGCGTGTCAGCATACGCGTCGCTTTGGCAGGAAGCGTCACCGAAATTGGAATTGGGCGGAGCGCGAAGTCAAGACAGACTGAAGACGATAAACTGAGGGAGTTTCGAACGAAGGAGAAAGGGCAGACAGCTTCGCAGCACGGAGGAAACACTTGAACGTCGAAAACACGTGGCACGAAAGGGGACGAAGAAGCGCTGATGGATACGCAGAGCAAGAATCGTCTTGAATGTGTCGGATGAGGCTGCTTCCTGCGGCCAGGTCGTTCCTGAACCGGCGGAGATTTGTGCACGACGATTACAAAGACGAACCTTGCATCAGCCTCAAAGTCTGCCATTCCCCAATCTCTTGCTTCGAACCTTCCCACACGGAGCCTGAAAAGACACTGTGGACAGAACTGAGGAACGGGAATACGTCGCGAGCACTAGAACTTTCACTGTCCTACTGCTTGCGAGCACTTGAGCTGTCGCGCATGTGTGCTGATTCTTCTACTGTAATTGGCGAAGTCGACGGAGCTCACTGCCATCTGATGAGGCGTTTGATCGAAACCGATAGGCATCCATAGACATGCGTCTACCCGAGGAACTACGTCAGTGTCTGTATCTAGCTTATGCTGGCTACGTCGTGCAGGAGTGAGATTTTGGATCGATGATCTCTCCTCTTTGCGGGCCGTGACGGCAATTGCCAACAAGGTGATCTTGCCCCAGAATCGCGCGTCAATATTTTTAGCGAAATGTGGTGAGTTGGTACGTTTCACTGAGCAAGCCGTAGCGATCCCGTTTTCATTCTGCGTAGCTGAAGCAGCCTGTGGACAGTGCATGGGTTGTGAGGACCAAACCATTGCCTGGCAGCACTCTCTTCTGAGAAGGATTTGGTTCTACGCGTCTTTTGCATGCACACGCGGATCTGTGAATGCAGCCACAACAAAACTGGATGTAGGCACACTGCATGCATTGACTGCATGAAGAAAACCGTAAAGGATACCGTTTCTTGGTTAGTCAACCCTGTTCTCAGGGGGTAGGATGTTACCAGATTCTGGATCATGCTCAATGTTACACGCTCGTCTCTCGTCCAAGTTTCACTTTTCACGGACAGTACTCTGGACACGGAGCGCAATCTGAAAAGCCAGTCGAGAGGGAAAATCCAAGAAACACAATCGTTCCCTGCTTCTCAATGCGTCGAATGTAGCAGAAGCGCTCTACACGTTCCATGTGGGAACCGAGTTTTGGGATGTTGGCGATCACTTCGCTAACACGCACTGATGACACGCAACTGTCCAGATCACCTCGAGGTGAAAAACATCCACAACGAGTAAATGCGTAAACAAACATCCCACCCACCATCGAATGCTTGACAGCCTTCACGAGGCTAAAACAAATCGACCGCCTTAAGCACGCAGCCTGCTTCTGAGCACATGCGTCAGTAACTCCCTCGCATTTCAAATCTGTAAAACGGAACTCGAGAGACAATGTAGTGCAGAAACAACAGACGCATGTATATATTTCTATCGCTGTTTAGTGGAACTCTTCTTGATATGTAAAGATTTTTTCTGTATATATGTAGGCAAACAATATTAGGACGGAGATCTGGGAGGTCGACGAGTTTCCACAGAACGCTTGCAAGTCGAAGCCGCTTTTACTACCACTCACCAACGCCACCCCTGGCTCCTGCTCTCCACCGTCTGGATAATTGCACTCGTCTCGGGGAAGCGGCCGTTCCGTGCATCCTTTCCCCACCATACTCCCCGCAGAAACACACACTGTGACACGCATACGCGTCCTGCATGTGCCTGAACTGCGTGGGACGCGCTAGACTCGTCTGGCTTACAAAAAGCTACACCTCTCGAGACAGGGGGAGTCAAAATGGCTGAGTTCTTTGTTTACATCGGCAACTGCGTTCTTAGCTATCCTCGGACAAGCCGACGTGAGAAGGAACCACTTAGCTCCGCTTCTTCGTGGCATCCGCGGACTCGTCTGTTTCCCCGGTCTCCGTAAACGCCTGCTTCCTCTCTCTGGCAGACGTGAACTGGAATAGGGCATGCATCCAGACTAGGTAAAATCTACACAGGCGATATAAAACATCACACACAAACAGTGACGCTTCATTGGTACATGCGAACAAGGGCCACAGAACTGCACATAAACACTTCTTCATATTCAGTTCTATACTCCTATGAATCTGTATGGCTACGTCTACGCGTAAGCTTCTCTACGCTTTCCACTCACGCCGCGGACGTGCATGTGTACAGAAACATTCCGCTGTCTCCCTCTCTGCTTACTGGTATGAGAGGGCGATCTCCTGTAGCCTCTGAAGCACGGCAGATGATGATTCTGTCAGAGAGTTTGACAACTCTCGACAAAGAACATTCGTGGCCTTCCCCTGATGCCAAATTGACAGCAGACTTACCTTACGAATCCTGCCCCAAGCACTTCAAAGACCAGATTCGCAAACGATGTGGCTGCAGAGACGCAAAACACCGTCTCACCGATACTCATTGATCCATTAATACGTGTACATTTGCTCATATATACTGTTTATTTCCAGTGTTTATGTATTTATATGCATATGTGGCCACTTGCTGACAGTGACTGTCCCCGCTTTACTTGTGTGCTGATCTCGAGTTTCATTTCTCATCGTGGACCGAGGAAGGCTTCGAGGAGAGACACAGCACGTGAGAGAACTCAACACATTTCATACGAAAAGAAAGACGCTCCAACCTTACACAGATGCAGACAATTACTTTTTCACGTGTGTGTAACTGACCAACATAGAGACGTATTTAGATATATACATATATATATATATATATATATACATATACATGCTTGTGGGCCACCGATGTGCATTGCTTACAAGAGCAGAACGTTGCCGCGCGCCTGCTGAGGAGCCATCCGTCTTCGCAGACTGTAATGCAGTTTTTCCCTGAGGACAGATGGAACATGTACTTCCTGATGTCAAAGTGTTGTCCATGTTTGAACCCTTGGGACGTGGATTCCGTAGCCTGCCTCTTCGGTTCCCTATCCGCAGAAGTTACCTTCCAGAGTAAGACAGGCTTATATATATATATATATATATATATATATATATATATATGCATTTCGTGTGAGAACCTGAATGCTCGACCATGTCAATGACTCGGGTTCACTCTTTCTTTGCGTGACACTGTTGAGGCTGGTTCCACACTGTTTTCGTTCCAAATCGATTCTTACCCCTTTCAATCTGATCGACAACATCTCTAGCGACTGCGTCTGCAGAACGCACAGTGATGGTGCCCTCGAGCTTCGCCGTCAGCTGAAGAGAAGAACAAAGATCTGACACCAGTGAGTGACCTAGAAAAACGCGCTGCTGTGCAGCATTCGTCTCCCGAAGAGCAGGTATATTCATATGTATTCACAAATGTGTACGCTTGAAAAAAACATACACCGTCACATGGGCATGGGGGTCGATTCTCGCCTATCAAGCCCCGGAAAGGCGTCAGAAAAGTGGACGCCAAACCCTTCTGCCATATTTGAGATCCGCAGCTCCTGCTTTGGGCCGTCTTTCTCTCTCCATTTCACGAAAGCAAGGCACGCATGCGCCGTCAAAACGTCTACGGCTTCGTACCGTCGGTCTGACTTCTTTCTCTCGTTGGAACCCTGGAGTGTCGACAGAAGGGAGATATGCATTTGCGAAAAGAATGTTGGAACCGGCGGTTTCTTGTTCGAGCGCCGTAAAGAGCGCCGTGAAACCGGCCTTCGTCGCTGAGTAGAGTGCGAGACCGTAGATGGGGACGAGAGCCGCGATGCTGTTTGTGAAGCATATACACCCGAAGTGTCTGCGCTGCATGCAGGGCAGCACCGCCTTGATTTGGAGGATTGTCGACTTCATGTTCATGTCGAGAATCCTGCACACTTCCGAAGACGGCGTTGTCTCCAAGGTTCTCGGCTCTACCGCCGCCGCGTTACAAAACAGAAAATCCACCGGACATAATCCACTGGCGTGTCTGGGTCCCTTCTTTGACGGCGCAGACAACTTCTCGAGCTCGAATGACGTCTTCAGCTCGTGCGCCTCGTCAGAGAAAACAACGCTTCCCTGACCGCAACGGAGACAGCAGCGCTGCGCGTCAGACCCTTGAAAAGAGAAACGCGAAACTTGGAGAACGTCAGACACCACTTGGAGAGATAGATTCACACTTGCCCACAAACAGACCAAAAGCCGCAGCGAGACAGATATACCCATATGCACCTGTCCATACAGAGCTATCTACCTGGCAGGCTCGATCTCTACATGTTGCCTAATTCACGTCCACCACCTGTGCAGATGCGACTTCATCTGTACCTGATTCGATACACTATGAATATATATATATATATATATATACTTAGGTGCACATACGCACGCAGGCAGATAAATATATATATATATATATATATATATATATATATATGTAGGTATGTATATGTAGGTGTGTGTACTTGCAAGCGCAACTATGTACATATGTACAAATGCGCGAACCCACGACCAAATCCAGGCCTCGGCACAGATATTCATGGTTTGTAAAGCTACACACGGACGTGCGAAGGAATCCAGCAATGTGGGGAAAGATGATCGGGTTAGCGAGAGCTCTTTTTCCTCTGGAACCGCACCTCAAGATTCACTGCTTTTTCCAGAGTCTCTTGAACGGTCGAAGCATCTGCCAAGTCTGCTTGGATGACTTGTATCGCCATAGAAATTGAGTGGTTCTTCGCCTCCTCGATGCACAGGGACTGTGCATCTTGCAGAGTTGAGAGCGTCCGGGCAACGAGAGAAATCACTTTCGCGCGTTTCCGAACACACTCCAAGGCGAGGGACAAGCCAATGCCTTTTGACCCTCCACTGATGAGCACATGGCGCCCTTCTATGCGATACGGGAGAGCCAAGTCCACCCTCCAGAGCGGAAAGACTCGCGACACAGCGTACTGGAAGACCAGACGAAGAAGAGCGAGGAAGCTGACGGGTTGCTGCGTCTCACCGTCGCCTGGTAGGTGGTTAGACAGTCTCGCGCCCCTCTTTCCGTTCTGCTCTCGGTCGCCGCATGCTTCTTCTACACACGAGGAAGCGGATTTTGAGCCCAAGGGGAATCGTACAGCAGCGACTTGGGCGCAGTAGACAAAAACGAAGAGAATGAGCAAAGGGACTGAAACCAGCAGAGAAGCGAAGCCGCTCGCCGTGCCTCCGAGCGCCAAGAACGGCAGCAGAAAGATAGCCGCGAGTGCCAGGAGGGTAGAGACGGTGTTGCGTGCGACAAACAATAACATTTTAGAGACAGGGGGAACTGAGACAGAGTGCAGCGACGGAAAGAGCACGAAAGCAGTTCCAACACGCATCCACCAACCAGCTAAAAAACGCGCTTCCAGCGTGGTAGAAGTGACACGAAAGGTGAAGGGAACCAAACTTCTACATGCACATACATATGATATCCGGTACTACACGCACACAGATGGCCAATAAAAGGCAGGAGGATACAGAGATACCTTAGAGAAAAACTTCAACGCAACTTTATAGCGACAACCTTTATGTGCTAATCCATTCTCCTCAGTTTCTGCTAGACAATGCCACTCTCACAAACGATTGGAAAAAAGGAGGCCCGAACGAATTTTCGTCGGAGGGTCTCGACAAACCTCCCGCTGCCCAATCTGGGCAGGCCCAGCTTGGGTTCTTCTACCTGCAGGCGGAAGTGTATTCTCCAGGCTTCGAAATCTCTTTTCTCGTTGGTAGTTCCAAAACAGCTTATGCGAAACGCGGTCACGAGAAATTCATTTCCACCACACACAGATGCGCACATGTACATGTCTCTTCCGCGAATGTCTTGGCGGCTGGACGGTATAGGAGAGGTCGACCCAGAGCTCAGCCGCCACAGTCGCTTTCAGCACCCTCCTCACTTTCACTTCCCTGAAAACAGAAACTAGAGCTGACTATTAACATGTTCAGACAGAAAAGAGCCTGCATTATTGCCGCGAAGGTGGAGGATAGCGTCTTCACTGAGCGGGTCGACGACTCTTCGCTGGCAATCGCGGGGCCCGAGTCCCGAGAGTTATGTCTTGGTGTTAGATGTGATTTTCTCGCAAAAAGAGCGATCGACTTCCCCCGGAAAAGGCTTGAAAAAGAGAGCGCGCGGAGATTCCCGGCTTCCAAAATGCAACTATTAGAGCTCAAGGAACACCACGGAATTTATCTGCTTTCTTGGACGCAATCGTGGCAGTCGAGCTTGCGTGCACCGCACACGAAAAAAACGACCCATGCGTTGCAAAGGAAAATTCGCAAGGTACCTCCACTCAGAAGGTTCCTTTTTCCTTAGGTGCACATAGAAAGCGAATAATTGAAGCGGTCGGACGGAGTTGCGCTGTCTAGCTTCATGCAGTCGCGGTATTTGTTAAAGGGAATCTAGGTGAAACGCGCGATGCGCAACACCGGCCGTTTTTCCACAGCGTGAGACTGAAGTCTATGGCACGAGAGTCTGTTGAAATGTTCCGTTCCTTTAGCACTACGCCAGAACCAAGCACGTTGTCCGTGCAGTCAAGAGAAGAAACGTACAGTTACTCTCGAGAAAAAACTCGAGAATTTTCGATGACGCAACCCTGCTCACTTAGACCATCGCACCTCAGGTGACGACGTTTGGTTCGGGGTTGGGAAGACAGCTCCACCACAACGTTCAAAACGCGGATGGAAGTGATAACGATCTGCTCTTAACAGAATTTGTTAATGTGAAATCTCTGCGTCGATTCTGAGGCTTTCTGCTGACTAAAACCGCTGCGCCTAGAGGAGAGTCTGTAGAGCATGAGCTCGGAAGCTCGGCGTGGAGTCTCAGATTTGCTGCTCCGACCTTCGGGCTATGCTCCATCCCAAATTCATCTTGATGCTTTTTGCGCAGCTTGCTTAAACAAATGGCGACTCAGTTGGAAACGGCGTATCGAAAGACATCGGGAGCCACTGTGTTCGGACTCTCACAAGCGCGAGTCCTACGGTGTCAGGGCGGACCTTACAGTTGAGATGTCGCCCCACACACATAATTCTATCGAAATAAAGAAAGGCGTAGCAATCAGCCTCTTCGAAAACAGTCTTCTTTCTGTCACCTTCTTGGTAGAACTGTCTTTTCTCCTCTACAGTTATCCACCTCGAAGCAGTACCGCAGGTACACTGATTCGGGCAGGTGGGCGATTCTTTGAATGCGTGCAACGATATTTAATATCTCACCTGACGTTCACAAGTTTCCATCTTCTCAGCATTTTCTCAGGTCAACAACCACAGTATCTCCTCCAAATCAAGATGGCTGCGTGACCAAAGTAGACACGGCGCTGACATGCGTAGAAAGTGCTCGTCGTTACTTGTTACAGTCGTCATACCTATACCCCAGTGCCGAGGCTCTCTATGACAGATAAAGAGAGTCTCAGTGACTGCGTAATGCTTGGGAGCCGAAGCAAATAGATGCGGATATCTTGCTGTCGAAAAATTCAGTTGCCTGGCTTTCTGAACAGCACATGCTTCTGTTTTTCCACTTCTCTCACAAGCATATCCTCGCTGACCAGCCGTCGATGTGGTCAGGATGTCCACTGCTCTTTTGAAAAGCATTCGCTGTTGTACAAGAAACTCGCCTTTTCTCCTCTGCCACACTTGCGTTGTCTTCCTGAAGGAGGACAACCGTCACGTTTCTTGTGAGCTTTCCTGAAGCAATCAGAAGATGGCTTTTTCTTTGCCTGGAATGGTGCTAGAGAGAGCGCTGTCCGTTACCAGAAGCCTGTTGAAAATGCTCACAAAGTTTCTGCTTCAAGAACCAGCGGCTGAACATGTTGAAGTTGACAAATCTGGCGTATACCTCTTTTGGGCGGCCGTTGGACTTGCAGCGTTTGGACTCGTCACGGTCGTGGGACAAATATTTATCAGGTGAAATCCATAAAGATGTGCATACAAACTACAGTCTGACATGAGCGTACACACCGCGTACTTCTCTATGTGGCCAACCCATGCAGAACCAAAATGAAGGAGCTAGCATCTCTCAAGCCTTTTGAAAAAGGGGTTAGAGGGATTCCTTGATATTCTCTCGACGGAAAGGCGCTTCTTTACCGGCATATGAGCGGGAGAGCCACGTATGCATACAGGCGTAGATACATGCGTGATAAGGCGATCGTTTCTCATTCCGTCAACTGTCACTTTGTATGAAGGTCTCCTTGTCCTTGACTGTATCTGCAGAGCTCCATGGGGAAAGTTTCGAAACGATGCGAAGAGCCGAGTGTGGGGGCCTTCGGTTCCTTGCGCCGTGGCGTGGATGATTCAGGAGTGTCCATCGTTTTTCATACCGTTTTCCGTGCTGGTTGGAACAGAATGGCTTGCGGGTAAGCCACAAGACTGTTCTGTCAGAAATAAGTTATTCAGTATACACCCATTCTGGTATTGACTCGTCCGATTGATTCCCCCCCACGTAAAAAAGCCTTTATAGAAGCGTAGTATACAGAAACATCTGATCCGCGCGTGTGCCTGTTGTGTTTTTTGCGCCCATGCATCTTTAAATTTGAACTGAAATGTGTCTGCATGAACAAAAGGCTGCGTTTACCACCACATTGCAAGTTTGATTGTAATTAATCTAGGAGATCGCGCCAGATGGACTAAATGCAATCTGAAACGCAATGCCTGTGGTAGCAGCTTGCGAAGGTAAGCGTTACTTCTTTCCTTTCCTCGTGCCTGGCATCCCAAAAATATATTCACGTGATGGACATTAGTCCTCTGTGATCATGCAGAGGTGCTAGCAGCGTTGTCTCGATCGAGTCTAATCCCTCTCATGTGAAATCTGTTCGTCAGGTCGCCCCATCAACAAAATCCTGCTAGTGCTGTTCACCACCCACTACGCCCACAGGTCGCTAGTTTACCCCGCTCGTCTCTACGTTCACACACGCTACCAAGAAAACCAGTCGATGCCGCTTGGAATTTCCGCAATGGCGGTCCTTTTCTGCACGTACAACGGCATGATTCAAAGTTGGAGCGCGATATCTTTCGACTACTCCTCAGAAGTGCGCGGCGTACTCTATTTTTGTGGTGTCATTAAGAAGTGTGTGGGTATGCAGCTCGACCCGTTCCTAGCCCCTCGTGCTTCTGTTGATGATTGCTCAGCGGCACTTCGTCTTATATCCGGAGTTTGTGTCTTTCTATGGGGAATGTCAGTGAACATCCGTTCAGACTACATCCTGATGAAGTTGCGTGTCACTAGCGACCGTGTCTACCAGCGGCGAGCTTCCACTGCATTCTCCAGTAATCGTGGTCGGTCCATTGCCTCTCGTCGATCATCGGGCTTCGGGACCAGACGACGATCGTCTCGCCTTGCCTCCCGCCTCGACAGCGGCGACATGTTTCCTGAGATTACGCCGAATCCTGTACTCTCTGCTTCTGCTTACAGAATTCCTGAGGGTCTCTGGTTCAACTATGTATCGTGTGCAAATTACTTTGGCGAGATCTGTGAGTGGGCAGGTTACGCCATCGCATGCAACACGTACGTGGCACTGAGCTTCGCTGTTTTCACTTTATGCTTTCTCACGGGTCGTGGTGTTCAAGTGCATCGCTGGTACTTGCAGCACTTCGAGGAAAGATACCCCTCTGGGAGGAAAGCGGTAATTCCGTTCATTGTGTAATTTCGAAAGTGTTGCCGGACACCCTAGTTTTACAAAAAGGAACCGTTCCACGGTGCACGACTGACGCTAACAATAATCGTGAGACGGCGGAACTCCTTTTTCCCGCAACACATCACGTTATATACTTTTTACGCACTGCGGGTGTGGGGGTACCGTCGTCCCGGATTCACACTTATATCTGGCTTTAACCTTCCTCGAAACTTACGAATTTTTATAATTATTTCTGATTTGGAGGCGTCTCTGCAACAGTGTCTCTTGTAGTGCCACTACAAAAAACTCCACCTGAAAAAGTATCTTTGCCGTGTGGAGACAACCACAGCTGCCTTTCTGCTTTTCAGACGACTGTTAACAGCAGAATTAAAGACATAGTCCTGTCCGAAACACGAAATCAACTGCTTACAAATGGTCAACACGGTCACAGCTGTTACGTTCGACAGCAAAGATGCACCTGAAATGGAACATCGGAAAGAGGAACGATTCAGAAGTCACTATGGTATGCTGCATTCTTATTCGCACGCGAAAGCGCCACTACCTGATATTACCGACTGGAATCGTGTTCCACGGACGTTTCCTTTTGAGACGGCAACCAGAACCTTTTCACATCAACAACCGAAGAGGATGATCTTGTCGGGCGGTTTAACTAATACAACGGCGTTTTCCACGTACCAAACATTACCGTAGAATACAGAGGACATATGAAACCCCTGTGAATCACCCCCGTGTGTGGTCAGTCCCGTTCGCGGCATGCAGCCACTTAGACGCTTCTAGGATTAACGTCTTTCAGTGGACGTTATCGCCGGGGAATAAAAGTCGAACAGGAAGGTCGACAGAAATGCAGTACTTTACACGGCCCCTTCTAGCTATGCGCAGTGAAGTTCGCCTATAGAAATGTGTGCATGCACAGACGTACGCATATGGATGAGCATAGTCACATGCAACAGGGGAAGCATCTCGAAAAGAGAAACGCCGCTGAAACCGTCCTTCTTCCAAGCGCTCCAGAAGGTGCGCAACAAGCAAGACTGCGCATACGGGAAGCTGTAAACCAGCCAGCTCCACGTATTCGCCAAATTTCTTCTGTGGAAAAAAGCACGTGAGGAAACATGACGCTGCTGAGTAAGCTCCTTTGACTTTCCATGACTCACGAAGAGACGCTGGCATCGCGTTATGAACAACTCAATCCGACGTCGGAGACGTGCACTGGGTTTTACGGCTCTTCAGTTTTTCGAGGGTCTGATGAATTTGAAGCCTGTTCTAACTGTGGTCACCGGCTCCTTGCCGGTCACGAGAGGCTTGCAACGTCCGCGTTTTGGAACAGCGATAGATCTACAGACTTGACTCCCGCCTGGCTCATCTTGGTAACGGCTTCGCGTCCACGTTCAAAAACTTCATCGACCCATCGCCTGACAGAAGCAGAGAACAACGGGTCAAAATCCCCCAAAACATAGCCGATAAGTGTTCCTTGCCGAAATCGGAGAAAGCGGAATGCCGTTCGGGTCTCTGGAGGACTGAGATGCGCATAGAGCGAGCAGCATGTGACCACATATTTTCATCGGCAGGACACAAGCATCACGTCGACCAACCAGTGAAGAGGCACCGAATGAGACAAATAAAATAAGGGGGAGACAGGTGGAAAGAAGGAGAGACTAGGATTCAAGCGGACAGACACGAACCAAGTTGATAAGATTACGCATGTGAACTCCGAGGGACGGACGAAGGTGAGTGTGGAGACCCAAACGTACGTAGAAGAGAAAAATCTGACCTACACGAGTACAATGAAGAAGGCAGCATCAAGCAATCATGCTGATACAACGTTAACAACATCACCTGTTGTATTTGTATTCAGAGTAGATGAATTAAAATCTCATACGTGAAACGCACCTCTCTCGGAAGAAAACCACACCAGGAGACATGCGGCTTACACCAACATCGTCAATTCTCTAGGCACACGTCCTGGCATGTGTGTACTGCCTCTCCACCAACGGTACTTTATGTGGACACAATCCGAGTGGAGTGCGGGGTGAGACCCTTCCTACTCTGACAGCTGCACAATTACGTATCTCGAAGGCGAGAGAAAATTACCTGAAATCAGCTGCAGTTAGACTTGACAGCTTGTGGCCGTCATCCACAACCTCCAGCCTGCACCTGCCTACTTCGGAGGTTTCGATGAGGCGAATCGAATCGTCTAGAGGAATTTCGCTGTCAACGCTTCCGTGGACGATGATGACGTATGGGTAGTCCGCAATGGATGCTAGAGGCTTCAAATGCATGTAGCGGTAGTACTGGTCAAGCGCTGGACTGAGGAGTAACTGGACATGAACACAACCAGAAAACACAGCTCAGTTGGCGAGACGGAAATTCATTCTGTACGTGGCCCAAAGTCTCATCGACGGAAATCTTATACGTGCAGACATGCGTCGTCAAAGTGTGCACCTAGGCAGCAACAAAACGAATTCGCATGCGCATTAATGAACGCATGGGCCCCCGTCCTCAACACCATACGGGCTAGGGAAAGCAGACCAAAAATGCTTCGCAGAGATAGAACTTGACAGACGTAGAGGATCGAAATATTGTCCTTGCAACGACAAAATGGGTCTTATTTTGAACACTTTGCAACGTGCTTGAATCGCAGTTACAACGGTGCATACTTAAGGTGACACATGCGTATACTCGTGCACGGATAAGCATATGCATGCGCCCGTGTACCGCCGCCGAAAGAAACGCCTACAAGGGGTGTCATTCGTGAAGGCGGACTCGCCAAAACTTACAACAGGCAGTTTGGGAATGTCCATTTGAAGGCACACAACGGCTCCGAGAGAAGACGCCACAATGACGTTCGGCTTCGACTCCTTGAAGGCCTCTTCAGCGGATGTAACTGCTTGCTTGACCATGAGGCTTGTAACTGCCCGTCCGGCCAGGGAGAAGACAATCCCGCTTACAACGAGCTGTAGAGAAATAAAAAGGTCCAACTGACTTGACGAAGCATGCTCTGCATTGTTAGGGGGCATCCCTGAAGAAAGAACCTCTCTACGGTGTTGATGGGGCCAGAGGCTGTGCATTTTCGATCGTCTCATATCAGACAAGGGCTATGCTACCAACGCCAAGACTATCCGATAGTGCACACGCAAAGAACGAGACAAATTTCGTGAACATACGCATTTAAAAATGTACAAGCGCATATGTATATAGTTATACACAGAGACGGATGCAAAGAAACACACACGCCGGCAACTGCATATGGCATGTTCCGGCAGGAGGGCTCCCGCCGAAGCATGACGATGTTCCCACACCGACAAAATGGTTCTTTCGGAGTCCTCGACGCGAAATCCGAAACTGTTTTCGCTCAGATACAAACGACGGAAGACGACGGCACGACGAAACGCCTGTTTTAGTGCTAAAAGGGAACTCACCGTTGCTACCAGCGAGAGAATCCCAGTCATCATGCTGTTATTGACAAATGCCGTCACAACAGCTCCAATCAGAACGAGCAAAAGGACGCCAAAACAAATACCGAACCACGTCATGATCCGCTTGGACTTGAACTTTGGAATGATAAGATTTTCCTTCCCGACGCATTCCTCCAGCATATGTTGGATGTTCGGGTCAGGAAAGGCCCTCAGCCTGGACGCATGAGTCAAGAAATAGGACTAGCGGGGTAAGGAAAAACTTCAGGCAGGCTGCAAGTAGGTACACACCACTCACCATGCTGCGGTCCACTGCATGAGAAACAGAAAGACAAAACGTAGATGAAATGTATATATATATATATATATGAAAGCATGCATTCGCGTATGTGGAAGGGAAATACGGAGTGGTTGCCCTATAGACACTTGCCCGTGTATTTTTCATTGCGACCATCTGTATGCATGTTGGGTGAAGCACCGCAAAGGACGAACGCAGTGAACCGTCACTTGTACCCACTGATGCCCTACGAAGATCGCCGAATCAGATATGAGTACACATTCGCAGAGTCCCACTGCTCTCTGAGTGACCATAGAATAGTGTAGGAACTCCTAGAAAAAAAGACCTACTCATGCAGGTACATAACTCGCATTGGGAGGTTGCGACCTTCTTCGGCTCCGCCTGCGGCCGGCTTCTTGTCGGTGAGGTGGTCCGTCTGCAGGCTCCCAGCACTGGTGGTGTTTGTCCCGCTAGGGGACCGTTCGGGTGGCGTTGCCATTGCTGTTCTACGTCAATCACGTTTCTGGAAAAAACGACAAACGTTGTTTCTTCCAAAGAGGCTCAGGGAGCAAGCTGAAGCGGAGAATAATGACCCATGAAAAGTCTGCGTCGTGTGGCGGGCCGTTGTCTTTGACGATGATGTACAGACCCTGGAAAAATCGAGGGCCGGTCGCGTTCCACTTGATGCAGCGTATACCGAGGGAAAACGGACAGATTTCTTTCCTTGCTGAACTACGTTTGCCGAAACGCACTAGAAGAGCCGAATATACGTTCGTGGGCCTATTCCCTGGTGGGTCTCTCCTTAGTGGCTTCCCCCTGGCTTCCCCTCTCATTCACTGTCGAGTCCTCGCTTCCCTTTCCTGTGTCAACGTCGTTAAAAATCCGAGCTCGCCACACATGCGTGCCACACAGCTGACGGGGTACACTCAGTGTGACCTCGCGAGTTGTCCCCGGTGCAGCAGAAAAAAAGTTGCGCACCATAATACAAGGTCTCCGTCATTTGCAAAAAGTGGCCTCTTTCTGTTATGGTCGCGGCACAGCTCTTTTTTTGTCCGGGAAGCGATGCGGCTTGCACAGAGCCTGTCGTTGCGAAGGAGGGGCTCCACAAATGTCGGAGGGATGAAAACACGGCAGGAGATGGTGAGAAAACTGTGTACTAGAAAGAACTGTATGGGAGAGATGGAAGATGAGCAGACGCGCGCCTAACTAGGCCCTGGGCTCGAACGTCAAGCACGGGGTCGGAAAAAACGTCGTGTTCGTGCCAGTCTTCTTGGGGAGCCGTCGCGTCTCCGCTTTAGCGGGCAGACTCTGCGTAGAGGCTTATTGTCTCTCCCGTGGTCGCCTCGCGAACTTTTTCTCCTCGCTTACCCTGCGTCTTCTTCTCTGGAATTTCATAGAGATGAAGCGATGACAAACAAGATAAAGTCCGGCAAGATGTAATGGCGCGGCCTGCACGTTTTCGATTCAAGTTCAAGCTGTTGGGCTAGGGCTAGCGCGGCTGAGAAAACTGGGCTAGCTTATCCGGTCAGTTTTTTTTTTGCATGTCAGCTGGCCAGTTTCTGCCTTCTTTTCTCGACTTATTACCAAACCGTACGACTTGTATGCGAGATCTCTCCTTTCTGCACGCAGGGGGAACAAAGGTCTCGGATATTCGCGTCAAGAAAGTGCGCGCGCAACGGGAGATGGTGGGCCGGCACAACGCGCCCTTTCCTCGACCTCCTCTGCGGCGGAGGCGGGTAGGGTGGCCGCCCATACCGACCCTCTTTGCGCTGCTGCTGACGCAGACTGCGAAGCGTTTCAATGTGCGCGCGTCGACAGGAGCAGACAGGCACTCTCCCCCCTGAGAGGGGCGGTCGGGTGTATGTACAGCCTAGCTGTCACATGCAGACTCACAGCATCATCGAGGAAGTCGAGGTTCGCGGTGTGGCTTGGCTCTGGACTTCCCAGGGGAGGTTGTCGAGAGACGTCTAACTCGGGTTTTTGCTGTACTAACTGTCTGTCTTCCCCAAGAGTTTAGGCGCTAGTGGGAGCGAGAGGAGATCCATTCAGACAACGTTTCTAGGCCTAAGTTTTCTCTCTGGAGAAGGCGGGTGGCTGGATCCTGCCCTTGGCCGTGCCTGCTTCCCGAGAACTGGTTGTCCCCGGCTCGCTCGGTCCGTCCGTGTCCATCGGAATTGTCGATTTTCGGTAGATTAGAACTTGCGCAGTTCCGTTTTTTTGCGTGAAGAGACGCGGCAGCTCCTGACTTCGCGAGCAGATCTGACCGGTTTCAGTGGAATGTGCCGAGATTTTGATATTGCCAGCGCGCGAACCTCGGTATCTCGCTCCCCCCCGACACTCTCGTAGGGGCTGTGGCTGTCACAAACCCAAGCAGGTCGCCGAGCTGGAGGCCTGTGCCCAAGGGTTTTCAAGTTAGAACATGTAATTGGTTTCGAATGCTTATTGCGGATTGTAATACCGGAGGAGTTACAGGCCTCTTTTTTCAATACATCGGGTCGTCTTTTTTAAGAGACTGACTGTGTCCGAACGGTCCAGCTTCGGTCTTGACCTGTCTTTGTGGCGGGTGAGCAAACTGAAGAAAGCAAATTACGCAAGTCTTTGTTTTGTTTAGTCTGTGGAGATCTCGTGTAGCATTGTGGACAGCGTGTGCCAGCAGTGGGTGTAAACGACGAGAATGATTTAAGCCACGGTATGTCTAGCGGTCTCTCGCCGGAGCCACCAGCGGGCGCGCCCTCCAGATGGAGGACTTCTTCCATTTAAAAAAAGGCTGTTAACTACCGTTTGTGACGTTAGTGTTTTTCCGAGGTTCAGAATCTCAGATGCAGCATCGGAGCCAAGCATGATATAGACCTGCTATAACGCGTATAACGGTGATAACCGCATGCCACACGCCAGGGCCCGGCGGTGGTGGGCATGAACAGTACTAGATTACGTCACAGAATACGCAGGCATCTCCATCACAGTGGTGTAGAACAGATTTGTGCAGAACTGAGTTGTAGACCGTTTGGGGCGGTTGAAGACATGTGTAGGTTTCACAGACTGGTCTAAACTCGCAGTTCCGTAGGTTGCGGAAACAAGCCAGAAGCGCCCGTTAGGGGGAGATGAGGTGAACAAGGCGGGGGAGGATAGATGCACGTGGAGCCTTTTCATTAAGAAGCAGCCGCATGTGTGAATGGGAAGACGTGCTGATTGTCGCAAGGACGGGTAAATGTGTTGTGTTTTGGCAGATTCACAGTCACCTTGCAGGGTTCAGTCGCCAAGGTCCGGGCACTGTGAGGACGGTTAAGGCATTCTGCCCATAATGAAGGTGCAACGCGTGCGTTCTTCTCTTTATCAGATTCACAGTCAGACCGAACACTACAGAATTCCGTTGCCTGGGTGATGACATTCAGCAGGAAACAGGAGACTCTCGCACAGACTGCACTTTTCCACTATGCCGCCGCGAATCCTGTATCTCCACGGCCTGGAGGGCGGCCGTGGGTCGGAGAAAGAGAAGATGCTGGAGAAGGTTTTTGGAAAGCAAGATGTGAAGGCTGTCAATCTCAAGACGCGCCAGACGATCATGCTATTTACTGGGCTGTTCACCCTCTTGGCCGTCTTATTTATTTGTGGCTTTGTGTAAGTCGAGTATGTCTTGGGCACAAACATAAATGCAGATCTTAGACCAGCACAGCGCGCACCATCCTCAGACGTGCGAGGAAACACGTGGGAACTCATTCAGCTGCTCCGTGCAAACGGCTACGGTAGTCCACCGGTATACTGGAATCGCATTGAATGCAAGGTGAGGCATGGCCGTCAGTATGGAGACGCGACTGGGGCCATGAAGGGTAGTACAAACCGTCACATTTCGTTCTGTCTGTTTTGATGTCTTGTCTTCTGCAGGGCCTGTTTCGTGTTACTCAAGTGGTACATCGGTCTTTTGGTAACACTCCTAGGCGTAAGGCAATCGCAACTGCGAGGGGCATGAAACGGATGTTTACACGTTTGGGGACATTTGCCTGTACCTATGTAACCTTCTCCATAAGCAAGTAAATACGGAGAGGAAGAGAGGATGTTCTATGCAAGCGCTTTTTATCGTCAGCTCCAGACGTTTCGCAGTTCGTGTTCTTTGTGGATTTGTGATTGGAATTGTTGTTTGCCTACTAAACGATGCTTGCCACGAGCTGATAATGAACCGGGAGGGTGAAGTGCAGCCAGGGCGTGTGAGTTCAACATAAATTTCAATGCCAGTGCATGGTGTGTCACTTTCGTTCATCTTCATCTCGGCTTTTGCAGATCCTCGTGCTGGCTGGAGGTTACTGGGTTGCCGGCAGGGTCGTCACTCAGTATATGGTGAAGCAGGCAAAACGGCTGGCAGAGAAGAAGTTCAAAGAATTCAGGCCGAATGTGATAGTTGCCGAGACATTTGGAGCGGTCGTCGCTTTGAACATGAATGTCCCTAAAGTGGCGATGGTGAGTGGAGGAATCAGATCCGTCAAGCAGCATGAAAGATCCTTTGTCCGAGCAATAGTTGGCATGTGTTGGAGAACAAACGGTGGGCTTCAGATTTGAATCAGCAGTAGATTGGATCTCGTTGACACACTTTTGTGATTCGGGTTCTGTATGTCCAAGGATTGACGTGTTACAAATGCAGAGACCTTTGCTTCTTTGTTGACGGGTGTGCCTTCCCCGAGAACTCGAGCGTAAGTCTCCGTTCTGCTGTTACCTGCAGTAAGTTATTTCTGTGAAATTTTGACGCCTTTGCATGCAGATTTTGCTATCTCCAGCGCAGGACCAGTACACTCGGTTCATGAAGATGAGCACGTACTGGGGAATCGGTGCATATCCATACGTCATGGTTGTCCACGGATCCCACGACAAAACCATTCCCCTTGATGACTCCGTTCGCCTTATCGAGACCAGCGAAGTGGGCCGATGCAGACTGGAAGTTGTTGGTACGTTTTTCTGATTCGCTGTTAGCATATTCGACGCACTCACACTCTCCCTTCGCAGTAGGAACGCGAGACGCTGAGAGACGTGGACTGTATTTTGTCACCGAAACCAGAAAGCCCTAGCGATCCATCTCAGCCGAGAAACAACAGCCGCGTCCACGTCATGGACGTATAATTCTTCATGCGACTCTTAAGCATGTTCGTGTGTGGGGATCTGAAACGGTGACACGACATTCTGTGCGTTGAGAGTAATTGTTTGGTTTTCTGCTGTTGTGGATGGATTGTGTATTGTGCAGATGACAATCATGCACTGAAGGGTGTAACAGAGGAAGACCTTCAGAACTGGGTGAAAGAAGTTTACACAATCGGGAAGCAGCAAGCTAAAAAGATGGCCGCAGCTGGTGACAAGCAGGTGGATCTTTCCCTCTTCGGCGACGATGATGATGATGTCAAAACATCTGCTGGAACATCTGATGCAGTTTAAGCGAGATAATCTGCATCCTCGGGGTGCGAAGAGATTAACAAGGCAGCATAATTCAGAAGCATCCGACGAAAGTTTCGATTCGCATGCTGAATGAACGTTCATTTGTTTGCCCACCAATACTTGGGGATTCTCGAACCAGTTGTTCTAGATGTCCTACTGAGTTACATTTTATGGGCACAAAGTGTGAAATTAAAAAGAAGAAGCATCGAGATGCGCTTCTAACATTGTAATAACATTTTAATGATGTTGCTCGTCGCGTACAAAAACCCGCATCAAAAAAACGCCACTAACGTGTCAGATGGAGTCATTGACATCAGTGTTTCACGCTGTAACATCACGATTGACAACGGTGACTTGGACATCAACGCAGTTGCTCTGTGTTGGACTAGGCGCGGGAGTTGCTTCGAAGAGTGCCGGAGGAACAACCTGTCTGGGTGAAACTTCTGTCCGTTTCCGTGGGGAATACGGGACTGCGGACGAGGACTGGTGTTCGACTTAAGAGGGATGCGCGGCTGCCTCCACCCTCACGAAAAGGAATACGAGCAACGAAGGACAGGAACTGTCCCCGAGCGAAACGGAGAGTGTTGTTGTTGTCTTCTCGTGTTCACGTTTTTCGATTCATCGGTGGTTTGTGGTTAACCCGAGCTCTTTTTTCTGCTCGACACGACGTTGAGAAACACACCAGATGTGTTCCTCTAGATTTGTTACCACGCGATGCTGTTGGGTGCAGGCCGAGAACTGCCAGACACATGTGGATGTGAAAACGATCGTTGCGGTTGTCCAGTTCAATTCTTCATCAGTTCGTCCCTCTACCGGCAAAGGCTCACTCGCAGAAAAACCTCGGGCATGGACAGATGATCAGTCTGCCGCGTGGTCATACACGCCGGACCGTCTGCCCATGAAGGCGGTTCTTGACAGAGCAGAAGAGAGCGACGCATGTGGGTGTTAATTATGGATAAATCGTATTCCGGTACCCCTGCGGATTTAGAGCTCCGTGGTAGGTCACAATATGAGTAGCGAATTTCCAAGGCGCCCCAGGCGTGTGCCGCTGCAACGTTTGCGCACATCGCATTGCAAAGTAGGTCACCACAGTTCTGAATGCGTATTCCACGTTGCACAGGGGGCCTTTCGAGGTCTTCTGTTCGTGGTGTTGGCATTGCCATCCGTGCTGGAACGCCCACAGTGACAGCGCGGACGATGTGTGACAGGAGGTGCTGTGTTTCGATAAGGTACAGTGGCAGTAGCTTCTTTTCAGGCCGTGTAAAACGCGTTACCGAAGTACATTTACAATTCAACGAGGGCAAACAAAGGTGCTCCCAATAGACGGTTTACTATACTATCAATCAGAAAGACGAGGGGAGCATGTTCCACTTTACGAGTAGAGATGGCCATCAATGTGTTCCTGCCCATAACTTACAGCAACACACACGGGGTACATCAGAGAATGCCTACACTGCAGTGAGTCGTCAGTGATTCACTGCTGCTTGACATCTCGTTCTTTGTGCCCCTAAACCTAGTGAGAATGCCGGCGAACACGGCAACGCTTGGGGGTGAAGTTCCTGCCCGTTTGTGGCAAAATGTCCACGGGCTTTGAAAAACGTTAACGAACTTGTTTCACGTAGTTGTCACAAGGTACAATGAGGCTTTCTGGGGGAACAACTCTGTAGCAAGAACCTGCACCTGTCTTCACTTGACTTGGGCTACCGCTCGCTTGTCTGCTGGGCTGCCCAGCGGCTCGATTGCTTAATGGAAGAGGGGCTTTGCTGTCTATGATTTCGAGACTGAATGCCACTGTTAAGCTGTACCTTTAAGGGTGGTATGCTGCTTCAAGATCCATGTCGCCCATTTGAGGAAGCATCCCTTTTCCAAGGTAGTCGAAGAACTCGTTTCTCAGTGCCTGTCCGGCCCCGTTTTTTCTCCGGTAGTGTATACACCCAACAAAACACGGGGGAAACCGTTCTGTTCTCCCGTGTTCACAGCCACCTCCGAGACTGCGTGTTCCGAGAAG
This sequence comes from Toxoplasma gondii ME49, assembly GCF_000006565.2. Taxonomy (NCBI): domain Eukaryota; phylum Apicomplexa; class Conoidasida; order Eucoccidiorida; family Sarcocystidae; genus Toxoplasma; species Toxoplasma gondii. The sequence goes on from NC_031474.1 coordinate 532,066, forward strand.
CATTCAAGGCAAGTGCATTTGTGGATTCGCACGACACGACATTATTTTTGATTATGTTTGCATGACACGCCGGCGACCATACGGCTCAAACAGACTATAAGTCTTTTCATATTCTACTAACCTAGAAAGGTGACCTTTGGTGGGGCGGTGAAGGAGATCCAGAGAAAGCCTCACAAATTCTAGGCCTTGTTATGTTTCTGACAGTATAGCACCATGTTTTTCGATAACGTCTATCAACTCGCCTGCCTACCACAAAAGCGTTGCAAGTGTGTGTTTGGGGGCTGGAAAAACTGTACCGCAGACGATGTGGATATATACAGAGTGAACGGCGACAACAGCAACCGGTGAAGAGCCAATACGCCTCAACTGTCGGTGTTTCGATGAAGCTAGAGCCAAACTGACGCACATCACCGTACTCGCTCCCAAACCCTGGGAGTTTGTGTATGTGGGTACTGGCGGGCACCGAAAACCTTCCTTGGAAGAGTGCGGCCTGCGGCACTCCACACAGTCATGGCTCGCCGTCTACGAAAAGGCAGCCTTGCCGCATTGTGTCTAAGCGAAGAAGCTTTTCGTGCGTCTCGAGTGTCGAGTAATCCCATATTGTAGAAGCCAATGCTTTTCGTTGATCTGAGGACGTCTCCCGGGCGTCGCTTTCTACCAGGCGGACATTATTCTCGTCGCCCATGCAAAAAACGCATCGCAACCCCTGTAAACACGGACGCTTTTAGGCCGTTGCCGCTTTGATGTATACGGTGCTAGTGAACGATATTTATAAGCCACAGAGCATTGTTTTATTGCAAAACGTTTTCCGCAGTACCTGGGTCCCCTAGTAACCCTTTTCTGTGTCCGAATGGAGCAAGCTGGGCGAGCTGGACGAGTCTCCCGTGCGTTTTAGTTGCATGCCTTCCAGCACGGCCTCATATTCCAAGGTTTGGAGGCTTCCTCTTTCCTTGATGTTTAGACAGAGTCCCGGCTTTTTTTAATTTCACGTTTTGTTCCGTGTGTCTTTAAAAAACAGTTGAGTCGTCAACTCCTCCGGTCGTCTTGCGGAGCCAAGTGAAGACACTCGAAAAAGCGGACGCTTTTTCTATGTTTTGGTAACTACGAATTCGCGTCCGGAGGAAAGAACACACACTCTTTCCTCCTCTATCGGCAGCTCCTGCATCAAGATATCTGCTACTCTTCACCGCTCGCGTCTTTCGGCGAGAGATGCATTTATCGCCGTCGCCCGCTACAGAAGGCGGACACTGTAAACGGCGAGGCGAGCACAGTCGAAATTTGGTTTTTTGTTGAAGTCCGGATACTTTCGGGAATCTCTTCACCTTTCCATTTCTTCTCGGGTGGGCGCAGAGCTTCGCCTAACGCGCTTCGCAATCCGCAAACGCACCAGAGTCCGCCAGCAGCTAACTCGAGGAGTTTTCCCGTGGTTGAACGTGAGAAAATGGAGAATGAAACTCAAAACGTCGATCCGCCACCGGACAAGGAGGCTGCCAGCGGAGCTTCTTCCGTCGAAAAGACAGAGGCGGCCGAATTATCGCCAGAACAGGAAAGTGAGGAGCCACCGGGGGTAGGCGGCCCCGGGTTTTCGCAGGAGGCAGACGCGACTCCTTCCAACCCCGTAAGACGAGAAAGTTCGATTTTGAAGACACGGGACAGTTCTCTGGGAGAAAAGGCTCTGAACAAAGGTGTGAGCTGGGGCGAATCTGTCGACGATTCTCCGGAGTCAGACGCGCGGCCGGCAGCCTCGCCTCTGGAAAAAGCTGCGAGCAAAGCAGACGAGGCAAGAAAGACGAAAGTCACTGTTCCCAGACTGCAGCTGAAAACCAATCAGACGGACATGTCTGGTGAAAATGGCGAAGCTGCTGCAGATTCATCGAGAGCTTCGTTTCCCGGTATAGCCCATGGTGGCTCTCTTGCCTCTTTAGGGAGCGCGACTTCTTCAGTCCACGCTAGCGCAGAATCGGCTCAACAGATCCTTTCCAGTGCTTTCCACACGGTGTACAGGCACTGTAAGTTTGACGCGAGGCTAAGCAGCCTTCACGTACTTTAGGAGTCTATTGCAAATGCGACTTTTCGGTTTCTCCTGCAACTAGGTCCCCTGAAGGGATTGCTCGAGACTTCTACACAGGGTGGTACGGCCCATCGTGAGCGATCATTCACAGTGGTACACTTCCGTTCTTTCGTCTGCAGTTCTAAAGCGTACAAACAACGTGTGTGCTGGCAGAGACGACGCTCCTTCCTGCGCGCATGCATATATTTGTCTTCTATATTTTTATGCATCTTGCGACGCGGTGACGCCCCGTGGCCTGGTGAGAATATGCGACTCGGCGCATTGCTGTACTTCATCCGATTATGCTGCTGTATTTTCCTGTGCACTTATCTCACACCTGTCAATATCTACGTGGGCTAGGACTGGGAGCAGTCTTCACCCACTGTATAAATATAGTAGTCAAAACGTATCTATTGAGCTCACTGCGAGAAAACAGTCGTCGCGTGGAGTTCTGCGGCTTTTCATCTTTGTTGTATTCAATCGTGTTCCTTCTTCATGTTGCTGACGGCGCCGGGAGAGGCGCCTGGGTGGAGCTCCAAGCCTTCTCACCTCTGTCTCGTTGTGGTGTGGCTGGCGGTAAACACAGACTTGCACGAACTGAACCAGTAGTCCAAGTCGTAGTCTCTATACTCCCCGCCGCTCTGTAGTCTAGAGGTAGACTGCAGCGTGTATCGTTATCCACACTGCTTCGACAAGACGCAGATATGAGGTAGTAAATGATTTCGAGAAGATCTCACATAATGTACCTGTGCGTACCTTTGCTTCTACCAAAAGTGAGGGTGCCTTCGCGGGTAATGTGTCTTCTCCGGACTGTCGGATTTCCAGAGGGTGGCAAAACATCTCTGTGTGAGACGTGGAGCAACGCAGGTTCTTCCTTCTGTTTTGTATTTCCACTTTCATTCGACAAATTGCGCAGATCGCTGCTCCCGTTTTTTTGGAGGAAGACGCGACTGGTCTCCTCTGCGTAACTCGTCTCGCGACTCTTCCCAGCCTATCTTTATATCGCTATGAACGCCGGACGCAGTGTGTCTCGACTGCACCTTTCTCTCGCCTTCGTGAGAGACTTGTCACTCTTGTTGTGTAACGAGCTTCCTTCACCTCTCTGTGTAAAACCTCGTGCAGCACATGGAACAAAGAAGCAGCTGAGCTTTGCAACTGCATGCTGAGGCGCGATCTCGCAGCTGCGTTGAGCCTCACAGCCTCGGGGATGTTGGAGGCAGTTCACCTTGTGCACTGTCTCTCCGCGTCTCCGTCTCCATCCGTTCGTTTGCTTTCTGAACTCTCAGGTGGTTTCTTGATGCGCTCCAGAGTCCCCGGCGCCCACGCGCCTGTGTCTGCGTCTGCTCACTTGTTTTCGGCAGCTGTCTACATGCTTCACGACTTCGCTGTATGTCGAGTTTGTCTCCTGTGAGGAGTCGATAGAAAATAACGAGAGATACACGCACATGTGCATGCGCATTGCCGAGGAAAGAGTGTGCTCGACGTGATCTCTGGGTCCATCTTCGCTCTTGCTCTGGTTGAGCGTGGAACCCATCAGGTGTGGTTACACTTACGTCTTATCTCTTAGGTTGCGTCGACCTCTGAGGACAGTTTTCAATCAGCTTTCTCGGGGAACGACTGTCGCGCAAGATGTACCTGTCCCTCGCTTTCAAGCGCGCTCTCTGTCGTTGTGTTTGTGGTTTTTTTCTGCAATTCGGTTTCGCGGAACCGCCGGTCGCCAGCTTCGCATGCGTCACGATTCGCAAGTCGATCCAGGGGAAGCCACACCAGGATGCTTGTCCGCGCCGACATGGTGCCTGAACACCCCGACAGCGAAGAAGTATATGGCTTCGCGTCTCGTTCCTCGCGAGAGTCCCGTGAGGAGAGGCCTCCCTTGAGAAGTCTCTTTGCCTCTCGCGCCGTCCGGTCCGGACGCTACAACGCTGTCTCCAATCCTCCGACGGAAGTGACTCACTCAGCGAGTGCTCCGAGTGCGGCTTTTCGGTGCCCCAGCGTCGCTTCCAGTTTGGCAGAGACGCCTCGGAGCGCTCTCTTCGGCTCCCGTCACGGTAAGCCTTTGCATGCGCGACAGGCGCGAGACAGACCCACTGTTTGCGTCTCCGGCGGGCTTGCTGTCGTGCGGCTTGAAAGAAGAGGCTGCGATGCGGGACCGACATGCCATCCAAACCGCGGGCGCTTGAACGACGGACGGGTGTCTGCGTCTGTGCATGCGAGAGACAGTTACGTAAATTTCTCTCTCTCGACTTCCTGCAGCGTTTCGTGTATGCTCTCTTCTCCATTTGTGCATGCTGCCAAAGATGCCCTCGATTCGGCGAGAGAGAAAGTGCACGTCACTCTGAGGCCGCATGCGCCGCGTCGGACGGTCTCCATGTGCTTCTTCGTGAGTCGGCGGACTCACGAAATGTGCGTGCATGCAGAGTTTCTCCTCTTAATCGTTTCTTTTCTTTCTCTCCTTTGCAGCTAGCTCGAAGGGTACACCATCGGAACAAGGGGAACGGAGACACAGGCACTTCGCTTCCGGCAGCCAGGATGGCGGGAAGTTGACGAGCAACGCGTCCTTGGATTCGCTGTCACCGGTAAGGAACCTGTTTCGAGCCATTGGCTTGTTCGTCTCATTTCTCCTTCTTCCTCTCTTCAGCGACAGTGAGGTGTCTGTACGAAAAATTGTCTCCTGTGCCCACGTATCACTCGATGGTGTATCGCTCTGTGCATCTACTGAGTTACTCCTCTCTTTATGCCGCCTCAGTCTCTCTCCTTCGGTTGCCGCTATCGGGACGTCGCTCTTTACCTCTCTCTGTGCCCTCCTTCCTGTCTGAGCAAAGAGGTCGTCGCCGTTCGCGGCGGCTGGCGCACTGTTTTTGCTCGGTTTCCTTTTCCTGAGAAAGAACCACACTCTGAAGGACCCGCGTCTTTCTTCGTCTCATTGTCTCTTTTTCTCTTGTTTTCTTGCACCATGGTGCTTGCGAGCGATTAAATGCTTCTGCTTTTTCACAACTTTTGAGGAGCAAACATTCCTCTTTATCTTTTTCAGCGCGAGGCCCCCCATGCCCTCGCTGCGGACCTTCTCGATGCCAGCCGAGCAGCCGCTGCGATGGACTCAGCAGGTGGGCCTCTCGCAACCCTGCCGCGCTCGAAGAGCTCCCATGAGAAGGCAATCTTTTTTTGCCCTCAGCATTGTTAGTTCTTGCCTTTATTTATCATTTTCTCGTTCGCTCCTACCGCTGCCTCTGGACTTTCCTCCTTTCTTCTCACTGTTTTCTTCCTCTCTCCGGTCTTCTCCTTTCGCGCCTGCCATTTGTTTGGCCACTCACTCTCTCTGTAGCGTCTTCTCTTGAAGCTCTGTATCTCTGGAAAAGAATTCTCCTGCGCGTTTGTATTTCTTGTGGTTTCGGGGTCTGTCGCCGAAGCTCGGTCAGCATTAAGAAGAGAAAGATCACAGACAGACCACGCAATATGATTCTCACATGATAAGGAGATGTCTGTGCACACATGATTCGCGATCCAGAAGTGCGCAACTCACGAATAATCCTGGAGTTCGCTCTGCTGTTTCTCGTCTGTCGTCCTTCTTGAAAGGCGTTGAATGGGACAGAAGGAATCCACACAGACTCGTCTTGCACACTGGAGCCCGTTTCCGTGTGTCGGATTTGTAGGAAAACATACTTTTTCCTGCAGTGCCGCTTTTAGGAGTCCAAAAACTCCGTCTGTATTGTCATGTAGTTCTACATATGCATATATATAATCACATGTATCACATATATATATATATATATTTATACGCATGTATATGTAGGTTGATAGGCCCGATCTGGAGGGATGGACGTAGAGGACTCTCTGATAGTTGTTCGTAGCAGTCCCACTCTCTTCGTTTCTCTTGTTTGCTCTTCGCTGTCGTTCTTCGCGTCTCTCATGCCGCTGTCTATTGCATGCACGCGTTTTTCTTGTGTTAAACATTCACAATTGATGCTCAGGCGGGCTCCGGCAGATGGCGTCGAAGAGGAAGCCCCAGTCAAAGTCTTCATTTCGATCGGCTCCGTCGCGAGGCTGCCTTCTCTCCGTAAGGAACTCCAACATAGAGGTCGTTTTTCCTGAAACAGATGCCGCAACATTTTTACACTTACAGGTCCACACATTCACCCATATAACTCAATCTATATATATGCTTACGTCGATATCTATCGTATATTCCTCTATCTATCTATATATATCTATATCTATGTATATCTGTCTACCTTTGCACGCTCATCAGAAGAGAGGCCAGTCGGGATACTAACGGATGCGGTGAAATTTGCCGAACACAGCGGGGAGACAACGCATACGAGAGTTTTAAAAGACGGCGGCCGCTCTATTGTTTTCTTTCTCGTTGGCTCTGTGTGTGGTGTTATGTTGAACGCACAACGACACAGAGATGGAAGCAATAAATCTCTCCTTTTTTTCCGAGGCCTCTACAGAGTATTACGGTAGGATATAGCATAGCACGCACCTTCCGTCTGTTCTCGTTCTTCTCCCGTCCTTCTGTGTCAATCTCCTTCCCTGCAAAGACCTGCGCCTCGCTTTTTTTTTGTTTTGTCGTCTCTGGAAGGAGGAGCTGCAGAGATCATACACGCGACACGAGAACGACATTTTTTCTGAAATTCTCGAAAAACTGGAGGAGAAGAAAGGGCGAGGTAGCGCCGAAGACCAAGTGTACGAACACCTCCCCAGGACTCACAAGAAGAGAGACGGGTCTCCCCTCGCTTCAAGAGACGCACGGCGCAGCGAGGGAATGACTTGTAAGGCTCGGATGCGCATGCCCCTGTTTCATGCATGCGTTGATGATGCGGTTCTCTCCGTCTGCTTTTATTTCGTGTGGATGCTCCGAAAGGGCAAGCGTCGCCACTTTACTTTCTCTGTTTTTCGAGAGCATGCGAACGGTCACCTGCTCCATTAACTTCCTTGATCCTCGTGCGTCTTCAGGGGACCTTGCGGTGTCGCTAATCATCTAGATCATGAGTCCCTGTTCCAAGCTGTCCAAGCAAGTGTGACGATGTGTGTGCCGTTGTCTGCGGTTGTCTGCGTCCATGCCGCAGAACAGTTGTTTCCTGTCTACCTCTGCACCACGGCAGACTGCGTGTCTACGTCTTGTGCGTCTAGATCGAAGTCCAACTCTGTCTCCTCAGGATGCTTCTGACAACTTAGGATACGAAGAATCACACGTTTGAGCACGAAGCTGTCTGTGGAGACCTGTGTGCGTCCGTCTAGCCTAAGTAGGGCTGAACTGGAGCGGAGAGCTGACGCTTGTTTTGTGCTTTTCGCGTCTGCGTTTTCTCTTCCTCGCGACACAGGCCTCGGAATCAAGGCGCTGAACGTTGAAATAGTAGATAGTGCAGTCGATCCAGAATGGGCCTTTCAACAGTTCAGTGGGAAGAAGATCGACGCCGGTAAGTGGACATCACTCGAGGCGGCGCCTTAGCGGAGAAAGCAGAAGGGATCTTCGACCTCCAACCTCTCGCTGTGCCTTTACGGTTTAGCGCAGTTCTAAGTCTCCATTCACAGCTGCTCGCAGTATAGAAGTCGCTCACCGATCTGCGACGAAGCTCAAAGCAGAAGCTTGTGAACCTGTCGAGGAGGCATTGGTTGGGGGGTGGTTGTAACTCCTCCAAAAGGCATGCGCGCTCGCTATTCTCCCAGAGAGAAGGCAGCTTGTGGACCTCGGTGGGGTTTCCCTTTGCAGGCGCGCGGTTCGACGACCATCTCGACCGCTTGGTAGATACACCCGAAGAAGTGACGCTTCACGGATACTTTCCATTCCAGAAAGAAAGCGCGAAAAGCAGATACGAGCGCCTCATCACGGAGGTCCCTCACGCTCTCGTCGCCGTGGTGAGTAGCCTTGACAACGCTGTGTTTTGTCTTTTCCCTCGCCGCTCTTGCAGCTCGCGATGTGTCAAACCGACGTGGAGTTGGGTCGGTTGGAACAGCGTCTCAACCGAGTAATACTCAAATGAGTTGAGCACTACACGGGTGAACTGAGGTCTCTCGTTTCCTCGTTGTCGTTACCGTTTTCCACTCTAGGACGCCCCCTGAGAGTCGAGCTCTGATTGATCGCATGCAAACGGTTCTTTCCCTCGCGAACCGCAGTCTAGCCAGTAGTGGGCTCTGGTTTTCGTGTGGGGCGCTGAACTCTCACTTCCCCCCTCAGGGAAGCCTAACGGCTTGAATAGGATCCGACCGGATTTCGAGACGACGGAGTTCGGCTCTCTTGAAGCTCCTGCTGTTCTAGGCTCTCATCCCATCTAGTTTCTCGTTGACTTCCTCGCCGTCTTCGTCGTGGACTGCAAGAAGAGGAAGAGTGCCTCGTGCCTGGTATCTCCAAGTGGTTACACATCTACATGTGCAGGCTTCGTTCTGTGCGGATGAACCGCAGGTGTACACTGCGCGCTTTTCGCGCGATTTGCTGTTTCGCATTTCCTCTTTACGTCATAGGAATGTGATCTGAGGGGGATTAGAGAGAACGAGACAGTCAGAGAGACATGTATGCAGGCAAAAGCGAAGATCGAAATTTGTTCTTTGTCAAAGCACAACTTTTACTCGAGAAGCAGACAGGAGCGCGTAAAGGGAAGATTCCCCTGTTGAGTGACCTCGCCGATCTTCCCTGCAGCAGATGCCGGTGCGACCTTCTCGCTGTCCACATGTTTGCTCTTTTTTCTTCGCTGCTCTCTACCTAAACACATGCAGAAAGAATACTTTTCTAACGTTGACACGCTGGAAAAAATTCACAAACAGGAGGAACAGCTCCCCGAGGAATCACGGGCGAGTTTTCTTCTCAGACTCAACGGCATGTTGGAAGGTACGCCGTGACCTTCTGAATTACATGGCGACTCTGTATCGAGATCGGTCTGTGCATGTATGACCATCGTCATCAATTTGTATCTGTATCTATCTATCTATCAGTCTGTCTATCTATCTATCTATCTATCTATCAATCTGTCTATCTATCTATCTACCTATCTATCTATCAATCTGTCTATCTATCTATCTATCTATCTATCTACCTATCTATCTATCTATCTATGACATCCATATATCAATTCATACATACACGTACTCGTATCCAGCCGCATTTCAATGCTCTGCGGCTTTCTGCTCTTCCAGTGTCAGTGGACGGCTTCTGTGATTTCAACCATGATGCCGAGCAGAGATTTGCGCGCGTCGTCATTCGTTCAGATCGGTATGTGTACTTTGCCTGAGCATGAGTTTCAATGAGTTTTCAACTCCTGAACCCCCGCATTCCTGCCTCTCCTCACTTCGCAGGCGCGCTTTTTTGCCTCTACGACTGCGCTGGCGCTTGCGACCTGTCGCATGCAAGTTGTTGACTTCTCTGCCTTCTCTTCCCTCGTCCCCTGCTGTGTTCCCTCCCGAGCCTCTCAACGCGTGCCTCTCTGCTGCATTTGCGCATGCGCATGCACAGACATGTGAACGCGTACTCGACGCAGAGCGTCTGCATGCATCGCAGCAGCGCAGCAGCTGGCACCTTTCGGAACCTGCGAGAAACGAAGTCTTTTTCTCCCTGGTCGCGAGGTCCTTCTCGCGGACAGGCTTTGTTTGACTTGCGTCGCTTTTCGGGGAGCGAGTCGAACGCACTTTGCTTCCCACGGAGCTCTGCATGCATCCATGCATGCGTCATTTTCCCTGCTTTGCGTTTCTTCGCAGACCAGGGAGCGGCGCTCACGTGTATGGTGAAGAACTACGTAGCGACGGATGTGACTCTCCAAAACATGTTGTTTGGCCGCACACATTTCACTCCGGAGGGGGAGTCTGTCGATGTCGACTTGTTCGATCCCTATTGCCCCGACGACTGTGTTTCCCTCAATGCCGTCGCCTCCAGCGTCTGCAGCGTAGGTTACTCGCCGCTCGAGCTTTCCTCGAACGCATGCAGTGAGAGATGTGTGCAGTGCGATATGCGCGGACTGGGGCAGGCGTGCACTGTGTGCCTTGGATGCGATGGGATGCGCATGCAATGGATGCGCATGCGGCGCGACACCGCAGTTCTTATTTAGCCGAAAGCAGTACCTTTCTACCTAACGGCCGTCTCCCTGAGATTCCAGTTGCCGCGTCGTTCACCACATGGGCGACTTCCTCGTTCCTGGCCGGTTTACCTTTCACTTTTTGAGGTCTCTGTGGAAGAAACTTCTCCAAGCGCATGCAGAAATGCAGATTTGCTTAGGTCTGCCTGTAAGAGTTTCTCTGGGTTCCTGGCGCAGGTTCGGACCGCCAGTTGAAGGCAGCCTGAGAGAGACTTTTTCTCAGTTTTGAAAAAGAAATTTCCTTCGGTACGCGCGTGTGTGTGCATCAGGGGACTGCAAGTGACTGTGCTAGCGATGGGCATGTAGAACGCGGCGCGTTCACTGTTGGAGCATGTCTCTTTTTGTTTTCTTTTCAGGCTCTTTCACAACAAGCGACCGCTGCTCTTGCCAAGCCTGTACCTCAGATTGGAGGATCTGGGATTCCACCACCACCTGTTCGAATTCGAGTAGGGATTCTCACTTCACTTTCGTCGTTTCCGGCCTCTGTCGAAATGCATTCGGTTTACATCCTGTTTCTAAACTCTTGTCATCTTTCACCGGACGTCTCGCGCTGTCTCTGCCGCTCTGTTTTCCCCCTCTTGCTTTTTGTTTCTTTCTATTCCTCGCTTTTTCTCTTGCTCCTTCTGTGTTTCTCTTTCTTTCGATCACTCAGTTCATCTTTCTGTCTTCCTCTTCCTTGCCTTGCTCCCTTCGTTCCGCCTTCCTTAGCTTCCTTTTCTTTCGCACACGCATCCTTGTCGATGCACTCTTCCTTGGTGAATGTCGGTGTTGACCGAGATGATTTCTGCGTACTCGCTAGCGGCCAGAGAACTGGCGAGTTTAAGACGGTGAGGTTTCGAGTTTCCCTGTCTCCGTGTCTCTGCATGCACCGGCGACACCGTCTTTCTTGTCTCGTTTCCAAAGCAGCGGACAGGCACCATTCGAGGAAGACTTGACATGCCACAAAGACCCACCGTTCGCTCCGATCTCCTGTTTCGTTTGTCTGCCCTATATTCTTTCTCCCATGCTTCATTTTTCTTCCATTTTATTCTCCGCCGCTGGTTCAGTTCAGTGTTCTTCTCTTCTGTCATTCTAGCATGTATCCATCTGTTCCACGATGCGAACGCTCTCCAGGACGGCATGATCAATGATGAAGTTGCTGTTGCAAATCTCGAGCGGCGCATCGCAGCCATCGAAAGCCGGCTAGATGGTAGGAGAGACACGAGCGCGCGCAGGTTGCAAGCATTTGCGTGCGACTCTCAAACAGACGATACTCTCTCTCTGTAAACGTATCTACAGCCTGCGTGAAAAAAGAAGCATGTCCGTTTTTGCCCTTCAAATAGGCACGCATCTTCCTCCATATTCCCTTGGATCTTTCTTACTCCCAACTCTCTACATCAATCTACGCATCTCGTTCTATATAATGCAAGTACACATGCACACATGTGTACATACGATTGCTTATGCAGCTATCTCGGTGTCTCTTTTTACGCGCGCATCTGTGTAGAGATCGTTTGCGTCTGGATTGCTGTGAAGGAAACATTTCTGCAGCTGAAAGGACGCACTTTCTGCTTCGCATTGTGGAGCTGTACCCCCATGTTTTTTTTTATCAGAGGTCTGCGAGATGGTCGACGGAGACGGTCTGCTTCCGTGTGAAGACCTGACGCCAGAGGCGCTGGCCCGCTTCAAGGCGGATTCGCGGGACTTTGCAAGTGAGTTTCTTCAAGTATTTCTGTTGTCTTGACTCGGTGTTCTGATGCTACACTGGAGTCTCGGCCTGCCTGCCGTTTCTGTGTGTCAGCGCAACTGACTTGCCTACATCGTCTTCTGTCTCGCACTTTCTCGGAGACTGTGCTAAACCAATTGGAGACGCGGCTGCAGCTCGTGAAGAGACAGCTGGACGAGCAGGATGACTTTTCCCGGCGACGAGAACAGCAGCGAGCTCGAGGGAAACAGCGACAGCGCGAAGGCGGAAACACTCCTGTCGACTACGACGACATTCTCGCGGACTGGAAACCGGAAAAACTCCTCGAAAAACTCCACGAATCGATCAAGGAATTCGACGCAGCTGCCGGGTAAGAAAGTCCGCGACTCCAGAGACCCGTCTACACACTGACATATATGTATATATATATATATATATATATAAGCGCGTGCCTGCATGAACATCCGAGTGTGTATGTGTGTAGGTCGATACATCTATACACATGTGAGCGAGTTTTTTCTCCTGTTCTTTTCAGACGGGTTGACACGGTGGGAGGCCAACTGGAAGCTGCGTTTGCTGCTCGCGAACCAGTAAGCACTGTTGTGTGATGCATGCGTGCCACAAAAAAAAAGGATTTTGAATTTTTGGTTTGCGAAACGGAACTTCAGAAAAGGGAAATTATTCCTAGAAGCGTACTCGGATGCACAGACAGAGACGCCTTGCAAAGAAGACGACCTGTTTTCCGAGGCGGAAGCGAATCGTCTGTCCCTCTTGTCTGCCACCTCCGTTTTTTCTAGGCGCGCCTGGATATGCGGTGAGATCTACTTTTTCATTTTTGATTTTTCTGGATATGTCTCTTCACGCAGCTCGTGGAATTCCTTCAGCAAATGCGCAAACAGGAAAAGCAGAACGAAGTTTTAAAGGTGAGAAGTTGCCAACGTATATATCTAACTCACCTCTGTTTTATCCTGGGGTGGTTCCTCGTTCTCGCAAAATCTTCCCTTCTGTTTCTGTGTTTTTGGGCTCCTCAATTTCATTCCTGCGGCTTCATTGGGGCTTTCGTGTGTTTCTGCGGTGCTGAACTTCTCAGTGACGCCTTCGCCCCTTCTGGGCAAGGCCTGCATGCGATGAGAAAATAGAAGTCGTGAGAGTCGCAGATGTCTCGAATTTGCTGCCCGTTCTCACGAGCACGCGGCTAGGCATTCGTTGTATAGTCAGGCGTAGGCATATATATATATATATATATGTATATATGTATAGTATTGCTGTGTATTATATATGCATGGGCGGGTACGTATTTATGAATCAGTTTGAATTTCACACTGACGCTACTTAGGTTCGCCTTCGTGGATATGGCCTCCACGGTTTCCTGCGTGTGATGCGTTGCCAGGCCTCTCTGGGGTCGACAGTGGAGATGCTCAAGTCGGTAAGTTGTGCGGGCAGATTGGGTGTACGAGGCTTGGAAGTATGTCGACCCCGTTAAGCAAGAAGGCCTTCGCTCTAGTCGATCGGTGTAGACAGAAGCCCCAATGTACCTACCGAGAAAACGGTTCCAGACAAGTATCCACACGTACAGACACCCGTAGGCATGTCTCACCTTCGCTGTATTCTACATGCACATCTTGGTATACATTACCATGTACACGCATACACCCATATTAATATATATATATATATATATGTAGGAACGTGCTTCCAGATGTTTCTCCAACTGGTGTCAGGATATATATATATATATATAGACATGAGTCACGTGCCGAAGTGAAAGGGGGTTTTGGAATGTCGTTTCTTTATTGAATTTGCATATGCGCGCAGTTGAATGCGGCTCGAAGGATAGCGAAAGATTCATCGGTACCAGCAGTGTTAGGTTTTTCGGGTGCGGAGGTGACGGGTGGTGCGGGAGTGAAGAAGGCGACAGGCTTGGCTGCGAATTTTGCGCGAGCTCAAGCGAATGTTCAGCTCACGCGGTCTGCTGGTCTCAACGAGGAAAGTTGGTTGCGGAGACCGGTGAAAAAGGAGGGATCGACAGAAAAGGACGAGACTCAGAGGGGTCTGTCAACCAGAGTCTCGTTCGAGTCCCGCGAGCGCCAGGTGCAGCGCGAGAGCTCAGTCAACGGGGCGCCTTCACATGAGAATCTGCATACGCGTCTGAGCGAGGAAAGGCCAGTGGGGAGCTCGCCAAGAGAGACGAGTCAAGACCAGGCAGATATCCAGACGCAGTTCGCTTCGGAAGAAGAGACAGCAAACAATTGTCTAGAAAATCAATCAGATGCCTGAAACGCTTCATCGGTTCTTTGTAGTCACCTTGACCAACCGGGTGTTGTCGAGTTTTCATCGTGCGAACAGGAAAATGAAACCCAAATTTTTTGTGTCAAGCTGACGCAACAAGGCCCAGTAGCGCCATGTTGGCGGCGCCGTGCCGAGGCCAGGCAAAAGCGAGGGGAAAAGAGGGCAGTGAGCCGTAAGGAAAATTCAGAGAGGTCGAGTGTGTAGGTCGCGACAGCGAAGAAGGAAGCAGCCCCAGCTTCAGAGCGAGAAGGCCGCAGGGAAAGAAGAACGGAAGGAGAAACCACTGTGGCGCGCCACGTAAGGGTAAAAAGGGACGGGGCAGAAGAAAGAAACACAAGTAGAAAGGGAAGGTATAGAGGAGACAAGAAGAAAGGCAGAGGCAACGAGGATTTCGTAGGGGGAAAGAGGATGAAAACACGAAAGATGGAGAATCCCCATTCGCCAGAATCACGACGTGACTGAACAGCTGAGAGCAACAGCTTATTAGACAGGGTTTTCTTGCCTTAGACATCGAAACGCAGTCACGAGGAGTGCTGATATATGAGAGCCTCGTTCGCTTGTCAGCTGGCATCCCACAATTCCTAAACAGCTCTTTCTGGAACGCGTGCTTTGTCGGCTCTCAAACTTCCGAATGAGCCCTCTGTTTCTTGTACAACCACGCTGGACACAGGAAAGGCTCTCGTTTCGCAGTCACTCCGTTGGCGTTGGTTACCATCGATATGTATATATATATATATATATATTGTTGCGTGCAAAGGCATACGCATACAATCATAGATACGACTAGGCTGGAACAAAGTCTTTTGTCTTGGCATATATTTTGGATGAACCTGTCTATCATGTCAAAACTACCGGCGGAGTCACAAGGGGCGGGGGGACGCAGCGCCGTGTGTCAAAAAAAAGGGAGTGCTGCTTCAGCGGAGTTTTGTACGTGGCTTCTCTTCCGAGATCAAGTGGTTCTGGTCACAGCGTGTGGTACGGACTGTGGATCGGTTTTTCGGAGCGTAAGGCAGTTTCAACCGAACTAGGCTACCAAGGATGGTTGCTGTCGCAACGAAGAATTTCAAGACACCGCGCCTTCTTTAGTAACTATTAAGTGGTGTCTCTTCTCACGAATAAGCATCCTCTGCAAGGAACCGTGTGGGGTCATCTTGGAGTCACCCAGAGGACACAGAAAAGAGAAACTCAGCCGCCTGGAAACGGATGAGGTTCCTCTTGGATCCAGGTCAATTGACTTGCGTGTGGATGCCAATGGGCGAGCAGAGTTCTGTCCCCTGGTGTTGTGCAGTCGCCGGCATCCCTACTGAGATAGAGAAAGAAGAGAGATTATTTCCTCGTGGCGACCTAGAAAGAGCGAAACCGCTGTCGCCTAAACCCTGGCGCGGTTTCCGGTAAGTATGTACTGTTGCAAATATAAAGGCACCGTTTGAGACTTCGGAACTTTCTGTTGACCTGCTGGTTGTTGAGGAGCGAGAAACAGGATCAGCGGAAGTGACCGTGTGGATCTGCTTACTCCGCCGGTGCACACAGCCTCCCATCAACTTCTGGATTTCTACGGAAAAGCGCGTGTACTGATGATAGAAATAGATCAGAGGCTCTCTTTGATGATATAACATATGCATGTATACATCCGCAGGCAGTTATATATATATATATATATATATATATATACATATTTGTAAGGTGTAGGGGTACTTGTTTGATATTACAGATACCGCGAAGGAATAGGAGCCACAGTGGTCTTCCGCTGAGACATTTTCCCAGTGCTTGCTGCGGAGGCACCAAACAGCCTATTTAACTGGGCTCCCTGACGTGAGAGCACCACAGAGTGAGGTCAGATATCCGAGAGCTTGGTGGGCTCTCGCTTAGTTTCATTCACTCGTACTACACTTTCCATGTCTACTACGTGTGCTACAACATTTAGGAGGGAAGTGGCATATAAGACTGGTGAGAAACGAACACGGCCCCCCCAAAAGTCAGCTGTGTGCCGTTCATTGACAGAGGCAGCCTTAAAAATCTTCTAGTCGTCACACTATTAAATTTCGGTGTCATTCTCTCGTATTACAGGCATCTCAGTTCGCTCGCAGACGTCTGAACTCATCTCAAAGCATCGTAGACAGCTGTGTGATTCCTGGCCCCTCCCAGTGACCATGGGGGGGAGGAGAAAACAAAGCTGCGTACAATGACCGAATTTTTGATGTAGCAGGGGAACCTAAGTAACGTATTGGTGGTATTGCTGTTTCACACTTTTCGTGGCAAAAAGTAGGAAACCGAGAGACATAAAGGCGGTGATCTTCACAAATTCGGACTGAAATTCTTGAGGGTGGATATAGACGAAGGAACCCTGTGAAATTCCTTTATTCCGTGGACACTTTCGAACAGTTTTGGCTGCCTCAGCACAACCCTTGATTTCAGCCAAGAACTGCCTGCCTAGCATCCGGCAAACCTACGTCTTGGACACAAAGAATGTTGCTTTTACTCACACTGCCAGATCACTTTCGAAGATCGTGTACCGGTTTTGCCACTTTTGAGAAGAGGACTGCTTCTCAGGCGGACTCAAGTGATGGAGACTGTCAGTGCTGAAATCGTTATTAGCGTCAGTTCAACGCAGCAGTTTCATAGAACCACCACAGTACTTGAGACACCGAGCGATCGAACAGTAGCTTCCACAACACAGGCAGACCAAGAGACCAAGGGGCCGTCCCACAAACTGTTGCTGCGCCTAAGAGGCTGATACGTGTCTCTGCGAAATTGCGTGCAGTTTGTGTGACCAAGGCCACCCAACCATTTGGGCTCATCGCAGTACAGCAGAGGGCCCGTACCATCGAGCAGTGCTGTTCCTTCGTTCGCGTCTCTGTTGGGGTCGGTATTATATTGTACGGTTCTGTTCCGATACAGGTAGTGCTACACATTTGGCATACCGGTGTAGTATCATATTTTTATGTGAAACTCCCTGCGTTTTCTCCCTTGGCTGCTTGAGTGTGCACGCTCAAAGCGTAACAAGCTGTCATCTCACGTTCGTTGATAGCATCTCCCGCCAGCCAAATCGCTCGAAAAACGGCAAAAAAGCGCTGGCTACGCGGAAGCCCAGCGTGCGTATTGTGTTAACTTTCCAGTATGATCAAGACTGCCAAAACCGTGTTTTTTCGTCGTAAACTTGTGGTGAAGACGAATTTCAGAGAGGCGGACTTTATAGATAGCTGATTAATGCTTCATGGATTGCCTGTCTATTCCGCGCTCAAATAGTTACGTTCGTCCTATTTGGAAAATTGATCCCCTTTGATACAGATTCCGTCTCGACGGCAATAACCCTCCTTTCGTTTACAAACAGAATATCCGATGGCACAAGTTCATATTGGTCATCTTGAATGAACCACGGGTTTATAGTGACCCGCGAGGCGTTGACGGGGAAAGTGCTTTTTGTCGTGGATGCAATTTCCTCTCGAAACAGTTGATTTGCCCAACAGACTGGCTGCTATGTTTTTCCTTGACTTTCGTGTTGTTGTCACGCATCATGAAACGTAGGTTGACGCCCTCTCGACGAATTCGAGAACCCTGTCATTTCTTTTGGAACGTGGACTGTTCGTAGGGATGTGACCGAAAGCAATAATGGCTTCCTCGGGCTACTATGCCGACAATCCCCATTTCGACCACGATCCTTACGATTCGAGAGAAGCGAACGACTTGTCTGCTGTCTTTCAGCGTGATACTGATGGCTTGTCCTTAGCGTCTCCCGAAGGAGGGAGTGAGAAGACACGTCTTTGTTTTTCCAAAAATCCCCTTGCCGGAAACACAGAGTGCCTGATGTCTGTTCCGACAGATCGAGACACGACACCGCACTCTCCGTCTTTTGCCTCTTACGACTCTCCATTCTTTCCCGCTTCAGTGCTTACCCCAAATGGTCCGTCACCTTTCCAGGCGTTTCCGCCTGCGGGGGATTCACATCCGGGCCGGGGAGACAAAATACATTCGTTACTTAAGCGAAGTTGCGAAGATGACCCGTCATTTACTTCCAAGCGTTGTCACCGTGTGCAGTTTCCCAATGAGCATACAGTCGGTGAGCAGGACGTGGACACTCCAGAGGCGCCTGCAATGCCACCGGTAACTTCGGCGTGTCCGCGCTCGCCGTTTTCTCTACCGTCCCGTGTTCTCCTGTTTTTCTCATCTTTTATTAAGGAAGCACTTGTGTCTTCGCTGCGGCGCATTGTTGTCGGCCCTTTTTTGAAAGATCTTGACGAACAACAACTCCACGTAGCCCTCGGAAAACGACAGGTCAGCGTTTCCCATGTTCAGGTCCAAACGGCGGCAGCAAATCAGTTGCTTTTGCAATCGGGCATTCCTCTACAACTTCGGGAGGTTTACATAGAACAGATTCAGTGGTTGGTTCCGTGGCGCCTGCGTCTCAAGGGTGTGCACGTAGCCATCGAGCTGCTTGCGCCCGAAGATCAAAGGCAGTCCGCTGAGGAACTTTCTGACTATGGTGACAGCTGCGTGTGCCCCGACTGTGGAGGAACCAGACAAGACCAATTCCTGCAGTCTGGAGACGCTAACAAGGGGCAGGCTTCAGGGAGGGGGGATGCAGCGGCAGCGGAACTTAGCAAAGAGGGTGCGAGTCGCCCAACAGGGAAGGCAGTAGAAGGTACCCATGAGTACTGTGAAACTACAGCGACTTGCTATACAGTGGGCGCTGAAAATGAGACCACAGTGAATCGTGCTTCGGCCGAAAAGGAAAAGATATGGTTGCCTTCGTCGTCACGAGGGTATCTGCTTGATCCACCACAACGCAGCGATGGACGCACTGCCCGTCGCCGCTCGCAGTCCCCTCGTGAGAAGCAGCATTACCACGGGCATGCACATCTGCGACACCGAAGTGAGGTGTGTGACTCTCATCAGAGGTCAAGTACCCGCCGAATTTTTTCATCCTCTTCATCGAGACAGACTGCGGGGTTCGTCGGCAGAGGGGGACAGAACGAAGGATCTCAACGTGGTTCAGTTGGCCTGGGAGGGGGTGCCGGACTGGGTGAAGGAGGTTGTACGATGGATGATATTCTCAAAATGCTCCGAAGAGCTTTGCACAGCGCTGTTGGGGCACTTGATGTTTCTGTCGAAAATATCACTGTCTCGTTCTTCATACCGTTCCCCACTCGGACGGTCAAACGTGAGAGTGCCTCCACTTTCCCTCAGTCAACACCCACACTTTATACCCGAGTGTCTTCACACACAGACAGCACACACGAAGATGACCGTCTCTCAGGCCACTCCCCGTCAGGGGGTCGGGGCTGCCCTCGCGCCTTCGCAGCCGGCAAGACAGAAAGACCAGCACGAGTTGGTACGAGAAGCGGCTGTGGTAAAACGTTTCGAAATCCTGGAGGAGGGTCCTGCCCAGAGGGGGGTGCGAGAAGAGCATCTGCAAAGCAGGGGCAGTTTGCACGGGATTGTGACAAACACGGAGGGATGAGAGAGCGAGAGTGTGACGAGAACGGCGTCGTTCGAGGCTGGGTGCTTCGACTGCATGTCGAATTGATTCGCGTTTGTGAGGTGGACCAAGATGGGACTGCAGTGAGTGTCCAGATCGACGGTTTGAGCGCATCGCTCCTTTCTGATGCTGCATCGGTGTTCTGTCGCCGACCACAATCAGATGCGAGTCAGACGTCGCCCCTTCAGGAGGGAGGCGGTTTCACTCGAAAGGACGCGACAGAGAGAAGTTGGACACAGTACTTCAGAGGGCACCGTTCGCAGGCACAGGAGCCGAATCGACCCACTGGCCTCCAGGACAGAGCCAGACAAGCTTGCAGTGGCGCTGCACCCGGATACCCGAAGGCGAAAGGGCCTCACCTGCGAGACGGAGTACCGTCTCTTCTGGAGTCGCGATCTTGGGACCTTTCAAAAGAGAAGCCTCTCGACGAAGATCGTTCCTCGTTCTACCTCGTGCACGGCAAGTGGCTCGACGCACCTGGCGACCTCCTGTTTGTCACAAAACCACCGCTTCGTGGCAAGACGCCGACACTCTCTCCTTCCGTATCACCAGGTGGCGTCAAAGGTTCAGCAACATCGCTCTTCTCTGCCTATTCGCTGCCTCCCCAAAAGCCAGCTTCTCACGGTTATACATCCGAAGTCCCTGCACCGCCAGCGACGCCAGGTGGCGCTCGACAGAACACCGTTTCAAATTCCGCCCGCGCTCCGAATCCTCTCCTCGAGCATTTCTTCCCTGCTGCCTCCCGCCCCTCTGTTGGAAAGACAACGCTCCTTTCGGCAACAACGGGGAATCCATCAAGTGACGGGGAAACAAGTCTCCCACAGAGACAAGCGGACCGACCTTCAGGCCTCATGACTTCCTCGCCTGAGGCCTCAGGCCGGCTACGCGCGACGGGTGGCGTGACGGTCCTCACGGGGGCAGATCCACGCGTTTCTCGTAGGCCAGAAGCGGCTGAGGCGGGATGTTTCGTGGGGTCCTTTATTCATGGGGAAGGCGTGCATGCACCTGGCAGGACCGTGACGGATTCAGCCTTTCTTGGACACGGAGAATTGAGGCCTCGCGAATTCTCCGTGGATGGGGTTGGCCCGGCGAATGAAGATCGAGAGCGACTGACGAAAAATGAAGGAAGCTTGAGTAGAGATGCCATGTACAAGACGTCTGCGACGGGAGACCTGGAAAAAGCGGCTGTCCCATCTGACGGAGAAGACGATGCAGTCAAAGAACCTTCCCCTTACGCGATATGCGGAGTGCTTCACATACGGCCTAGTAGGAGGATTCGGTCGCCCCTTGGCGCGGCCTCTCCCGTCTTTAATCCGTTCGCAGCCGCATATCCCGGGCAGAGTCGCCGCGCGCCTGCCTCCTTCGCGTCCCTTCCCGCCCCTGTGTGCGCATGCGTCGCGAAGGCCCTTCTGTCAACGTCGCCACACCCAAGCGCTTTCGAGAACACCCATGCAGGTGGCAGAATGTCTCTCTCTCCGGAGGCGTCTCCACTTTGGGGGAGTGCAGCGGCGACAGAGCTCGGGTCCGGGGTCTCCGGAGAAGCACACAGGTCTCAGAGGACGCCGAAGCGCGAGTCCGCATCCCCTTACATACCTTCCGTTTCGTTGTCTGTTTTGCCTGTCTCGGCGCGCCACTTGGTCTCTGACTCAGGAGACCTGAAGTCGCAGTTCCTTTCCTCTTCTTACGGAGGAGAAGAAATGCCAACTACGCCTCTAGGTGCGGCGCCAGGCGTTTCTTCTTCACGCCCTTCCCACACGCGGCACCCCGCCGTTGTAGCTGCCATTGCCGCCGCCCTCAACGCGTCACGAGCGTCCTTCGCTGGCGAAGGAAGAAGGGGAGGCAATGGAATACCCGACGATGCCGTTCACCATGTTTCCCGACTCTCCTCAAGCATCTCGCCGCTGCGTGAGTCACACCCTTCGAGCTCAGGGGTCGGCCTCTCGGGCCTCTCACCCTCCGTTGCAGAGGCCGCGATGCAGGCGGCAGCCGTGGCCGGTCTGGAGTTTGCCGTTCGCCTTCGCTTTCCTCTTCTCTTCACCTGCGTGAGTATGCGCCAAGTTCACCAGCTTGCACAAGTGCTTGACAGGCTAGTGTCGCTCCTCCAGTCGCCCTCTGCTTCGTTTGCTCCTGCACAGACTGTTTCGGGGCGGGCCGCCGGTGGGGCGTCTCGGCCAGGCTGCACATGCGCGATAGGCAAGGGACCCACAGTCAAACGTTCTCTGGTTTCTCGAATGTCTGAAGAAGAGGGACGGAAGTCCGGCCCGAGAGAGAAAGACTCCGGACCGGAGGTCGACAGCCCTTTTGAAGAAGCGGAGAGAGGAGGCAGGGAGCTCACTTGGAGAGCCACCGGGGGAGAGAAGGGGGTGCGCGAGACTAAAAGAAGCTCGAAACCAGGCGGAGAAGCAGAGGAAACGGGAGCGAGCCTCTGCACAAGACAAGCTTCCAGTGAAGAGAAACGCACCGGTGTAGGGAAAAACGGGAGCGACGGCATGCAGGTCGGGGCGGCTGGAGGCGAGAAACGAATGACGGGCGGCTTGTATGAAGAAGAAAGGAATCGGCAAGGAGCAACAGGGGGCGCCGCCAAGCGGTCATCTAAAAACGAAGCCACTGACCAGGATGCAGACCAAGCCAAGGAGCGAAGCGGAAGTGACGACATTCTCAGGAACGCGTTTCATTCACCTGGAGAAGAAGACGCTGTGGGAGAAGAAACAGAAGACAAAGGCGATGAAGAGTGGGTGCCACCACGAAGAGAGGGGGCAGATGTAGTGGCTGGGCCAGCGCCGCCTGAGACTGAAGCCGGGAAAGGCGGGGACGAACAGGAAAGCCAGCTACATGGCCGATCCAGAGATTGCGACAGAGAGAGGCCTTCCACTTCCATCTTATCTCCTTCCGCTTTTCTTCTGTCTCCTTCTGCTGGCCTGGTGGAGGATCGAGGGGAGATCCCCAGTCAAGGACTGGAGACCGACGACGAACAAGGAGCAAGCATGTGGCGGAGATTCGTCAGTTACATGTCGCTGGCGATAGGACGAGGCGATAGGGAAGGCGCGCGAGATGGCAGCGAGGAGAGCAGAGGAGCCTCCGCGGCTCGCTCTGGCACAGGTTGGATTCTGAAACGCAGGACCCTTTGGGGACAGGGGGGACAGGACATCGCAGGAGACTGCACGCAGGGCTCATCGCTACCTCTCTCTGACGGCGCGTGTGGACCAGGCTGCGAGCAAAGACCGACGCCAGCCTCTCCAACGCATGCATTCCCGCCATTTTCAGGGTCGTTTGGTGGGGAAGAAGTCTTTGAGAGTGCGCCGGTCGGAACCGGGATTTATGGCGACGAGTTTCACTGGTCAGAGGCGCTTCTCTTTCCCCAGAGACAGTCACACGCAGCCTCCTTCGCCGACCCTCTTGGTGACCCCATCACCGGAGATGACAGCGAAGCCTTTTCGCCATCTACGCAGCTCCACCTTCAAGGCAAGAGCTCCGCAGCTCGGGCGCGCCACTCCAGCCAAAGGGAGGTGCGCTCTGCTGCGGATGGAGACGCTGGTGAGACGGGGTCTAGGAGCGCCCCTCCCCACACGCCACCGGAGACAGTAAGAACAGGGGGCGCGTGGAAAGAGACACCACTGGAGGGCGAGTCGTCAGCAGCTTGTGGCGGGGCGACGCTCCACTCGGGGCCCTCAATCCGTCACGCTGGAGATACGAGCAGAAGGGAAGACGAGTATCATGAGAGTAACAAGGAACACGAGGACGCAAATGGGTGTGCGTCGATGTTCTCGCCTCGCGAAACGGGCGACATGGCCGCGCCGTCCCTGCCTTGTGCGTGGGTGATTCATGTCGAAGTCCACGAGGTGTACGCGAACTTAGTTCTTGCCGAAGAGTTCAGAGTCTCTTTGCTCATTCGCGATCGGAGACACCGGTTTTCCGCGGGGTCTTTGGAGGCGAGGCGCCCTGGAAGGCAGTCGCTTTTCTGTTCTGCGCCGAGCGGAGGTCCGAGATTTGGAGGCGTCTCTCACATTCTGTCGTCTCTCCGAGGCACGCGGGGTTCCCCATCTTCTCCCCAGACTGCTGGATTAGAAGGCCTGTCTAATCGCAGAGCCCAAATATCTCTAGCGACTCGCGCGGACCTGCCTCCGGTCGACAGAAGAGACCAGGGCGACGGATCGCTTCCTGCGTGGTTCGCTGACTGTACCTCAGGGACGCCCCCAAAACTCCGAACATCACCTCGCCGTTTGTCACTTTCTTCTTCGTTCTTCCAAACGGCGACAAGGACATCTCTGGGAGACGGGAAGAACGCAGTCCAGCTGCTGATCCCTTTCCCCAGGGCGTCCTTTGTCTCCTTCCTTGCCAGCGATGTCGCTTTCTCCTTCGTCTCTTCGCTTCCAACCTGTCTGACCGACGCAGCAGCCTCGGCAGCCTCTGCCGCCGTCTCCAATGGCGGGCGAGCTCCTTTGGCGTCCTCGGCGGCTTCTCAGCCTTTTCTGTCGTCATCGGTTGCCGCACCATGTCACCCGCCTCGGCCCGACTTCCAGGTCCTCCCGCCCCTCCACTCCTTTCTCCCTTCCCCTTCAGCGTCCCCGCATGCGCGTTCTTCTGCATGCGTCGGGGACTGCGGGGGCAGGCCGCCAGGTCGAGTCTTCGACCCGGGAGAGCGTAGCGCAATCGAGACAGTGTTGTCGCTTGGCCAAGTCACTCAGCGTCATGGCTTCCCTGCCGGTTATCCGTACGCAGAGGGCCCCCGCACTGCAGAAGAAGAAACTCGTTTTCCGCAAAGGAATGACGGGGTCCGAGACGGAGCCGCAGACGGTCCATCTCCCAACCTAGCAAACAAACCTTCGGCGGCGACCTCGACGTCGCGCCTCGTCCTAGGCTCCACAGGAAGCGCGGAAGGCGACGCGCATGCAGCGGCTGCCTCGGCTGCGTCCAAGACGTCTGGAGCAAGCGACGCGAACTTGCTTCATTCGTCTGTGTGGAGACAGGGTGGGGGTGGCTCTTTATCTTTTCCAGCTTCTGCTGCACTCGAGAGCGATTCTTCTTCCGCAGCAGCGGCGCATGCGTTCGTGTCCACCGGACAGTGGGCGGTGGAAATGCATTTGCTGAGAAACAAATGGAGATGCCGTTCATCAACCACGGAGGGGACCAGCTGCGAGAAGCTGGACGGGCGGCTGTTTGGGAACCAGCAGGCAGCGCACAGGAGGCATACAAGCCGGGCCAAGAAGCCTTGCCAGGCCTCTCGAGAGATGAGGCACGTTCAGAACGGCTTCGCGCGTCGCTCTGCGTTTGACAGGCGAGAAAGAGGAGCTCGACGACTGAGGGAGGGAGGCGAAGAAAAGAGAGGGGGGCGAGAAGGGGCGCAGCGCGGAGAGCCGGCGGACGCAGACGTTGCAATCCAGGCAGAGGCCAGGGGGAAGAGAAATCAGGAGAAAACGGGAGATGAAACGCCAGGACTCGAGCCTGAGGAGAGAGAGATGGCACGACGGCAGAGGTGCTCCGAGGCAGGCGCCAGCGCGGAGACAGCGCGAGTCGACGGAGAGACGCGAGACGGAGACAGAGGAAGCGAGGAAGTAGGCGAAAAAATGGGTGTGGAAAAGACCCTCGAGAGCGACGGGTGCGACGCGTTTCGGCAAACCCAGGGGAAGAATGAGAGCGCGAATTCAAATGGAGAGAAGAACGGCGAAAGCATGGAAGAAGAGACAGAGCAGCAGACAAGGCCCCTCCGAGAAGATGTGACGCCAGCGGAATCACTTCCGTTTTTGAAATCCGGAGACTTGGAGACACGAAAGGAAAATGCAGGAGAAAGCAAAGACAGAGGGGGCGAAGACAAGACATGCGAAGGGGAGTCCCTTGAAGCGCAGAGCTCCTCAAATCCATCGTCCGACAATCGAGAGAGAGACAAGAGGGACGATACAGAACCAGCACCTGGCACGAGACATGAAGCACCAATACCATCGTCCTCCATTTCTTCTTCTCGCGTCTCTTCTTCGTCTCTTTCTGCGTCTCTTTCTGCGTCTTCTGATTCTTCCTCGTGTGCCTCATCCTGTTGCCCTCCATTTCCCTCTGTCATTGACCCAGCGACAGGAAAGGCGACCGAGAAGAGGGGCAAGGGAGGGCGCCGAAGCCGGCGCAGGTCGGCCGAGACACGCTCCAGGGTCCGACTCGCCGCGATCGAAGAAGAGACAGCGGGAAGCGTTTCACTCCAAGGCGGCGAGACGACGCTCACTGAAAGCAAAAGAGACGAGGCGAACTTTGAGGAGGCGAGGACAAGAGGGGAGACAAAACGTGAAGATAAGACGAAAGGAGAGGAGAGGAGACACACAGAAGCCGGGCACAGTCAACAGACCTTGACCGCACGAGAAGATGAGGCCAGACAACTCGCAGATTCATCTCTGTGCTGTCCCTCAGGATCCGGGGACCTGAAGGCTTCTGCGGAAGCTCCAGTCCCGGAAGAAGACGGAGTCGCTGCACTAGAGCAGGACCGTCTAAACCAATCTGAGACGCTGTATGCAACAGATGTTCGCGACGGCGGACTGGACGGCTCAGAATTTCGTGACTGTATCGAAGACGACGGCACAGAACGAGAAAAGAAGGCTCTGCACGGTCTCGGCTCCTCGAAACTCTGTTGCCCGGATGACAAAGACAAAGGCGAAGATGACAGACACAGAGACGCTTCACTCGCGCCCCTGAAACTCCCAGATGGCACCTTGACATCGCCGTGTATGAGACGTGGAGAGAGGGGACCTAATCCACGACACAAGGAAGGAGAGAAAGAGGGAGACGAGGGAGGAGTTCGACGTCTGTACACCTCAGACGGATCGGACGCCTGTACATTCTGTTTGGATGGAGAGGTGGATGCCGCGGTATGCACAGGGAAACTCGAGTGGGAAGATGTAAGCGATGGCAGCGACAGCAGCCTGTTTGCCAGTGCTTTAGAAGCAGAGGACGGCGAGACAGAAGAAAAATCGTCCCTGGAGAGGCTGAGTTCAGCGAGACGGTTGCGTGCTCTGGAGGCAGAGAGAAGCACCGGGATAGATCCGGGAGGGAAACGAGATCCGCATTTTGACTTGGACGACGAAATAGACGAACCTGTTTTCGACGTTGTTCTTCTCTTCTGCGCCGCGCCCGCCTTCCCCTCTCAGCCGCCAACGTCAGACACACCTGCTTCCTCGATTCCTGCCGCTGCGGCTGCTGACGGTGGCCTTCCTCTCTCGACCCATGGCATCTACCACGCGACGTCGTTCCCCTCCTCTTCGCTTCCATCATACGATTCTTGTTCCTCTCGTTCTCACGCCGGCAGTCCTGGCCTCTGGGACTCGTCCAGCCCCAGCAGCTGGGCACCTGCACCCTTCCTGCCGCTCGCCGGCCGCAGGACGTTCGGTGCCGACATCGCGGGAGGATCCGAAGGAGGCGAGGAGAGGATGCAGCGCATGAAGACACACCGCGGTTGCTCAGGCCTGGGTGAGGCGACTGAAGCCTCGGATCTCCACTCCCTCTGGGACTGTCCCCGCCCCTGTTCCCTTCAAGAGCGAGAGAGGAGACGCCTCCAGTCTTCTCCTTTCGAGAATTCGAAAAGCTGGCAAACTCGCCCGCGACCGCCGCTTCGCCAGGAACGCACCCACGCAGCTGGGATGCACCTGTCCTCCGACTTCTCGGGGGGGTCGGTGTCTCCTTTGTTCGCTGCTTCGGTGGCTCCAAACTCGCCTCCAGGTGCTTCATTCACTTCCGCCTCGACCGCTGCTTCGCGCGCCTCCTCGACCGTTGCCTCCTTACTCGCGTCCCTCTCGCCGACCCTCACGCTCTTGCCGCTGCCCATGCCGTCCTGGCAAGACAGCGCCTTCTGGGCCACTCAGGCGTTGCCGCCGTGTGACGGGGGCCCCTGTGGAGTGTGTTGCTACAGGGCGTCTTCCGCCTGGTCTCCCGGTTTCTCTGCCGGCTCGGCGGAGCGCGCGAAAGGCTCAAGAAAAGGCGAAGGAGCAGCAGGAGACCGTCCAACAGCTCGCGGGGCTTCGCGTTGCCCTTCAGCATTTGCGCTTTCGCCGCCGTGCGGGGATCTCAGGCACCTGAGCGAGTCAACGAATGGCCTTCGGCGTTTCCCAAGTGAGAAGAAAGAGACGATTTCCAGCCAGGTTCCGAGACTGGAAGAGGCCCAGTGGGGGGTGGGGGTGGGGATTCTCTAGGAGACAGTTGAAATGGAAAAGCTCTCCACCTGCAGAGATACCTTACTCTTGCGGGGACGCAACAGACAAATTTATCGCCTCTCCTCTGACTGACGTGAAACAACGATCGAACAGCCTCACTTCCCTCATATACATGCTTGAACAGGATGTCGTTTTGAATCTCTCTATCTACCTACGTATCTATACGCAGACGTGGATGCGTTCGTGTCTGTCTCCATACAAGAAGAGTAGTCACAGGTACCTTCGTTGTGCATGTCTCAGTTTCCTTTTCACACATTTGCAAGAATACTGAGTTGCCGTTTGTCTCTTTTGGTCCATGTAGGATTATTTGTGTCCTGCTCTGTGTTTCCTCTCTTCATTTGTCAGTAGGATATCACTATCTCCTCCAAGTGCACATCTGCCTCTCTTTACAGCTATTGGCTTCTGACCTCTTGAAGTTATGACTGTGTTTCTTCTGGGTGTCTGTGTTGATATGACGTCTGTTCATCAGTCTGTTCAGGGCGAGAGAGGCTCTGCGAGTACAGAGACTTGGAAGGAAGCCCCGAGGTCGTCATGGGTGGACCAAGTGGACTGTGTGAGAAAGACAGCCGACAGTTCAGGCCTTCCCTTCGTTCCGGTGCGAAGCGGCTCTCAGCTCGCGACTCTCCGATGGTATTTGTGGCTGTTTCCTACTTCTCCAGTCCGTCTCCACCTTCGGGCCGAGTGATCTCCGATCGCAGGAAGCATTTTCAGTTCTCTTCCGACTCTTCCTCTTCTTCTCTTGGAAGCGCTGCGCGTCGTCCATCTGCCCAGCCAGCATCAGACGCTCCAGTGTCCTCATCCTCGTTCCAGACACTTCGCAGCGCGCCGTCTGCTTCTTCTTCATCGTCTTCTCCAGGTCTTCTTCGACCAGCGCAGACACCGAGAGACAAGGAAAGCGAAGGTCGTGGAGACGAGGGGGCTGAACGTAACGCGCCCGAGAAGCGCCTTTTGTCTCGAGAACAGAGACCGGTGGAGCGAGGGTGCAGAGAGGGAGGAGGAAACCAGGTGCTAGGGGAGGCTGACGGTTGCTGTGTGTCGCCTGCGGGACGAGGCAAGAGGCGCGGAAGAGGTGAAGATCTGCAGAGGGAGTTTCCCTTGCTTCGCACAGAGGAGCAGACTTTTCCGGTGCTATCGCGACCCCACACTGCCCCCGTCTTGCGTGTGAATGTGAAGCTCCAAGCCACAGTCGGGCACCTGTCGGTTCCGGTCCTCACTGAACTGCTTGAGGCCTACGAAGCCTACGGAGGTGGGTGGGCCTCTTCTTCACTTCAGCCAAATGTTCGTGAGAGAAAACTCGCTTCTTCGCTTCCTGTTTCACCTCACCCCATGCCAAGACAACCGTCCTCTCCTGCCGCCGCCGTATACTTCCAGACTCCTCATCCTTCTCCTCCCCTGCTCCCTCCAATCCGGCCTCTCTCTGCTGCGGCGTCTTCATGTGCACCATCTCCCTCATCGTTTTGTCGGCCTATTGCTTCAACGCGATGCTCTCCATCGCTTCGCGGGCCCTCTTGTTCGCCCTCTGAGATCCACATCTCCGCCGCTGCCCCCCCGCCTCTTCTACTCCATTTCCAGCTTTCGGCTCCGTGTCTTCGCATTCAGTTCGACGTCGGCGCCGAGTCGCTGGGCCTCGAGTCTGCCCCATGTTCGCTACGCCCAGAAGCTCGAGAGGAAGACTTCTCTCGGTCTGTCGACACTCGTTCGCCGTCTAACTCGGCTTCGGAGAAAGGAAAGGACCGACCTCACGTCGAGCTGCCATCGCCTGTTCTGCTGTGGGACATGGCGGCTCTGCAAGTTCAAGTCGGACCGGACTTCTTCACCTTCCTGCGGAGGCGCTCGCAGTCCCTCCCCTTCTTTTCCTCTTCTCATCTTTCGTGGTCACCTGATGAGGCTGCGGCAAGAAGAGAGGTTGAATTTTTCCATCGATGGCGGGAGAGAGAGCGAGTCGAAGAAGCAGCGTATCGGACGCAAACGGCTTCTGCACTCCATTCAGGTTCGCCGCAATGCGGTCGGGATCCTCCTCCGTGTCTGTCTGAGCCTCAAATGGCTTCGCTCTCGTCGGCGACCTCTCCAGAGGTGGCGCTCCTCGATATTCGCCAACTCACGAGACTTTATTTCGTTTTTCCTGAGAGGACAGCGGCCCCGGAGTCAACGGTGAGGCGTGGAGACGGAGGCCAAAACGCTTTCTATCGGCATCGCATGCAGTCTGCTGCTGTGTCGCCGCTTTCGTTTTCGCCTCGCCAGCCGAAACGTGGATTTGAGTGGCGGACGCAGCTGCTCTTGTCGACGTGTGCCTCTGCACCTTCTTCCAACTCGCCATTTTCGCCTGTCACAACAGTTCCTTTTTTCTCGTCTTCCCCTCGTGTCTTTCCTCAAGGGAGGGGAACGAACGTATGTGCAGGATGGAGTGGCAGACGACAGAGGACCGGAGAGGGATCACATGCAGTCGAGGAAAGGACTGTCTCTCGCTCAGATCGAAGGAAGACACTCGGGCGTTTCTCCCCACCTCCCTCACGCGAAGCCCCACAGGCCTCCGCCTTGTCGGAGCGCTCTGGTCGGCTCCAGAGGGCAAGCCAGCGCAGGCGCGCCTCAGAAGCATCGCCAGAAAGGCCTCACGAAACTCGTCAGAGAGCAGACAGAGCCTCGACGTCAGGGGGAGACTTCGAGACACAACCGCAAGAGGACGAGAGAGAGCAAGACACACAGCCGGGTCTTTTCCTCGTGGACCGCCTGCTCTGGGGGCCGCCTTCGCGAGTCGTTGTGAGACTCGCGCGTCGCGTTGTGCTCAAGCGAGGAGACCGAGACGAATCCGAAGTTGAGGAAGGACAGGACCTCGCGGACAGACGTGATCTCGAAGAGCGAGAAAGGGGAGAAAGGACAGACGCAGCGAATTCGCGATCTGCACAGGCGTCCTCCGCGTGTGTCCTGAGAGGGGTGGAGTGTAAGCATGGAGAAGAAGAGAGCGGAGAGGAGAGCTTGAAAGAAGGAAGGGGAAATGCGATGCGTTTTGAGCAAGAAACAGCCTTGTCAGACATCGCTACATCGTGGTCCCGATCACGCGTTCCCGGTTTCTGGCCAGAAACAGATGTCGGCTGTGGCTTTCTCTCTGAGCAAAACAGTGCGCCTGGATCTCGACATCTACCCCTGCCTCCTCTGCCTCCTCTGCCTCCGCTTCCTTCTTTACCTCGTCTTTCTCCTTCTCTTCATCTTCTCGCGAAGCGGCTGCCTCCCCCGCACACAGTGCGTCCTTCCTGCCACCCAGTGCGACTGGTTTCTCGAGACGAGAGAGTGCCGCAGTCGCGTTCAATCGAGGGCCAGGCGGACGAGCAGGCGCGCGTCGATCTGCCGCGTCCGTCTCCCGAGTCGAAGCGAGAGGAACGGGACCAGCCTCAGGTTGCTTCAACTCTGCTGCCAGCTCCCGGCGCCTTCTGTGCTTGTTCTGTTCAAGTATCGCCCGTTTGGGGTCCTGCTCCCGCGAAGGCGCTAGACTCGGCTACGCCGGCGTTGCCGACCTGCAGGCCTCGGTCGATCCTGCCTCGAGAAGCCTTGCCTCCCTACGGAGACATCCGGGGCAGCGAGGACCTTGGCGGCGGCTGCTTCTCTCACGTTTCTGAGGAAGGCGGTGGCGACTCTGAAGACGAGTGGCGATCCATGCGCCCGCCCCCAGAGAGAAGGGTGACTCGTGAGTCAGCGGACTGCTCTACGGGGAAGGCCTCTTTCGGACCGGACCTAGAGAGCTACCCCCACAGAACGAAGACGTGTCTCCGCAGAGACAAAACGAAGAGACAGTGCGTCTCCGGGGGGCGCCGCGCGGACGAATGGGCCGTACTTTCTTGCGATCGCCTGAGTTCTTGTTCCTTCTTTCGCCAGGTGCAGCCCAGGCGCGTGCTCGAGTCGCAGAGACAGGCCTCCTCTTTTATGCGGGCGCCGAGCCGCGGCGGAGACGCTCAGGGCGCGTCGACCGCGTCCCGAGAGGGGCGACGAGACCCCACACACAGAGACGCTTGGCGAGAAGAAGAGACAATCGATGAGGGAAGCCAGATGCCTACAGAGGGCGACCGAGACAGTGCGACCGAGGACCGTCGCTGGTCGGGAGGAACGCCGATGCGTCCGGCCCGGCCGGCGCTCGACAGTTGTGCGCATTTGAGGGCCGCGAGGAGAGGAGAAGACTTGGAGGATGAGAAAGTCTCGGGGGACGTCGACACAGGACGAGTGGTGGAGGACGCCGTGGAAGTCGGAGTGTCTCTTCCGCTTCTCCATGTCACCGTGGACGTTGCGAGCCTTCTTCTTCTTCAGCTTTCAGCAGGCCTCGAGCGCCAGCGCAAAGCCTGGCAATGCCGCAGGGGTCCCAGGGAGAAGTCTTCAGGTCCGAGAGTTGATGGAATCGGAGGAGAGAGAAGACGCGAAACAGAAGAAAGAAAGGAAGGGGGAACAGAGGAAGAAGCACTTGGAAAGACCCGTGACAGCTCAGAGAAGCAAGAAGAAGGCGCGGGGGAAGAGACGCGGTCGAGAGGCAGAACCCTTTCGAGCGATGGAGGCCTTGGAGGCACTGGCGTCTGCGGGAAGTCAAAGTGCGACAGAGATGAATCAGAAGAGAAACTGAAGAGACGCCAAGAAACTCGAGAACAGGCGAGGGCGTCCATGTCAGCTGAAGCACCTGAAGAACGCAGTGCTGCAGGTGGACTTCGGCCTTACACACTCGAAACGGAGAGCGAATCTGTCCTGTGGAAGAGCAGCCCTCAAGAGATGTCAACCGCTTCACCGTCCTCTCTCTTGGCTCTTTCACGTCCTCGAGGGCAAACGCGAAGGGTGTTGATGATTCGTTTTCATTGCTTTGTCGACGCGGCTGCCATCGAGTGTGGAATGAACAGTTCCTCAGCTCGTGTGCTTCTTCAAAGTCCTCTGGTGCCCGCTCGAGTTGCGCCTGGCCCCGCCCCCGCAGCTGCTTGCTCGTCTCCAGCTTCTTCTCGCCGCTTCAGACGGGCAAGTTCGTTGGACCGTACGCACGACAGGCGCCGAGCGGCAAGAGGAGAGCAGACCAAGGAGGCGGAAACAGAGAGCGTGGAGACAGGGGAGAAGCCCACGGCCAAGGAGGAGAAGCACACAAAAAGGGAAGAGGATAAAGAGTTTGACAGCACGAAGCGGTTGCTAGAGGGCCTCTCGTCGGGAGTCTTTCGGGAAGCGACGGTTTTACAAGGACGGATGGCATGCTTCGTTCCTTTCTTCCGTTTGGAGCTTGGGCGGCTGCAGGTGAATCTGGGACTTGGCAAGACTGCGGCGCGAGCGGACTCGAAAACACCAGCGGGGCTCCTCGAATTGGAGACAGGCGACAGAGTCGCGGACTCGAAATGCAGAGCTAAGACTCACGCCTTGAAGGAAACTGCTCAGAGGTTCCTTTTCGTTCTTCCCTCACCAAGTGATCCTCTCGTTCACAACCAGGCAGGCTCTTGTCTTCAGCATCAAACGCTTCCAACGTTGATGCTTGTCGATGCGGCCGTAGGAAGCGTCGCGCTCTTCGGGAAGGGTGGAGTGCCGTTCATCTACACGTGGAGAGCTGCCATCTACCGCGCAGCGGGAGGCTCGTCCGCCTCCTCTTCCTTCCCTACCAGTACTTCTTCGTCGTCGTCTTCGTCGTCTTCCTCTTCGTTCTCTTCTTCTTCTCTTCTGTCCATGGCGACTCCCGCTGGGCCGTGGAGCGGCGCGTGGTGTAAGCCGAGGGGGTCGAGCTGCGGAAGGGAGGGAGAGCTGAAGAGAGAGCAAGGAGAAGAGAGGCCTGAGGAGCGAGACGAAGCGACGAGAGAGAAGCCTGTGGCGGCAGAGGAGACAAACAAAGCCGAGAGTGTGGAGGACTATTTCGTGGTGTACAATCGAACCGACCCGCGGGCGTTGACCCCAGAGAAAGCCAGTTTTCTGACGCCATTCCAGAGGTCGTTTGCCTCTCTGGCAGCAGCGACTCGACAGAGTGTTCTTCCTCCGAAGCGGCCAGAGGCCCTGCGAGCGTCGCGCAGCTTCCCTTCTTCGGTGTCTCCGTTTGTCGCCACGGAGGAGGCGGGTGGCGGAGGCGAAGCAAAGAATATCGCCAAGGCGATGTGCGATAACGACAGGAGAGAGGCTGGCGACAGAGAGGAAGAGGTGGAGACAGAACGCGAAGTTGGTCTCGCGAGACAGGCGCCTTTCGTGGAGCAGATGGCGCCATGCTGTTCCATTGCCTTCTCGGTTCAAGCGGAGATCTGTCGCAAAAGCTACACGTTGCTTTCTCGAGTTTCCCCTCCCGTCGAGGACGACGTTCGCAGGCTGGACGCGAACGACGGAAGGGCGGAGGAGGAACAGGGAGGTGATCAGGGAGAGGCAGAAAGAAAACGAAGGGATCGGGGAAGCGCAGGCGGTCGGGGAGATCAGTCGACGACGCGTCTGTTCGAGAGCGGGGCTCAGAGGAAACGAATCAGCTGTTCTTCCTCTCTTATTGTGGAAGATTTCCACCGCTCGGGACTGCATGCGATATCCGGAAAAGCCGCCGAAACAATAGCGACACTACGCTCGACAGATCTTGCACTCGGGTGGCTTGTCGCTGTGGTCGATGTCCGTACGCTGGAAACTGTCAATTTTCTTCTTGCAGCGGCGCTTCTGCTTTCCAGGGTGCGCAACCGGCAACGCCTTGCCTTGGCTTCTTTCTCGGGGGTCTCCAAACCAAGTCTCGCCTCTTCCTCCTCTCCAGCTGCGTCTCCTTTGTCGCCCTTTGGAAATTCACCGGGGAGTGACAAGCGTCTGACCCCCGCAGAGAAAACACGGTGGGCATCTCCCGTCGACAGAGAGGAAAAGAGCTCAGAAACTGTTCCCGCCTTCCTTGGAGAAAAGTTGAAAGAAGAACGACTTTCAGCCGCGGAACTCGAGCCTCCTCCACTTTCTGCCTCTTCAACATCTTCCCGTTTTGTCTTTCGGTGGACAGTGCCGCACCAGCCGCGAGCGACTCAGCTGTCTCTGCAGCTGACGCGGTCGCTTCTCGTTCTCCCGCGCCCGCTCGGGTGGTCGGCGTTCTGGCGCGCTCAACAGGGCGCCGGCTCGTTTCTCTCTGCATTTCTGCCCTGCGAGGAGGCCTCCGGAGCGGCGCGATATTCCCAACAGAAGGCGAACGACTGCAGGCCGCGTTCGGCGCTACAGTCGCCGTCCAGAAAGCGGGAAGCGACGTCAGACGAACGCGAAGACCCCGACGAGGAGGACCTGCCTGAGAGCGTCGCCTGGTTTGCTGTGCTTGAACTCAACAGCCTTTCGGCGACGCTTCTCAGCACGCATGCGCCAACCTCAGAAATAGACGAAGAAGGGAACGACGAAGAAGAGAAGGAAGAAGAAAGAAGAGGAACCGGAAGACAGGAGGCATCTGGAGGCTCCCAGCGTGAAGAGGAAACCGAGGGTTCTGAGGTCGGCTGGACGGTCCCGAGGATACCTTTGATTGTCGATATCCATAGGAAACAGAAGGCCTTCGTTTCGAGTGCGGAGACAGCTTCTACGTCGCGTACGTCTCCGGGATTCGCCTCGTCTCCGTCGGCCTCGCCGTTCTCACTGCATTCGTTGTCGTTGCTCGCCTGGCGCGTCCAGGAGGTCAATCTGCACATCATCAACGACTCTAACCAAGCGGCGATCGGGTGTGCTGGCGCCTCGCCTTTTTCTTCGTGTCAAAGCCGCCAGAGGCAGAACGAAGTGATATCTAAACTTCTCAGTTCCATTCCTTCGCCTTCTTCCCTCCTTCCCCCGCGTGTATTTCTTCCCCAGATCCACCTGGAGACTCGGGAGCCCGTTTCTGTGTGTGCAAGAGAAACCGAAGAGAGTTCAAAACGACACCAAGGACCACAACATCGCCGCGTGTCGTCTGACGCGTCCTCTTCCTCTTGTTTCTCCTCCAGTTCTTCCTGTTGTTCTTCGTCTTGTTCTGCCTCGCGATCTCCTTACTTCTCTTCTCGTTTTGCGCCCGCGCCCCCGTCCCCGCGTGACTCACGAGGGGAAGGCGAAAGCCAGGGGTTTCCGTCCCTGGAGACCGAGGCTGCATGCGTGTTCCAGACTCGGTCACCTCTCGTCGTTCGATCCTCAGAAATCTCATCGATTTTTCAAGCCTGCGGGCTTGTCTGTGTCGCGCGCTTGAGCGACGTCGAAGGCAGCTGCACCTCTTCGCCGTTGCTCGAAGCGAGGTCGACGAAGGAGGGCGTACAGGTGTGTCAACTGTCGAGAGAAGACCCGGAAGACCAAGCCGCACATGGTTTCTCGACGAGCAGGGACATTCGAGAAGCCGAGCGAGTCCGGATGCTCGGCATCTTCACAAAAATCGGGTCTTGCCGTCTCACCTTCGCTCCCGATAGTCTTCGATGCATGCTTCTTATCCCCGTGGACCTCCTGCTGCTTCACAGCGCTGTCAAACGGATAAAGGGAGAAATCCGCGCTCTCCTAGGCCGACGGCACTTGAGTCCACCCTCTTTGGAGTCCTCCTGCTTATGGACAACGGCAGCGAAGCGATGCTGTTGCTCGTCTTCTCCCTCGTTGGCTTCGGAGACTTCGCAGTTCGTGGCTGAACGGGAGGTGGCGGCGTTGCTTTCGAAAGGGGCGAAGGAGTCGCGGTCTGCATTTGACCTCGCAGCGGTGCTCTACACCTTCCCTCTCCTTCTTCATTTGCTTTGTTCAGAGACGACGGAGACGCGTGAAACGCTGAGAGAAACCTTCCAGTCTTCGACAGGAGCGCCGAGGGAAGACACTCAAGAGGAGGGCCAGGAGACCGACGCAGTCGCGGCTCGCGGGCGAGACGGAGAACGTTCCGTTCCGTTGAAAGGCCAAGGCGAACCAGAGAGGGAAGGCGCGTCATTTGCAGGGTCTCGGAACATGTTCCATGTTCTAGAACACGGCGAAGATGACGGAAAAGTCAGTCCCATAACTCTCTCTGCAGGTGCTCTGGTGGAACCGAGTTCCGCTTTCTTGTCGTTTGCCGGTCCACGGCTCGAGAGGAGAGAAAGACTGGGCACACGAGAGACAGGCTCGCTTTGGATGACCCGCGACGAAGAACAGTTCCGGGAGAGAAACTCAAGAGCGATTTCGAAAGAAACGGAGACGCGCCGCCTGCCCGAGACAGGCAGCCTCTTGACAGACGTTCAGATGGACGCCTTTTCAGCAACCCCTCTTTCCCCGCTTCCACGTTCTTCGCCTTTCGTCGTTCCTTCGTCTTCACGCAATGTGATACTTTCGGACGCCTCGCCAGTTTTCAGCTTTCAACAACACGGTGCAGATTCGATATCATCTCGACCCTCTTGGTCGCATCCTGAGTCTTCCCTCTTAGAACAGCCTTGGGAGGAGAGCAGACCTCTACAACGTGAGGACGGCTTCCACTTCGTCGATGCGTCTTCGTCTTCGTCGTCGTTCGCTGCTTCTCCATCGCTGCGTTTCTCACCTTATCCAGAGGCAGCGCTTCCCGCATTTCAAGAACTCAGTGAAGAGAAGTGGAGAGAAGCGCGAAGATGCGAGGCAGTCGGCACTGGCCAGCAGGCGATGAAAGTCCGAGACAAAGGGCAAGGAGAAATCGTAGAAGATTACATTGCATGCCCTGCGGCGCCTCGAGAGGAAGGCGAGAAGCGGGCAGCCGAGCCAGCATCTGGAGAGAGGCAAGAGCGTCGCGAAGAGGAAGGAGAGAAGAAATGTGAGAGCGCGAATCCAACATTGACAGGAGTGGACGAGCCGGGGCCGCACTCGAGGATAGAAATCGAACGAATAAGGAGTGGCGGCGAGCGTCTGACAGCGGCCAACGAACGTTCGAAAGAGGGAGAGGAGAGAGATGTCCACGGTGAATCTTCGCAAGACGACAAAGGCGAGAGAGCGAGGCTCTCGTTCTTCGCCTCGGTAGGTCGGACGGCAGCAGGGGAGTGCCTCGACGACCAGCTGTCGTTCCCGGGGACTGCAGAAATTCGTGACTCTGAGGAGAAAGAAGAAGCTGCTCGCGATGAGATGCTTGCTACATTTTTCAGACCGTCTCCTTCCGAGAAGCATGGCTCCGACTCGTCTCAACAGATCGCGTTTCCTTCTCACTATAACGCACCCGCTGTGTCTCTTCCACAAACACCAGAGCCTCGCGCCAGCGAAGGAACGGCCCTCTGGGCACCCGGCCAACGTGAAAGCGTCACCTTCGCTCCCCATTTTTCTCTCCATCCTTCTCCCTCTTCGTCTCTTCCGTTTCAGTCGGACCCCTCACAAAGAGTCACCGAAACCATCTGCGCTCGCGTGAGAGGCCTTGCTGTCTCCGCCGGGCCGCCCGCAGGCGCTACGGTGATCGAATCCACAGGTCGCATGCGCCCAGCAGAACTGGAAAGCGAACCTCGGACCAGACAGATCTCGCTTCCGCGCTCCAAGGAGCCTCGGCCTCGTCTCTCTTCTGTGGACGCGGCCTTCGCCTCCTCCCTCTTTTTCTCCATCCCCGGGGGCTTCGCCTCTCAGGCCTCTGGACGGCCGTGGGCCGCACTGCTGGACCGACAGGGAGACAGACGGAATGGACTTCTCGAACGAAAAGAAGAGACAGTCTCTGAGTGGAGCACGAGGCCCTCGAGAGGAGGAGACTGGCGAAGCGAGCGCGAGGCAGCAGAGGAAGGCTGGAGACGCGCATGCGAAGTTTACATCGGGCGAATGGAAATCAACGTATCTCGCGGGGCGGATTTCGTCCTTGCTCCAGCTTCCGGGAAGAGAGACGTCTGTCAAAACTCGCCTTCGGCCGCTCGCCTTCGGAGGCGCCGTGAGACAGCGAGAGCCGCAAGGCGTGGAGACGGCGAGAGCGAAGGAGAAAGACGAGCTCGAGAGAGGCAAAGGCCGGAAACGAGAAGACATGCTCAAGTTGAGGACAGGAGCAGGCCGAGGCGCGGACGGAGTGGTTTGAAAAGTTTCGTCTGCGAGTCTCGTGAAGGCAGAGTGGAGAGAGAGGACCTCGAAGACTGCAACCGAGCAGAACACGCACAGCTGAACACACCGGGAAAGTGGAAAGAAGAAGTTGCAGAAATCGTCCTCGAGGCTACAAACGTTGTGTACGGGCAGCGAGCCGACAAACGCGAGAGCGCGAAGCAGAGACAACAGGCCTCAGGGAGAGCCTCTCACAGAGGCCGGGGCATCCGGCAAGAGCAGAGACGGGTGACGGAAGGGCCGTGCGACAGAGCGAGCGACGAACAAAGCGCGGACAAAGGATACACACCTCCGAAGAATCTAAAGGTTTTCTCGAATTCAGACTCCTCGTCCACTACAGCATTGGCCTCCTCTTCACCGTCCTCTTGTTCCGTTCCGTCTTCCAGGCGCGCTGGGCCTTTTCCTCGGTTCGACACAGCTGCGGGCGTTGAAAGCGAGACTTCTCATCGCATGCGCTTGGCATCTGTGGAGACCGGCGTGTGTCGGCGGCGACTCGAGGTCCGCGTCCACAACTTCGCGGTGAAAGATTTGGTCGCGTCTTCTCTCTTTTCGTTCTTTGTTCGCTACTTCGATGACGAGAAGAACCGGCCTCGTCTACAGTCTGTTCCCATGCTCGCGCTGTCCATTCAGGAACACTGTCTGCTCGCCGAGACACTCCAGGCAACCGACTGCGGCCGTCTGGACCAAGCCCCGCGAGAGACGCAGGCGAAGGCGGCGAGAAAACGACTTCACATGAAGGAAGGTAGGGGAGAGCGAGAGAAGTCAGGAGTCAGGGCGCATTCAGTAGAACGGAAGGAAAGAGTAGAGGCGAGAGAGCGAGAGGAGATACGAGACAGGGAAGAGAGAGAAAAGGCAAGAAACCAAGAAGAGAGGGAAGGAAGAAATGCAGAGGAGGAACCGGGACTTGAAGGGAGAACTGATCGACTCGTGTGTCGCTCAGTGCGCCCTTTGACAGTGGAGACTGCCGCGCAGAGCGAAACGGGAAGACTGCAAAACTTCACAGTAGAAGAGATGTATGGCTACGAGAGTGGAGCCTCCGACAAAGGCGAGACAGCGGATGCAAGGCGATCTCATGTGGCGTCGAACAGCCGACATGGCGAGCGGCAACAGATCCAATTCGAGCGTGGAGAGGCAAACCAAGGTGAGGGTAAAAGAGCCTGTTTCGACGAGAAAGGAAATGGCGAACCAGGTCCGAGGGCTGTCTTCTCGGCGGAACCGACGGGGACGCGCGCGTGCTCGCCGCTTGAGTACACCGTCGAGATTCGCCTGCTGCCTCTTTCGCTGACTCTCCAGCAGGAGTCCTTGGATGCATTTGAGGAAGTGAATCGCCAGCTGCGAATGGCGGGAGTTGTGGAGTGTTCTCATGCTCTGCTCGTCGACAGCGAGGAGGCGGAAGAAGGGGAAAGTCTGTCAGACTCAGATTCAAGCGACTCGGAGGAAGACGCGAGCGGCCCTTTTGCCGACAGACGTTTCTTCCGGGAACGAGGCGATCTCTGCAGGCTTGGAAAAACACAGAGAGACGCGCGACACTCCCATCGAAGCACTGAGGAAGGCACCTCGAGCGCGTGGCTAGCCTTCTCCTCTCCTGAGGGGGAGTCTCCCAGGCCGAGGAGAAGAAGAGAACGGGGGAACGAGGCTCCTCAAAGAGGAAGCGCGCGTCGGTTTGGGAAGTCGACAGATCGGGACGTCGGGCGCGAGGCAAGAGAAGAGTGGAACGGAAAAGACAACACACTCAACGCGTCTTCAGGTGCTAGGAGGAGAGAAGGGCAGGAGATCCGGAGACACAATCGATTTGCAGAGACGGACTCTGAGGCGTTCCCTTTCTCGACGCGGGATAATGACTGGGTGTCTTCGACCGCCCGTGTCATGGGGTGTACGTACACCGAGAGCGGGAGCCACCGGAGTATCAGCAGAAACCGTCTGAGTGAGATCGCGAGTGAATGGCGGGTGCCGGCAGTTCCCGCGTTTCCTTCGTCGCCTCCTGGAGCTTTTTTCCACGAGGCATTCGACAGGCCGTTCTCTCGCGCGTCTTCCTCGCCTTTCCTGTGCTCTCGGGATGAGCTTCACCCGTCGGCTGTGTCGCCCGTCTACTCCGCGTCGCCTGCGGTCCGCGCACCCGCTTTCCAGGCTGTTTCACCCTCTTTCGACTCGGCCGGCCTGCACCCCGCCTTCGTTGGCTCTGTTGAGGAAGAGAACTTCACCTCTCAGAGCCAAGGAAGCAGAAGGAGTGAGCGTGAGCCTCGCTTCGCCTCTTCCTCTTCGGCGTCGGCGTCTGCTTTCACTGGGTCCAGGCGAGAGCGAAGAGCGAACGAGTGGGGAAAGGACGGGGGGCCTCGTGGACGGCGACTGGGATCGGAGATGAGGAAAGAAACTGAAGAAGAAGAGAATGGAGGGAGAGGCGAGAGAGGAAGGGAGCTAAGGGAAAAGGAAGAACGGGCTCGCGCCGGAGAACAAGAATTAGAGTCACTCTCGTTCGGTGAAAGTCCGTTTTTCGTTCGCTCTTTTGACATGCCTCCCCTCCTTCTTCGAATCGACTACGTCCCCAAACGCCTCAACCCCACGGGAGTCTGCAGCGGACAACTCAACGAAGTTGTCAATTTCCTCGTCTCCTTTTGTCGGTGAGAAAACGGGTGTCGTACAAAGCAGCACGCAAAAGTTCCAGAAACCTCTCCACCCAAGTCATGACCAGATCAACTATATATATATATATATATATATCCGTATAAAAACAGATACATATGTATATATATATTTATATTTATTTATATATATACATAATGGGAAGTACTGATTTAGGCTAGGAGAGCAACGAAAGTCCGAGGCATTTGGGTGCTTCTCGCCGCTTCTTGTTTCTTGGTGTCTCTGTAGGGAGTCGACTTGTGGCTGTGTTGTTTCGTTTTCTTCAGAGTGGAAGGCGTGGAAGTCACTCTGACGCGCAAGGCCTTCCGGAGCGTGACGAGCTGTGAGGCTTTGGTTCAGCAGCTGCTCGCGTCCTGGGCAGAGGACTTCAATCGGTGAGAATCCAGAGAAACATCGATTGCTGACAAACACGGTCGGTGGCGCGGCCTATTGCGTGAACTCCGTCAGTTTCACAGATACGCAGACAGAGAGATAAAAAGGCGTCTTCGATTCGCTTCCATCTGGGTCTGTCCAGATGTATCATGTCTTGTCAGTCGAGAAATACGTATCCATCCTAAGCGTTTGTCTACCTATCTACATCTATCTGTCTCTCTATCTACGGTATGCGCAACTGTCTATCTGTTTAGGTGTCTCTGTCTCTAGAGAGATAGGGACATATGTATATGCCTGGTGATATACAGGCAAGACCATCATGTATGTGAATCTGCATCTGTGTCTGTGGAACTTCCTTTCTCGTTGTGTCTGTGTTCTCGGGGATCTCTGTTGGCATACGAGAGTTTTGTTCTGTCCCTCTGTTTCGCCTTTTCGGCATCTTCAGAGCCTTGGTTTTAAAGTGCATGCGCGGCGTCACGCCCTTTAGACACGTCCTTCGTCTGGGCCGGCAGATGAAGGCTGCCGCGCAAAAACTTTTACGTCTTTCCGTGCACAACTGGCGAACGCGAGAGTTGACAGCGAAGCCCCTTTTCTACTCCAACTATGCGCAGTACAGACACTTCATTCGCAACAGCCTTCTAAGAGCAGCTGGCCACGACGTTCCCCACTTCTCGTGGGTTGCTTTGAAACAAGCAGCCGCCGTCATCGTTGCCGCAAGCGTTGAAGGAATGTAAGTCCTAACACCCAAGCGAAACCTCATAAAATACTATATATATATATATGTATATATATATATATGTATATATATATATATATATGCTTGCCTAGGCCTTTGGTGACGAGATAGCTTTGTCAACGCAGGAGCGGTTTTTAGGCTGCTGTTTAGGAGGATGTGGACCTGTGTGCATGCATCTGAGACTGGGCCTCTCGTAGCGCGTTTTTCCAAGCGCCTAACTGTCGTGGTTTTTTTCCTTCTCGCTGTCTGCAGCACGTGGTCTGAGAGAGCTATGCGGAGCGCCCATTACATCTTGCAACTTCTCGATCGCCGATGCACACCAGGTGTGTGTCCAGCGTACCCCTCGTCGACGCTTCGACTTGTTCCTGCGAGAGGCCGCGAGCCAGAAGATCCAGAAGACGACGGCTTGGAATGTCGAGTTCTCGCGTTGCCTTCTACTCGCGAAAGACGGAGGGACTTCCGTCCAAGAGATCTGCAGCCAAGAGACTTCCACGAGTTGCATGGAAGGCCAGCCTCGCGTCAGCACAGAGACGCCTTAGGCATCTCCACTTCTCGCCATTTTACTGGTGAGGTCGTTGTCGCGTTTTTATCTCAAACCGACACACCGGTGTTTCGGCTATTTCAGGTCGAATCCAGAAAGATGTGTACAGGATGTGCGTACGCGAGATCTGCAGCGCGGCCCGGTTTCGATGCGTGAGTAGCCTCGCGAGGATACGCGTAATTAGATGATGGTGGGTAAAAATCCTCGCACATAGGTGTAGGAGAAGGACGATACGCATCTACGAGTGCGACTGCTTGGCTCTTTCTGTCCTCATTTATACACACAAATCTATGGAGTTTGCAACTGCACGCGGGAAATTCACCGTCTGTTTGATTGCCTCAATGGGATCGGCCATTGTGCCTCGACTTCACTGAAGTCCTTCGAGGACTGAACGTAAATTCAGTGTCAACGCGTTGACGTTTCGTCCTTCGTCCACTGCGTGTACATATTCTGTTATGTGTATTCACATGGATGGAAGCGCAAAAGCAAGCGCGGTACGCCACGTTTCAGCTTTTGTGTCTTTTCGAGGATTCACAACTGGAGAGGTTCATTATTTCTTGAGACTATGCTTTCGGGGTGCAGACATCCTGGAGGAAGCGAGTGGTTTCGGAAGCTCGGCGACGGGTATCGATGGTGAGCGCGGCAACGACTGGGCCGTCGTTAGGTTGGGTGCAGAAGGTAGCTACGAGGTAAGCAAACGCGGCTTTCTGAAGTTCGTTGACATTTCCGGCAGGTCAGGCACGAGGCGAAAGGGCACCAGACCGCACGCGAAACAGAAAATGGCCGGGAAAAACCGGTGTCCAAAACGAGATGCCTCTGCGGGAGCGCTCCTGTGTTTCACGAGGCTGTTCCGTTCGTCACGCAGCTGTTGCTGTAAACAGCCAAGCCATGTCAGGAGGCCTTTTCAGAG
This sequence comes from Toxoplasma gondii ME49, assembly GCF_000006565.2. NCBI lineage: Eukaryota > Apicomplexa > Conoidasida > Eucoccidiorida > Sarcocystidae > Toxoplasma > Toxoplasma gondii. The sequence continues at coordinate 575,918 of NC_031474.1, forward strand.
CGTTCTCTGTTTGGGTGCATCATTCCAAACTCTGTTCATGTGGAGCGATCTTCCATGGCCAGTCTGCGAGTTGAACCGTCAGGTGCCTCTGAGTCCTACGTTCCCGAGTCTGGGTGGTGATGATATTCTGGAACGTAACAGCCTAGAGTGCCTCACGGTAGAATCGCTCGATTGCAAACGAGGCAGAACACTTGACTACCACAAACAAGGCTTGTGGCGGTTGCCTGCGCGGCAGACCCCGACCTTCTCGCAGGACAGAAATGGCACATTCTCGCCTGTCTGTCCTTATCTTTCCCGTCAGGTGTATCCGCCTTTACTTGCGTTGACTTGCTGTGTGTTTCCGTGCTTTTCGCAGCCACACTCAATTGCCCACGGTCTCTCCGATGGTTTCTGTTGCGTGCGAAGAGGCCTCGTGTCTGCTCGGCAAGTCGCAGAGCGGCTGTGCCCGCCTCCATCCTTTGTTTTTTCTTCGTTAGCTGCATTTCGCGGAGAAGACGGTCCAGAGAGACCGCGAGGCATGCAGCCCGAAGGTCGAGGAGTCATGTCAGCTGTCGTGGTGGGGACGGAGTGCGTTCAAGTGCTCGCTCGACTCCTCCCCATTTTCATTTTGAGACCCATGCTCGGATTCACGGAGGGCATTACCCGGACACTGCAAGTGAGAACACTGTTCTGACTATTTCGCGGAAAACGACGCCTGTAGAAACCGATACATCCGTCTTTGCGTCCCCCTGTGTGCCTCAATCTGTCGCGTTGACTTACAGTAGATCGAGAGGGGAGTGTTTTTCGACAGGAACATAAAGCAACGCTTCGATGTTTTGTGAATCAAGGAGAAGTGAGGATGCCCCGCTCAAATGCAGTCATCCAAGCCTTGCAGTTGCCAGTGATAAGCAGTCTACCGCTGGGTGCCGTCTGTCGACAGCAGGTGTTGACTTAACACTGACGAAATGGGTTCCCGATGATTGTTTGGAACATCGCAAGACGAAATTTATGAACGTGGACCCCGTTTGGATATCAAGAACGTGAGGGTCACAAACATACGTGACGCATCAGCTTCTTGTGTAGTGTGAGTCTCTCCGTCGACGTTCGTCCGCGTTGTTTCGTTTGCTTTTCGGTTGTAGGGCACACGCAATCAGTTGGTTCCTCGTCTGCGAGAGGAGCGCTTGGCCAAGCTTCGCGAGCCGTCTTGCCGCGTTCAGCGTTTCACTGAAGACGAAGAGGAAGGCCCTACCCCTCTGTAAATTTAGGGAAGAACGGGACGACAAGGTTAACACAAGCAGAGAAAACGCTGCACGGAGAGCGAACTCGACTTACTCGACTCTCCAAAGAATACGCAGCAGCAGCAGAGAGAAGGTCGTGTAACAACAGCTCGACCCCTGTGTAAAACTAGTCAAATGGAAGATACAGACGAGACTGCAGGAATTTCGGAGACAACTTGAAACATAATACAGCATATCTATTGGGGTGTTTGACAACGCGTCCCCTGTCGACGTCGTTCACTTGCCTCCACGAGGGCAATCGTGGTTTTTGCTGTTTCGCCAAAAACACTAAGGTAGCGGCTTTTCGCGGGGCACGGATTCTCTGTCGGCCCCGTTTGCCTCTTTTCATGTTTTTTTCGCACCTCAGGGCTCTCTGCTGCGCCTGCTTCGCCGCTCAACCCTCGCCTCTCTTTGTCAATTTTTTTTTCGCCGCCTCTTCTCTTGGGTCACGGTTTTTTCCGTTCCTCGCCTCCTTTATACTTGCCTCGGTCTGTTTTCCGCGCTCGCTTCTTTCGCGCGCTCTTCCCATTTCTCCCCCATTATTTCTGCTCTGTCGCATTGTCACAGTCGCCAAAGAGTCACAGTGGGTCGCAGCAAAAAAAGCTCTACAGCACAGGGACACCACAATTCCAACTTCTTAGCGCATGCCTAAGCGTTCGCGAGCCAATTACAGGGACTTGAAATTGTTCAGACGCCTTACTGCCTGGCCTCTACTATATCGACTGTACGTATGTGGAAAGCGTTAGAACATGACAAACGGACCTGTGGGCACCAAGAACGCTTTTGTGGCGGTAGGAATGCGCGCTCACGGATAGATCTAACTAGGCACGGGGAACAGCCAGTAGACTGACTTCGAGATACAGGTGGCAGCAGATGTGAAGGCAACCCATCTTGATATATCTTGCGCGTTTCATAGTGAAAACACACGCGATACCTGCTGAGCAGAAAACAAGTTGCTTGACATTCGAAAAAGCCAACAGCATGTATTATTAGCCTTTTGTACCATCCAAAATTCCAAAAGCTGCTTCCATCTCGATCAAAGAACGAATGGCTGCACACCGGACGATCTAGCTCACGTCATGTCTGCTTCTGTTTTCCTCGACGACCCTTTGTCAACCGAGTCGCCCTCTCTTCACTACAATGACTCCCCCACTTGAGTTCCCCGTAAAGAAAAACGACACAGACGCACACACGTTCCCGCGTCCGATTTCTGAGACCAAAGGCATCACTCATGCGTCTGCTGCTCTCTTTTGGCGGCCCGCCGCTGTGCTTGTGACGTTCAGGCCCCGCCAGTTTCTCCTACTGAGTCTACCTTTCAAGACTTGTTAATGAGTCGACTGTTTTTCCCGCACATCCACGTCAACATACAAATGAAACATTCATATTTCTATATCTAAGATATACTTTTCTGCTGCTTCAGTCCTTTTTCTATCTGCCGGGTTGAGAAAACGAAACTGCTGAGACCACGGTCGTAGAGTTGCAACGCTGGTCGACAACAAACCGGTGTTTTCACTTCAAACACGGGAGACAAAGAAAGTCCGATTCAAAAACTAAGACAACAAAACACAACAATGAACGCAACTGTCTGCTCGTCGGCGAACTATAGATATAAATAGATATTTCATATTGCTGCCTGTCAATTTGTCTCTAAGTCCCTCCTGTTCCTGTGCCGTGTTTCCGTTCCTATTCATATCTCCATTCTCATTTATTCATTGTACAACATCGGTTCCGCCCTGAGACTGCACAAATGCATACACTTCGATCTTGCCTTCTTTGTTTTTTTGTACTCTCCTCCTCGGGGGACGTCCGCTATTTATCCTCGATTTGAGACAAGGACGTCGGCATGCGCTGCGGCTTCGCTTTTCCGTTTCGTGCATGCACTATTTGGTCCCGCCACCGGCGGCGCTGTATACTTCTTGGATGATTTCTTTGATTCCCTCTTTGAGCACTTTTTCGTCGTCGACATCGAGGAGTTTTCCAAGTTCAGCAGCGCGTCTCTCCGGGTACCAGAAGAGGCTCTTGATTGCGCGGAGAGTCTTGGTCTCTTTTTCTTTCTTTTTGCCGCGCTTGCTCTGGTCGTCACCTCTGCGCGAAGAAGTCAACGGCTTTCCAGCCATGGATCGACCACCAGAAAGGGAGAGACGTTTCTCTTCTTTTCTTTCCGAACTTCGCAGCTCCTTCAGAAAAAGTGCAGCGCGGATTTGGGCGAGGAGATATGACACTCCTGTCCCTGATACGAGTCTGACAAGCGATAAGAAAAACACAGAGGAACCAACGCGAGCGAAAAAGTGAAAAAGATACTCAGTTCATTGTCGAAATCACCTTCAGTCCCTTGTACGTGTGCATGTACCTATCTGCCCATATATGTATATATACGTGTACATATATATATATATATATATATATATTGCAGACCATGCATGCGTGTATGTCTATAGGCTTGCAGACATAGATTCATATACATGGATAGACAGATTTTTAGCCTCCCAGTGGGTGGTTCGTTCATTGAAAAGTCAGTCTCGGAGAGAGCTTGTTTTGTTTGGTTTCTGAATCTGCACGCCAAAAGTTGTCTCAGTGAGCGAGGCAGAAGGTGAGTGAGAAGAAAACTGGTCTCGCTTTCTGCTTTTTCCCCCGGCAAGTTTCTGCCTAGACATCCAGTGTTCCATCCTCTCTTCGACCATCGAGTCAACATACGCGTTGTAGTTCTGTAGGCTGGGAAGCGAGAAAATGTCGAAGTTTTCGGGCAGCTTGTAGGGCAAGACACTGCAAACCGCATGCACATAAGTAGTCAGTTGAGAAATGTGAAGACGAGAGCAGATTCAGTCACGTCGGTACCCTCAAACAGAGAGCACCCAACCGAGGGATGTCCCGCAACTCGACGAAGACACCGACGCAAAGCTGTGAAACGAAAGCTTTCATGGCTCGAGAGCCGGGACACAAAGGACATATGAAGTATCCACGCGATTCGATCTCTCTCTCTCTATGAATATATATATATATATATATATGTAGAACATATCCACGTAGCTAGTATGTGAGGATGCAGGAACGTCCATATACATACATATATATATATATATATATATACATACATATGTGTGAATATTGGTACATCTGGCGTTTCTGACCGCATCGGGCTCTGGCTCTCGTTGACCGACCTTTCTAGTTTGTCGCGAATAAACGTTTCGAGTGTCTTGGGGGTGGCGCCTCGAGGCTCGAAGGTGACGTGGAGGTGAAAGTCGAGGAAGCCATGCACGAAGAAACCGTTAAGACTCAAGAAGTCGATGATCGTCGGCTTCTGGCTTCTGAGGCAAAGAAAAAACAGTTCAAGATGTAGGCAACGGAAGAACTCCGTATGAGTACCTGGGATTCGACACAATATACAAGCATACATGTGCAACGCTATACAATTCTGTATCCCACTGTATACCAGCTATATGCATATGATATGTAGGTGCATCTATCGAGAGTCCGAAAATGAACGTCTTAATGCGAGTTTACTGTTGTAACTATCCAAATGTTCACTAGAGTAAACAGTTGCAGAGGCACAGGCTCTAAAAACAGACACATCTACACATGCACGTGCATATATACATCGGCACTGTCTCCGTATGCTTGGTTGCATGCAGTTCACGCGCATGCAGAGCGACTTTTTCCAGTTACCGGGCCTCGTCATCGCCCATTCGCTTCGCCTGGCCTTTCGCTGTAGGGTCGAACGCGAGCGCCTTGAGTCGAGGAGGCTCTTGCAACAGAAGTCTGGAAATGTACGACAAACCACAATTCTTGCGAACGCATCCACACTCTCCGGCTATAAGATACAGAAAACCAAGTTCTTTATGACTGCTGCACGGCACCGCCCCCCATTGCACTGCGTCAGACAGTTAAAAGTGGTGGATTTCAATATGGTGCCGATATCCATGTTTGCTTGGAAGCTGTATGCATTAACATTGTTATGTTCATATGAGCACGAATCAATGATTAGATGGTCAAAGCTCGGATCACGGATAGTAATGGTAGACAACAAACATGAGGCGTATACGCAGCAGCGAACAGACGGGATGCCGCGTAAACATACAAAGCAGACAACCGGAGGAGAGTAAACTAAAGAAGAGACAATAGACGAAGCAACAAACGGAGAGTCAGAAGAAGGGAAGGAGTGAAAGACGGTGCATGAGACGGAGAGACATCGACAGAGACAGAAAACGCAACCGAACGAAGGGCCGACGACAGGAGAAGAGACGAAAGGAGAGATGGAATGAGAAGAGAAAAAAAGAGAGACCAAGTGGAAAAAAGTCGAGACAGCCCGAAGACGTGCAGAAATGGAGAAGAAACAAAAGTCTGAAGAAATGAGGAGAATCTGGGCACAAGGTACACCAGGGCAGGACAGGCTGCAGAGAGTGGAGCAAGTGGTTTGAAAGAAAGGCGAACTCACCCGGAGAGAAAACAAAACGATTGCTGAACATCCAGAGGACGTGAGACGTCAAGTTGACCTGTCATGGCCACTACGTCACCGCTGCATGCGCGAGGAGTGACCGCAAGGGGCGAAGCTTCCACCGCCACTGGCCCATACGTTGACGTTTCCGTTGGGGAACGGCCGTCCAAATCCGTTCTGCCTCCGGAAGCTTCCGCGGTCCCCGAGCACGACAGGAGAGACTGGAGACCCGCCGTCAATACCTGCAGAAGAATGTCCATCTGTGGAGACAAAACGAAGCGACAAACTCGAGGGGAGGAGACACTGGCCAGGTTCTACAGAGGGCTCGCACGAGAATCCACGCACCGACGCCGACCTGAACGCGATGAGTATATTTGTGGGTGCAGAGACATCCAGTGAGAATCGAAAAAAATGGCAAGAGATGGACACAGAAACAGACGTCAAGAGACAGACACTTTGGCAGAGGTACACATACGGAGCACATATACCGGCGTTGAAGCAGGGAAGACTAGAAGAGACTCGTGAAGACAGCCGCAGCCAGCCTGCAGCCAGAGACGCATGCGCCTTTCCCGCGGACACTATTGCCATTTACTCAATCGTTTATCTTGGAACGGAACTTCTACGCACATACGTATACATCCATACAGACATATGTCTACATAGATGTGTGTGTACAAATGACTGTATGTGAGTGTAAGTCTCCAGATGCATATTAGGTTTCGGATGGAACTGAGGGTTTGATTGAAGAGAGGCGTTAGAGTACCTGGCATATTGAATAATATTGAATAGGACTCCGGCTATTACGTACAGACAATGACGTTATTTAGGACTGTTGTACGCTACGACCTTAGTGGACTGTTAAGTCGAGTTGGTTTACTTGTTGGACTCGAGTATTTTCCGAAGCTTGTGTTTCGGTTCTAGGTTCTCGAAAGTGGGGACATCACAGGATTCATGCCGGTCGAGGAGACGCACGCGCTCGGTCCTGAATTCTTTGAAACCGAGGCGGAAAGTCCTTCTCACCTCTTGCAGGGTCATAGGCCTGTCTCCGTCTGGGCCAGCAGGACCGGGGGCAAGGCGCCCGTAGGCGAACGCGTGACCTGGGGCGACGAGGGAGGCAGAGGGCGAGAGCGTCGCGTCGCGGCCCGAGGCGCGGAAGTGGTGGAAGAGGCGAAGCGGTTCGCAGGGGAAGAAGTAGAGAAATCCACGGAAGGAAGAAGGATCGACGGAAGAAAGCAGAGAGAGAGGCGACTGCGCGGTCTGAGCGAAAAGCTCCGAAAGCGTGGACGACTGCGGACCGTAGGCAGATACCAGAAGGGCGTCCAGGAGGCCGGGCGCGGCACCCACAGACGAAGATTCAGTTAAAAGCGGAGACACAGAAGGAGACGAAGCGCCAGACGGAGAGGATGCATCAAGGTCAAAAACAGCGTACACATCACTCAGGTAAGTCGCGCCGGCGAAGGACCTGCAGCGAGACAGAGATCAGAGAGACAGGGGAAGGACGACAGATACCAGTGACAGGTTGAGCTTCGCGTCTCCGTTTCGTCCGACTTTGCCTTTTTCCCCGAGTGTGAGTGCCCCGTTTCTTCACTGTTTCCAGCTCTCTCGTTCAGGCCGCGTCTGTCGATTCGGACGACTCAGACACTCCCGCCTTCTCTTCTGTCTCTCTTTCTGTCTCTTGTTCACTGGCTCGACTCCACTTCGCCACCCTGTCCCCCCGCGCCTCCCGGTGCGAGCGAGGGCCGCAACAAATTTCGAACGAAGCGCTGAACAGCGACCCATGCAGGATGAGGCGAACATGCATGCAGTCGACCGCTCGACTCTCGCAGCGAGCTAAGAGACAAGTGGAGAGGTGAAAGTCGCCACTCTCCTGGCCCCCTGAAGTTCGAATCGCCAGTGCAGACGCCACACCACGAACGCGAGCAGGTTATCTTTGCCGGGGAAGGACTTCACAAGAACACAGATCAGGCAGCAGAAGGCACACGAGTCCTGTCTCGGCCAAGGCGACGGCAAGCGGGATGGTCTAACATACACTGAAAGAGAAAAAGGAGAAGAGACACTCTCGTCGCTGCCCCCTGTACCTGCCGAAGCCTTTCCAGGCTTTTCCTCTGAGGGAAACAAGTCGGACGCCGTAGACATCTTCCATCATTGCGACCAGTTTCGGGAGAGTCGCACTTAAAGAGAAAAATCGACTGGAGCGTAGATCTGCGCCAGCTCGCTTCAACACCTGCGCGAAGAAACGCAGAGGAAGGTGAGTTGCACGCAGGCTACGGCAAAGAGCTTGCGCCAATCTGGAGTGCGAGTTTCGCTTTTGTTTTGCAGAACGAACAAGATCTACGATTTCGCGGGAGGCGTTCGCTGCTCAGAGTGTGTGTCTGGACTTCGGGAGAGTGGCTGCCGTTGGGCGAGTTGCCCTCGACGAAGTTCCTGCCAGGTTGCCGGGTCCTGGAAAGGAGCGGATCGGCCAAGCAGAAGCCTCGCCGTTCTGCTGGGATGAAGGAAGAGACTTGAGGCAACGAAGGAGATGGCAAGTGTGCTGCACTTTGACAGCTGGCAAGTGACCAGGGCGGTTCACAAGAGAATAATAAGGCGAATTGCGCGGAAAGGCACTTGATCGAATGCGGAGACACTCCCGGAGACAAAACGGATTCGCACTGACCGACCGTTTCCCCCGGCCCCCGGGAAAGAGTCGACCATAGAGGCGCGTTACGCTTGGAAGCAGACCTCCTGGGTCGAGACAGATCTATGCATCGGGCCTACCTTCTCTGCGGCGAAGAGCCACTCGGAAATATCGATTTTTTCCTTCTTCCCCTTTTTCTTCTCGCCCTTCTTCTCGCTCTTCTTCTCGCCCCTCTTCGGCCCTGCAGCGACGAGCGTGGCGAGGGCCTCTCTGCGTCTGTTCGCCTCTCGCTCGCGTTCTCGCCTGTCGCGTTCAACTGCTCTTTCGACTGCCTGCCCAAGCTCGTCGACGCCTCGCGCACCCTTCTTCATTTCCCTCTGAACCAGAGTAAAGAGCCGGAGAATTCTCTCCGCCGATGCCTTCCCCTCCTCCCGCGGCATTCCGGCAGTTACGCGGGATCTCCAGCTCTCTTCAGCCTCTCCTCTCTCCCCCGCGTCTGCGACCCGGCTCGTCGAGGCTCTGCTTGCTTCTCCTTCGGCAGCGGGAGGAAACGCCTCCTTCCTCGTCTCATCAGCATCTCCAGTCCCCTTCCCTGTCCCCACTGTCTCCGGCGTCGTCCCCACTGTCTCCGGCGTCGTCCCCACTGTCCATGCAGGTGTTTTACAGCAGGCAAGAAACGTTTCTAACTGCATATGCCCCCAGCTGGGGAAGCCAGCGCGGTGGGCGCAGGCCTGTTGAAGCTGAAGAATGTCGATGAGATCTCGCGCGAGCTGCTCGCGTGTGGCTGCTCGTTTCTGCAGCTGAGAGGGCGAAAGGGATTTGCATGCGGCGACAGAAGAAGACTCTGGAGGCGCCTTGTCTGCGGGCAGAGGCCCAGAAGCAGGAAAACAGAACGCCGACCATGCCTGCCGCAATCCCCAAGAGGGCAGCAGCTGCACAACCTTCTCGAAATTCCCTGGACGAAGAATCACGGCGTTCTGCTTCGTCATGTAAATCGCCTCAAGAGCCGCGCGCGAAGTCGGAGCCAGCGCCGAGAGAGACACCTGCATTTCGCTGCATGCGCATGCACAGAAAAGAAAGCTGACGGTTTGATCGGCGCTCAGATGACGGTTGAAGCGTTAGCAAGCACGAAGACTTACACACACACACACAATGCTTCCTCGAACAGGCCGCAGATGAATCTGCAACAAAGAAACGCCATGTATACACATACACATATATCTATATACATATACACAAAGATATACACAAATAAACACACAAAAATATATACATACATATATACATATGTATATATATATATATATACGTATATATATGTATGTATATATGTATATATATATATATGTTTGCATATGTGTGTTCCATGCTCTGAACGGAGAACCCAAAACGCGTATAGGAGAATAAGGGGAAGGATCAAAAGACCGCATCTGTAAAAAGGGAATGTGTGCATGTGGTTGTGAAGCGCTTGACTCCCGCGTCTGTTTTACGAGTATCTCTACATCTATGTGCGGGTGTGTCTTCTCTCGTTCATGGAAACTCGCGAACGTCCTGGCGGCGCGGTCCGTTGGCTTACTCTTTTCTGTACAGACGCCTGGCGACGTCTCTTCGAAAGTTGTCGGCTTTCAACAAAATCGTCTTCTCCGCCGGGGCTTCGCCGAGAGGCCGGAGCGTCTCTGCGTAGCTCTGTGTCGGGAGCTGCGCTGCATGCTGCCTGTTTTTTTCTCCTGCTTCGCCTCGTCTCCCCTGCGAGTTCGCCGCGTCTCGCTCTGCGTCCTCGCCGCCACTCTCCTCGGCTCTCTGTCTCCTCCGACTGTCCCACAAGGACGCAGCAGCCTCTGCTGCGTCTCCTCGCGCCAGAGGCCCGCCCGATGCAGATGAAGCGGCACCTGGACCCCACAAGAAAGACGCTCCTGCGAGAGACGCAGACTCGCGCGCGAAGGACTGAGAAGAGAAAGAAGGAGACAAGGACGCAGCAGCCTCCGACATGAAAGCTTCCAGTCGCTTCTGCAGCGGCTTCTCCGCCAACATGCGGCAGAGCCAGGAGGGTCGGACGAGCTGGCATGCGCGAATCACTCGGAGGGCCTGCAGAGCCTGATCGACGACGTCGGCGAGGTCCAGGCGAAGTCGCGACGAGGCTGAGGGAGAAGAAAGCGACGGCCACTGTCTCCGCTTCTTCTCTCTTCTTCTCTCCCGCCGTGCTTCGCGGATGAGGCCGCGCGCGAGCAGCGAAAGCCGCACAGCGGCGACCCAGTTGAGTTCATAGGGCACCAGAGGGTGAGCGCCGAAAGACGCAGGACCAGCGCAGAGGGCAGGAGCGACCTCTCCAGCGGGAGAGGAGAGAGACGCTCCTTGACAGCTAGCAGGCTTCGCGTAGGTGCAAGTCGATCGACTGCGACCGCCACTACATGGTCCTGAAGAAGACGAGGAAGAAGAAGAAGAGGAAGAAGGAGAAGACGAGGGAGAAGGAGAGGGAGAAGACGAGGAAGAAGAAGAGGAAGGGGGTGGAGGAGGGGAGTTGGGAGGAAGGCTGCGATTCGCATGGGGAGAGATGCGAGGAGTGAGCAACTGCGCCAAGACATTGCGACGTTGAAGAAGGCGACAAATCCCAAAGACGAAAAGGTAAATATGCTCGCGGTAGTAGGCCATGGTGGCGGTGAGGGGTGAAAATGGAAAGAAGCGAAGGACATACGAGAGTGGACGATTTAGGCGGCAGAGAGGAAGAGAAACACAGCGGAGGAGAGCCCATGAGAAAATTGTACAACGTAGATGGACAGAAAGGAGAATGGAGATGAGAAGAGAAGCGTGGAACCTCTACACGAAAGATCAGTGTCCCATGTCCCTGCTGGTCTGTGAGTCACTTTCCTCCATCTCTGTCACATCACTTCTTTCTTCCTCCTTGTTACGTCGAGGTTCTCTTTCTCTTCGCTTCATCGCTCCTCTCCCTTTCGCCGTCTCTGTGTCTTTTGTCGCTTCGCTGCCTCATGCTCTCTTGGCGCTCTCTCTTCTGTCGTGGACGGCCGCTGTCGGTCTACGATCCTCTCCTTCCGCGGGATGTCTGCCAAGCCTTCCTCGCGATGCTCCTGTCTCCTCAAGAAAACAGTCGCAGCGGCGGGGGAGAGGGACGGGGAAGAGACTGTCTCGTGCGAGAGTCGGCGAATTTGCCGGTTGCATGCGCCGGTCTCGCGGCTAGGCACCCGGTGCGTCGTCAGCGCCGGGCCTGCAGGTCTTGAGAGGTCAAAAGCGACGAAACGGGGGAAGAGAAACCGTCTGAGACTGGCAGAGAGAGAGAGGAGAGTAAACTGTTGCAGGAGAGACTGCTGAAGAGGCGAGTCTTTCGCGACAGATGCGTCCTCGACGTGAAATACCCGATTTTCCTCTGCATGCATGCACCTGGCTTGCGCGTTCGAAGCTCCGGTTGCATGCGCCCAGTGGAAAAAATGAGGAATGGCTGTGAAGTGGAATGAACTCTCTCTCCACACGGAGTTTCGCCTTTTCTCAACAATCATCTCCTTTTCTCCCCAGATGTCATCTTTTTTGTTGGAGACCAGCGACGCTGTGGCTCTGCAGGGGCGCGCGGAGGCCGAAGACAGAGCGAGACCTACACGGTGTCTTTGGAAAAACAGGTTGACACCTTCACACACTGCTCATTCTTTTTACACTCCTTGAATTCGCAGGCAACGAGTTTGGAGAAAAAGAACGTTTATAGGTTTCACGAAAATCGGAGCTCTCTTCGGAAAAATAATCAACGTCTCTGTTGCGACAAAAGAGCATCGAGACACGCGGGGCTGATGATTGCATGCTTCTGTGACACTGGTCATTTTGAGAAAGGCTCTGCCTCTTGAGCTGAAGAAATTGAACTCCCCCCTCCACATCTATATATGTATATATATATATATATATTTATATGCACCTGCCTGCATGCCCAAGAATTATGTGTAGATCGCCGTAGACGTTCCATACACTTTTATTCTCACTTTGGACGCAAAAGTGATATTTCATGTTCACCGCTTCAAATCAACTCAGAAGCGAGGAAGAACGCACACTCCAGCTGAATCACACACCATCTCTCCGTCTCTACACACAAATCAGGTACGCATGTGTGTAACTACGTAAGCATATATATATATATATATATATATATATATATATAGATAGAGATATGAAGTTGTGTGTGCATGTCCCGTGAATGGTCGACATCTGCCTTTCTATTCCAGTGTGAAGGGGATGGGTTGGGCCAAGAGAGAACCACGTTCGTTGCAGTTGAAGGAGCTGGACAAGTTGGGAACGAGTAGTATTCTAAAACTCGCGCATTTGCATTTCTCTTGGGGGCCGCGAGTTGCATGCGTGAAGGCGAGCCCCTTTTTTCGCTCGCTCGTCTGACGCGGGAGAGAAGCGGTGCCGGCGCCTCATCGGACTGTCTCTCGCCGACGCCAAGTTTTCTGTGAAGGCTGGCATCCGTTGAAAGCCGTTCCTCTTGAAGACGAACTTGGGCAACCGAGCTTGGCAAGCTGTCTCTTGCTCGCTGGGCGTAACGCAGCTGCTATGCTGAGCAACGCGCATGCAGGGCGAGAGTCGTTGCCGAACTGTTCTTCACTCCTCCCAACGAGTTCAACTGCCACTGCCTTCACCCGGTTCGGCAAGGCTAATGCCAAGCCAGTGACCGCTCAAGGGGCGCTTGGCACATTCGGGACAAGACTTGACGACATCCGCTTCTTTTGCTCCGTCCTCCCCTGGTATGGCTGCGGATTGCTTTCTGTTAAGCGAAGCAGGGACGCCTGCTGTAGCCGGAGTACATGCTTCGAGTTTAGATCTCTAAGGTCTTCGTTTACCGGATCCAAGTTCTCTTGTGCTCTTCCTGTGTGACGTCAGGAAGCATAGGAAGTGCTACACACCTATTTTTTTCGAGTCTGGCTATTCTTCTGTGTACCTCCACCTATCCAGCTGTACATGTGGAGTCCATGGCGGTTTATCTGTTCTGTCTACCTTCTCCTGCGTCCTACAAATGTAGCGTTGAGAGAAGGCGTAGAGGTACGAGAGGCGCCGTGATATACGACGGAGCTGAGGGAGGGCGTACGTTTTGGCGGAGTCACAGGCTGCGCTCTCTTCTTCCACGCACAGACTCAATCGCCTTCTGCAGCGCGTTTCTTTTCTACATCAGGTGTGTGTAATAAATAGATGGCCCCGAAGTTGCGGAGTTTGGCCGTGGTGTGGTGTGACTTCTAACATTGCACCGTATGCTGGAAAACTCCGTTCAGACACAATGTGAAGTGGAGGTGGAGAGCGGTGGACGGCTACCGAGCTGTCTGCTCCACATCCGTCAACGACAAGCCGCTTGTCACCCCTGGAGGCGTACAAGAAGTCGAAACGGCCTCCCGCCGAGCGTAAGTCCCGCAAAGTTTCTGTTCTGAATTCGTTTGCAAGCAACGGTCGACAGTGCACCCTCCAACGATTCGTCGCTCGGTGGCTCTAACCGTCACGCGACTGCCTGGTTAACTGAAGTTTTCCTGCTCTCGGTATCGGCACCAGCCAGTTGGACTCCAGAAACATCTGTGCGGAGCCGACAAGGACGCCAGAGGAACAGCCGACAACTCTGCAGGAAGAAAATCAAAGGCGAGAAAGCCCAGAGACGTCTGTGTCTTGCTCAAAGAAGACATGTTCCTCAAAACTGCGAGGGGAAAAACAAAGGAGATACTGAATGAAGGACAGCCAAGGGAAGAAGCGAAGGACGATTCCTAAGAATCCAAATCGCTTGGCAGAAAGACAGTCCCGAGATCAAACGGCTGCAGAGTGAGGAGACCCAGCACCGCACACGAGCATAGAAGCCAGAGCTCCATTGCCTACAGACGACGATCAAGACGTTGAGGAAGAAGCTGAAAAGGAAGAAGATGAACAGGAGGAAGATGAAGAGGAGGAAGAAGCTGATGAGGAGGAAGAAGCTGACGAGGAGGAAGGAGAAAACGAACTGTCGCCTGCACTTGTCGTCGAGCTTTGATTGTTCCGATCTTTCCCAGCTTTCGCCGGTGTCCGTGAACCGTACAGGCTCAAGACCTGCGACAGAGCGCATGCGCAGAAACAAACAGAAGCCGACATCATATATTACGATAGATGCCTTGAGACCAGTACTCCCACTGAAGGAATTATACATATATATATATATATATATATATATATGTATATATATATATATAAATGTATATATATATATGTATATAGATCGATAGATATTTATACATCAACGCATATATTTATGCGTACGAGACACCGCAGAGAGTGGAGGGTGGATACGCACGCGTGAGTGCAGGTCGGTCGGCAAAGGCATACGTTCTCGACTGCCAAGCCTGGGGACAGCAACGACGAAGGGATACGCCCTACGCACGTCGATGCGTTTGAGTGCACAGCCATCTATGCGAGTGAACAGGAAGCAGAGAGTTTGCATCAATCGATCAGAAGCTCTTGCAGTGAGCTGACAGAGCTGGCTTACTTTGTTCATCAAAGCTTCAAACCGCTCTAGCACGCAACTTTGTGAAAGGGAAACGAGTGGCGCGAGCTCGCAGTACGGCGGAACGACGGCGCCCACGAGCGGGGCTCCGTTTTCTGCGTTTCGGCTCTGCGCAGGCAAATCCTCGCGAGAGTCCTTTCCTTCCCTCCCTTCGTCTTCTGTTCGCTCGCCTGCGGGGCCTGTCTGAGGGCCTTTCTCTCGCTTCACCGCCGCGCTGTTTGTTGCTCTTCTCGAGGGGAGAGACGCCGCGAAGCCAGGTTCCTCCGTCTCTCCCTGTCGCCCTGTGCTGCTCTCGTCGGCTTGCTGCTGCACACCGGAAGAAGCGGTATTCCCAGCTCGACAGCATGGACACCCGCTACAGGCGGGTCCCGTGGTTAGGGCGCCAGAATCCGCGGAAGCAGCGGCTCCACATGTCTCCGCTGGAAGCTCGCTTCGCCTCTCCATGCAGCATGCACACTCGCAGGCCTGTCCGGAGACGAACGACGAAGAAGCCTTCCCAGCCCCTTCGGCGCCGGGACTCGCCGAGTACGCAGAGATCGGCGCGTGAGCGTAGTAGCACAACTCCTGCTGCTGAACGTCGAGGTAGTCTTCTTCTTCCTCTGCATGCAAACCACGTTTCAGAAGCGCCTTGACAGAAGCCGAAGCCCCCGGGGAGGGGTACGCCGGCTTCCGACCGAAACCGGAAGGTCCCTCCCGCTTACCATCTGTATCCTGTGAGGTCGCCCAAGGTCCACCGCCACTGCGGCACTCTGTCCCCATCTTTCCACTGGAAGGATCGCCTCCACGCGCGCTCGCCGCTGCAGGTTTTCTGGCCTCGTCCTCCGCCTCGCCTCCTCCTGTCTCCACGGGCTTCGCCGACAGGCCTGCGGCTTCGGAGACGGCACAGGCCGGCGCGCGACGCGCCTCCGCCTCCGTTTTTGCGTGCGGTGGAGACTCTCTCTGCGACTCACGGCCGCTGTCTGACGCGTTCCTCCCGGCTCTCAGAAGGCTACGCTGGCGATGCGCCTGCGCCTCGCGCTCGATGAGGACAAACGTACGCCCAAAGCCGTCTTTCGCGCCCGTGCTGAAGCTGATCTCGAGGCGGTACGGCGAGGCTGGGACCGGAGGCTGGGGGGTGTGCGGCACAGACCCTGCGGCCGCTGTGGGGACCTTGTGCTCGTCTTCAGGTCCACCTTTGCCTTGCGAAGAGAAGAGAGGCGAGGAGCAAGAGGTCCCGGCTGGCGAGGACGGATACGCCGAGGCAGACGGCGAATAGACGGAGAAATGCTGAGGAGAACTCAATGCGCCTCGCGACGCCCGATCTCGCTTCTTCTCCCATACTCGAAAAACAATGTGCGAGAGATAGTGCAAATCGCAGGTTCCGAGCGCCTCGTGCTAAAAACAAGGGAGAGCGTAGGGAATAATGAAACACAAATCATGAAGAAAGAAGGGGGTAGTCGCAAAACACCCATGCAGACCTTCCAAGGATAGTCGCGTTACACAGATCGACTGTAACTCGTCTTGTGCATGTACGAAGAGATCTATATCTATATCTATCTATATGTATATCTATCTATATCTATATCTATATATCTATATATCTATATCTATCTATACATATATATATATACATACATGTGAATGTATAAATGGGTGGGGGGCTACATGAAGACAGCCCCGACTCTATATGAAGGCAACACCGAGTACAGTTCGCCGAGTGAGAGAAGAAGACGCAACAGCAGGCTGAGGTCAGAGGACGGTCGAAAACCCAGAGAAAATGGCCGACCTCGACGGAGAAAGGTGCAGCGACACACAAGCACAAGTACGCCAGCACAACTAATTCGGCTCTAAAGGACCAAGACCTTCAGGGTCACCTTGCAGGAGACCTCTAGAGATGTGCAGGCATCTGCGCCTGAGATAGCATTCGAGTCTTTCCTCCTTCTCAGAGGCGCGTCCATGTTTCCGTCTAAGACTTTCCAACTGTTTTGGAATGGTTCGCCTCACATCGGTGCCCGCGTCGAGGAGCGGTGTTGCGCAGGTAAGGCACATGGACTGCCTGTGCGAGTCTGCGTCGCTCTTCACTCTTTCTTTCCTTGACAGCTCGCCCATCTCTGCCTCCCCGGCATGCACCGCCTTCTGGCCGCGTCTCTCTCTGTCTTCGCCTCGTCTCCTCCCTTCGTCCTCTCTCCCCGCAGCGGCCTCCTTCTCCTTCTCCTGCCCGTCCACCTTCTCCAACCGAGCCTTCTTTTTGCCGTCCTCGCCGCGAGCGTTGGCGGCGCAGTTGGGGCAGAACTGGTTCTTTACGCAGACGACTTCGTAGCTGAAGAGGAGAATGTTGAGGAGAGCCTGGACATGACTCGCACTCGTCACGTAGTACCGACTTCGCACGATGCGCCAGGGGGAGCGAATGCCGAACATCCGCGCCTCTTCCTCCTTCAAGCGAATCTGCGCCGTGACCTGCACCGAGCAGCAAAGTCCAGACACCCGAGCGAAACGACGTCCATACGCGAGAAACGCGGACGTCCTCCTGAATGTGAACCTTGAAGCACTGTTGAGGGGGGCACCAGGATGGACAGGTGCAGGACTCCTGAGTCACCGAGAGACTCCAGAGACGGTGCGATGTCCCGAGAGCCCTCACCGCTCGAGTCGCAGTCCGAAAAAAACAGTCGTCAGTCTGTTTTTTCTTGGGCGATTCAGCTACACGTTGGACAGAGAGCCAAGCGTCAGAGAGAGAGAGAGAGAGAGAGATTGAACGAGCCACCAAGTCAGACACAGAGAGAGAAAGAGAGGAGAGTCCTAGGAGAGAAGAGGAGCGCCGACGACCCGCACTGAGGACGAGCAAAACGGAGCGAGAGAGCAGGCGACGAAGAGAGATCGAAACAGAGGTCGAGGGAGACAACAACCCCAGAGGCAAAAACGTGGAGAGAGACGGACAGAGCGAAACAGACGCAGAACGCAAATCGAGAGAGACGGCAACGAGAGAGAGAGAGAAAAGGGTCGACGAAGATCGAGAAACGCGAGGGAGGTGAACAGAAAAACTTAACGTTTTTGCTCCTTATTCCCGAGACACACTTCCGTACGGAATACGTTTGTCTGCAACGCGAAACTGTGCCCTCGAAAGGTATACCTCATGTTCATGGGGATCATCGTCTTCGTGTTCCTCGTGGTCCTCGTCATCCTCAGCACCGTCGTCTTCCTCGCTCTGTTTCTTTTCCCCTGCTGCGTCTTCCTTATCAACGTCCGCGACCTCTCGCCTGACGCCTCCCTCCTCTCCACCGCCTTCGCTGTCTCCCGCCATTCGGCCTCGGCCTTCAGGACACTCGGCGCCAGCGCTCTCGCCGTCCTCCTCCCCCCCGTCTCCCTTTGCCTCGCCGCGAGCCTCGCCCACCCCTGCACTGTCTCCCTCGCCCCTCTTCCCCGGCGTCGCCGTCTCCGCTGTCTCCTCAGAGCCGCGCCTGGCGACCCCCGCTGCGCCGGTTCCCGCGCTCTGCGGGCTCGGAAGCTTCTCCACGCCTTCCTCGGTCTCCGGTCGCCGGCGGCGCTCACGCCTCTCGTCTTCGCACTCCTCCTGGTCGCGGCCTCCCGAACTGCAGCTGCGCTGGCCTCCCCGGCTTCCGCTCCGACTCGACTCGGGCCGGCTGCCGGATCCGTTCTCGGCGCCGAGGCCGTAGAGGTCGGCAGGTCGCGAGCCCAGAGGCAAGGCGCCAGCTGCGGTCGAAGCGAGGATGCCATGCAGAGACAATGGGGCCTTCTCTTCGCGTTTCTCCGACTTCTTCGCCTTCTTCTGGTGCGCCCACAACTCGTCCGAGTTGATCACGACCTTCTCATGGCCCGCGCCGCCCAGACTCCGCTCGGAGTCCCCGCCCAGACCCGGGAGTCCGAGACCGAACCGCGAGGCCAGCAGGTCGGTGATTTCGCGTCCGGCGCCGCGCTTCTCGCCTTCCTCGCTTCCGCCGTTCACCGCCCAGTTGGCTTCCGCGCCTTTCTTCCCCACACTGGCGCCGCCAGGGGATTCGCTGCGCAGGGCCAAGAGAGGCGAGGAGTCTTCGCCGGCCTTTCCACGGTCACCCAGCTCAACGGCCTCGTCGCGGCGCCCGCGCTCGGTCGTTCCCGTCGAGACGCGCTTCTTCGGAGCGCCTGCCGGGCGCGAACAAACCGACGCAGACGCCGGCCGTGTGCTGCTTGCCCGACTGGAGCTCGAGGTCGCGAAGGACGTCTTCTGCGAACTCCGGCCGCGAGCTGCGGGTCCAGAGCCATGGAGTCGCGGACCCCCGCCTGCACTCCCGGTGCTGCTGCCTCGTGTGCTGCTCGTGCCTTTGTGCGTCGCGCTCCGACCTGCGGATCCGGAGAAAGACGAAAAGAACGAGTAGCAACACGCGCTGCTTGCGCTGCGAGACAGCCGCCCGCCGAGCAGATTCGCTCCGGGCACCGGACTCGACGCAGGGCCGGCGGCCGACGCGGAGGCAGAGGAGACAGGCGCGTCCCCGGACCTCGCCGACGGGGCGCCAGCTGTGTGGGGCGACGCCGGAACGGGCGAGGAGGCCGGGGACGACGCCGACGGGGACGCACGGCGCTGGGCGGGATCAGAGGCGCAGCTATGCGGTGCAGAGGTCGACCGCGAGTCCGACGGACGCGACGAAGGCGGAGACGCAGCAGACTCGCCAGTCGACGCTGACGAATCTGACTGAGGAGACGACTGGCCGTGTGCGTTCGAAGAGCGTGGCGACGAGGTTTCTGGAGAGGAACATGGAGACAAAGACACAGGATCGTTTCGCGAGCAAAGGTCATCGAAAGCCGATACACGAATGGAGAAGGTAAAAAAGAGAAAGACATGCGTTGAGAGAAAACGAGAGACAAGAACCTCGAAAGCCTGCACTCCACTCTGACCTGGGGTGGTGGGCAAGAGAACGTGGATTCCCCTTCTGCTGTCTGTCGAGGGTCGTGTCTTCGCTGGTTTCTCTGTCTTTTACGTTCCTACGTTTCTTCTGAAGCTTCTGCCTCGGCCACTCTGCTGCTGCAGATTTGCTGGAGGCCCAGGCTCGCATGTCCGCCGTCTGAACATTGGCAGCATGCGCCGTTTCCAGCTTTTGTGTTCTCTTCCTGTTCTGCGCTCTCGTCTCGGCTTCGCTTCCAGGCTGCCCTACTATTGGTCGTCTCTCCCGTCCCTCTACATTTCCACGGACGCTTCTTTCTAAATACGCTGGAATGGAATATGCTGCACCACCAATGCGGTCCGTTGTTGAGACTCCTGCTTCGTATTGAAGCATCTCTCTCTAGCGAACAAGCGCCGTCACCCGCCCTCTCCTCTCTCCTGTCTGCTTCTTCCTGCGATGTATCCCAGACCTCGAAGGAACGACCATGCCCCAAAACACCCAGCCAAATGCGTCGGATTTCACGACCCCTTACGGCAATGGCGTTTTCCACTGCGGGTGGTTTTCCACTGGTTAGCACCAGCTCTCGAGTTGGCAGTGCATGCCTGGAACGCGGCTCTGGAAGCCTTTCGTGATGTGACGCAGACGTTCAACTGTAAGAGGTTCTCCCCAGAACGGTCCACCTCTCTCCCTACTCGTCAGCATCATGACGCGCAGGACGGTCACACTCTGACTTTCTTAATGCGCCGCAAATTGTGTGAGGGCTCTCCCATCGTTTCTCGCCTGACGCTGAATCCTAATGCGCACGTGGTTTCTACTCAGACTTTGCATGCATCTCTCCCTTACCTGCATCGTCATCGCACATGGCCTTGACCAGTTCTCTGAAGGAGGCACTGGCTGTCGGAGCAGCTTCTGCCGCTGCGTCTGCAGCGGCTGCGGTGACGGCGTCTGCAACTTCGCGGGTCGTCCTGGCGCCTTCGTTTTTCAGAAACAGTTCGTTGGTCGACAGCGACTGGAGAAAGCGCTCCTCGTCCGACAGGTTTTTCAGGACCAGGTGAGGCCCGCCAGGGCCGTTGCGCTCCCCATCGGAGCCGGTGCGGCGCGGCGGCGAGCACGCGGTCTCGCGAAAGAACTCCTGAGACCCAGGGGACGACGCCGCCGGCCTCCGTGGCAGCGTCTCCGCGCCCTGAGGCGAGAGGGGTGCGTACGCCGGCGCCGGCCCCGCCGCTGGAGGCTGGGAACCAGAAGCGGACGGAGACACGCAGGAACAGACTGAAGAGAACGCGGACATGGCGGAAGACTCAGGCTCCGAGGGCGACGACCCTATCGTTTGTCGAAGCGCCGGACAGGACGCAAGAGGCGGTTGGAGCGTTGGGCTCTCTTCGCGCTCGGCCGTCCACCTGGGGGCCCCCACAAGCGCCAAGACTCCAGGCCCGCGCCCCTCGCCCCGGTGCGTGTGGGGTGGCGTTGTCGCCAGCGTCCGCTCGCGAAGCCTGTCGAACGCTGCGGAGAGGAGTCCATTCGACGCTGAGCGCCCGGACGAGGAAGAAGAAGTCGAAGAAGGAGACGCGGAAGCACCGGACGACGTCGCGGAGGAGATGGCCGCGGCGGTTCCTGGAGGCGCGCCTGGGAAGTCGGGTGAGGCTCCAGGGTACGCCGGCCAGGGCGCGCGGCCCTCGCGTCGGTCTGGGCCTGCGTCGCCGTCTCTGTCGTGACCGCGGGGGGACACAGCAGACGGGAAAGCCGACGGCACATCCCCGAGGGAGACAAAACCGTGTGGAGTTTTTTCCCGCGTCGCCGCCGTTGAGGAGACGCGCGACCGCGAGCTATCTCCGAAGAGCCGCGAGGGCGTGGACGAGGAAGGCGAGGAAGACACCGAGAGAGACGTCACAGACCCGTACCCCACAGAGGAGGTGCTTTTGTCTCCTGGCGCCCCACACGCGAGGGACGGCCTCACTGGCAGCTGCGAGCCTGGCAGGCCCTCGCCCCCAGCCGGAGACGCCCCGCGCGCGTCGGGCGCTGCCAAGGGGGGCGGCAGCGGAGACGGCGACGGCGAGAGACCCGGTGGAGGCGCGAACCGTGCAGCGGCACAAGCGGCCGTCATGCTCATTCCCCAGTCCGTGAACGTAGCAGTTGTTGACGGGCCTTCCATCGGCAAACGCGGCTGATCCACGCTTCTGTGAAAAGGAAAAACCAATCCAAAAACCTGCGCACAAATCCGTCTCGGAAGTCTCGATCCACCAAGTCCCTCGCACGCTACACTCAACGTGATCAATCCACTCTCGCCCAATGCATACTCATCAGCAAATGTAACTACCTATGTACACTCTAGTCTAATCCCGTATATATATATATATATATATATATATATATACTTTCACTCTGCAAATGCATCTCGTTACATGACTATATATACATATATATATGTAGAGTTGTACCATGCCGAGATTCGTATATTTATACGAGTACCTATATATATATATATACATATATGGAGAAACTGGCGTATGTGAGTGAGAGCACCTCGAGTGGTAACGCTGTTTTCCGCTTTGAGTGTTCTGCTTGCCTGAAGAACGTGAGGTCTCTGACAATTTTTCTGACGAGCTTGCCGACGATTTGCGCGCCGATTCGCAGCTTTTGGGCGTCGGTGATGCCGCTCTCTGCAGGTCCAGAAAACGAGTGGATGGGCAACATGATCTTGTGAGATTCGACGGCCAAGGCGAAGGCGCGCGGCGTCATAACGTTGTGGTGGTGAATCAGTTCGTAGCGAAGCATGTCCATCACGTCTGCGATCTTGGAGGTGTCAAACAGCTCCGTGCGAGGATCGAACCTGCGGCGGGCAAACAACCAGGGCGCAGAGACAGGTTGTACGTAGGTAGCCTCTCCGACGCGCGCGCCACAGATGGGGAAGCCGGCATGTTGAAGAGCGAAGAAGTTCGCGTCGACAGCCTGGCCGGGCACTGACCCGACAGGACAGAACAGAGGGAAGTCACGTGCATTACAAAGAGGACTCTTCGTGACGACAGCTGTCGACCGCAATGGCGCAGGAACGAACTCGAGGAGTCTGTGAAAACCTCATCCTCATCTGAAGCGGCCGCGAGTTAGCCCACGCTTGTGCGGGCTTCAGGCGAGCCGACCGGGAGGACCGGAAACCAGGCGGGGACAAGCAAAGAATCGCAGAGAAAAACGCGCCTCCGAGTGCTGCTGCATCCATTCGTCGTGCACAGCCGCCGCGACGTCGCAGCACAGAAAATCGGAAGAGAGGTTTAAAGACGCAAAAAAGCAAGACTTCACAAAGGCCAGCAAGCGACCGACCTGCGCTCATTCCCCGACTGAGGGTGGAGAAGCGACAGTCAACGAGCGCCTGGGAGAAGGAGCGGCAAGAAAGGGATGAAGTACACCGGCAGCACAGGGAAGCCAGAGGAAGCACAGGGAATCCAGAGGAAGCACAGTGAATCGAAGGAGACACCACGATTTCAGATCCGAAGTCACTGAGTTAACAACAGCACGGTTTACCATTCTTTCAGTAACGTCGTCCATCTCTGTTTAATGCTTGCGAGTTTCTGTGCAAAGGGATGCTCTGCAGGCTTCTCCCTCCCAGCCGCGCCACTGGACGATGCAGGGTGCGCGGCCAGCGAGTTGTCACTCTTCTCTCCACCTGCTCCACATTGATCTGCGGCCGCAACGTCGAGCGCCGCAATGAAGCTCTGCAAGCTGCTGTAAGCCTGACGAAGATCGGCCAACAAACGGCACTCAACACAGTCTGTGTCGTCCTTAGACGTCGCTCTCTCTCTCCGTAAGGTCTCTCTTTCGATTCAAACAACAACCTTTCTGTCGGCGCCTGCCTTGCTCAGGAATTTCCTACTCTTTGTTTCGAAACACTTTGCGCGTTGCTGATCTAAAATAAATGCCTTCACGCCTCCTTTTCTTCTTTCTCTTTCTTTTCTTCTTTCTCTTCCTTTTCTTCTTTCTCTTCCTTTTCTTCTTTCTCTTCCTTTTCTTCTTTCTCTTGCTTTTCTCCTTTCTCTTCCTTCTCCTCACTGCCGGTCGTCTTCCATTGCTGCGATCTCACTTCCGTTGCCTTTCCTCCCTCTCACCCCTCTGTCCCCCACAGGCAGGCGCGGCCAGGCTCCGTCTCAGCTCCCGGCGTTCGCAGGCCTCGTCCGCTCCCCGAGAGCACGGTGCAACTCTCTGCTCTCCTCGCACTCGAGGGGGGTCCCTTGGAGACTCGTTTGTCTCCTGCGCCTCTTCGCTTCCTCTCACCTTCTGCATCGCTTGCCATGGATTGTCGATCTCTTTCAGACAGGCGAGTTGAACCGGTTGGAGAGGGCAGCGGAAGAGCGCGTCCACGAGCGCCAGCTGGTCGTCGGAGGCGTCACGGAAGGAAACGTTCAAGTTCAACAGTTCGTCGAGAACTTCTTTGCACTCCTGGAGAAACATGCAGAGTCTCGAGAGACGAAGCGCTTGAAGGCTAGAGAAATCAAAGAAGACGGGAGGACGCGAGGGAGAACCACAGAGACTGCTGACAAGGACCGAGAGCCTTACGCGTTGTGTGAAACGTTCAGAAGATCTGCAGCACACTGTTAGGCTCTGGTACGAACGTTCGATGCAAGTTGGTGAACGGCATACAGGCAACTCACTTGTAACTATAAATACAACTGAAAAAAACAAAATCGGCGGCACTCGCGGCAGAGCCGTTTACGGAGCCCGCAGCGTCTCCGACGAACGTCGTCAGTGTGAAGTGACATAAGCAAGTTGGAAAAAAAGAATTCCGAACAGGACACTGCGCAAAGCTCAGAGGACCAACAGAGGCGCAGCCAGCACACCCTACCCTACGAAAACCGCTCTAAAAGACACAACAAAACAGCCTACACGAAACCCAACTAAGTGTAATGTATACAAACATACATATATATATATATATATATTCATATATATATATATGTATATATATATGTATATACAAGTATATATATATATATATATGTATATATATATATATATACATATATATATATATATGTATATACAAATATATATATATATATATATATGTATATATATATATATATACAAGTATATATATATATATTGCTGGACGACCAGAGAGAAGCCTTTCACTCATGCAAGGTGTGAGGAAGCAGCATTTGGAGAAGCAGCATATGCAGATGGATCTTTCTCTCGGTGGTTGGCTGTGTCGACCTCGTCTGCGTATTTCCATTTGTGCAGACTCGAGCTTGAGTAAACAGCAGGTGCATGCAAATTCCTGACCCCTGCATGCATGCATGGCGCCTGGGCAGGCCGCCCGCAGGGACGAAGGCCTCACCTTTCTCTCAGGGAGCTGGACGGTGTCGTCGAGGAGCGAGTGTGCCTTGTTGTTTCGAATGACGAGAGCGACAAGGATCGGAGTCAGCTCGCCTTCAAGGTCCAGAAAGCCTTTAGTGAATGCGGCTGAGGTGACTTGGCATCTGCAAAAGAAAGCCGTCCAGAACACTGGCGCGACGACAGTGGGAAGCGACGCGAGCCTGGGGCGGTTCAGACTCGTTCGCGACAACGCAGAGGAAGGACGCAGACGGTCCGCCGGACTCGAGGAAGACGCAGAGTCGCCGGCAACGTCGCCCGCCTTCACTTGACGAATGCCGCACAGAGAGTCGGTCACTCTCATGACTCGAAGGTTCTTCTGAAGATGTCTGACAACGTGTGGAGTCTCACGCATGCATGGAGGTGCATGCAGACGTTCAACGGGAACGAAAACGCCTCCTCACATGCTCCTGTGATCGGAACCGCCTGACTGGGAGTGTGGGTGTTGCGGAGAGGAAGACGGAGAAGCGCGCAGGCGACAAGGTCAACGGGCATGCATATGAAAAGGACGCCTGCTGATATGCAAGTCTCGACGGACTTGCGAAGGTGCCAAGACATCTGCTCGGATAAAGACTGGGGAACCAGTTCCAGGCAGACGGCGACACGGAGACGAGCGGAGCGTGAGACACACCGCGGAGACAAGAAATGGTGGACAAAGCCATACACACACACACACACACACGCCAGTCTGTCACGAACGCGTCGAAGACATCTGCGGCTTTCAACCCACCTTCCTTCATCGCTGGTGTAGATCTTGAAGTCATGCCGGAAGGTCGAATGCAGCCGAAGGAGCCCCGCACTGTCGCCTGCAAAGACGCCGAGAAAACAGGAAACGAGACGCACCGTTCTCAGCGTCAGTCGCAGAGACATGCACACACAGATGCACACCCTTGCAACGCCCCACAGTGTCTCCCGTCACAGATCGAGTCCGCCACACAGAGCGTCCGTCCTCCCCACATGTCCCTGTCGCCTGAGAATCACCACCGACGCATGCATATAAAAATATAGAACTTGGGTATGTATACAAATATATATATGTGTATAAATGTAACTATGAAGGTGTCATTTCAGAAACCGTATATGTATATATATATATATATATATATATATATATATATATACATATACATATATATATATATATATGTATATATACATATATATATACATATATATATATATATATATACATATATATATATATATATACATATATATATATATATATATATACATATATATATATATATATACATATATATATATATACATATATATATATATATATATTTATGTTGGCGCCTCGATATTTGATGTTCGCGTAGGTGTTCCGACCTGGGTACAGTTTGTATCGAAATTTCTTCCCCAGGTCTTCGGCTTGTTTCCGGCCTATGCCTGTCAGTTCGCCTCCCCACTTGGCGACGACGACGCAGCGCATCACGCGCCCCGGAGGCCCCGCCGCCGTCCCTGCCGCCCCCGAAGAGGAGAGAGGTGGAGGCGATGGCGGCGCAGGTGACACAGAGGAAGAAGTCGCGGACTCGACCGGCATCTGGCCAGAGGCTCCTCTCGGCTTGGTCTTCTCTCCCTTGCCCTTCGCGGAGCTCTGCATCCCAGCCTCCCCACAGTGTCCCCCCACTCCTACGCGCGCCTCTCCGGAGAGGACGGACGGCGACGCAGACGAAGAGCTCGACGCAGAAGCAGAGGTCGACTCAGAAGAAGACGCACAAGACGAGGAAGAAGAAGAAGACGAGGAAGAAGAAGCAGAAGAAGCAGTGGATACGTGAGACGAGGCGACTCGCGGAGATCCCGTCTCCTCCCACTCGATAGGTTTGAGTTGAATCTTTCGGTTGATGCCAGCGAAGCCGTCGCCTTGCAGCAGAACTTTCTGCAGTTGTTTGTGCGCCGACAGCTCCTTTTGCAGCTTGGCAATCGCCGCCTCTTTCTTCTCAAGCGCTGTCTGGAGGCCTTGCGCTTCTCGAGTGAGGCCCACAGAGTCTTCCTCGCCTGCCCCGCCAGAGGAGACATGCCCAGAAGCCCCAGGGTCAGACGCCTCAGCAGACGCAGAGTCAGGCGAGGCACACGCTGAGCAAGAGGCCGAGGGGGAAGGCGAAGCTGCGCGAGCTTCTAGGACAGCCTTCTGTTCGTCGAGACTCTTCTTGTCTGCGACTAGAGACATCATCTTCTTCCCCTGCAAAAAAAAGCAAGTCGACAGTCCGCACTAAGGCGTTCTTGGCTCATCGTTTTTCTGATTTCGCGTCGCTGCCTCTTCCGCAATGTGCTCTGCAGTTCCTCGCGACCGCGTTTCCCTTTCCTTCCCTGCCCGTGCGTCCACCTGGCGTCTCGCGCCTTCGCGACGCTCTCCTTG
Organism: Toxoplasma gondii ME49; assembly: GCF_000006565.2. Taxonomy (NCBI): domain Eukaryota; phylum Apicomplexa; class Conoidasida; order Eucoccidiorida; family Sarcocystidae; genus Toxoplasma; species Toxoplasma gondii. The sequence continues at coordinate 603,301 of NC_031474.1, forward strand.
GCGCTCACCCGGCCCTCACGCCAGCCACAAGCTCCGCACAGTTCTGATGCAACTTTCAGATCTCTTTCTTTCAAATGGATAAGAATACATACAGATACATAGAAACGCGCCCACAGACACATGCATGAAAGCAACCGCGAAACGATGCAAGTAGTATAGACTGCGCTTCGAGCGTTTTCGTCTTTCGCAAAACATGCTGGGTTCTGCGTCTCTGTTTGAGAAAAGTGATGCGAGGTTTCTCACGCGAACGAGACAGTCTCGCTGTCTCGTCCTTGCGAGCAAAGTGACTGTTCCCGTCTGTCTGTTTGTTTGTCTGTTTGTTTGTTTGTTTGTTTGTCAGGTTCACTGCTGCTCTCTGTGTCTTTTTCCGTCACAAGAACGCGATATCCGCTGTCTTGGCTGCTCGGCTGGCGTGCGAGGCGGCTGTGTCTCTGCTTACGAGGAAAGTGATGATTTCTGTGTTTCTGTCCAGGAGGTCTCGGAGTTCCTCGGGGCTTTTGAGTTTTATTTCCTTCCGGCGGTTTCGCTCCTCGTCGAAGAGCTCGAGAATCAGATCTTGATCAGTTTTGAACTTGAGTTTCTGCTTGGGTTTCCGGTCACCGTGGCGCATAACCACCACAACGGTTCTCAACTCTTCGTCGTCGTCGCCGCTTGCCTCCCCCGCGGTCGTGTACGGACTCATCGTCCCCGCTCTGTCTTCGGGAGGATCTGTCTCGAGCGGCGCATGCGACACCGAGAACGACGAGAACGAGGGAGAGAGCGCTCCGTCCTGAGGCGAGTCTTCCCCGACGCCGAAGCCGCGCCGCGCCTCCCGCGCCGCAACTGTCTCCTCGCTCCCGACCGCCGGCGCATGCATCCGCGTCTCCCGCGAGGGAAGCCCTGCCAGGCACAGTGGACTGGAGCCTGAGGACGGCGTCCGTTTGTGTTCCTTTCTCTGTTCTCCAGTCTCTTTTCGCGAGCGACAGACATCCTGCGACTCTGCGGCCGAGGCCGGATCCCCACCCGTCTTCCCTCCCTCTCTTCTGAACTGCTTCTCGTCCTCAAGGAGCGCCCTCCCTCCCAGTACACCCTCTGGAGAAGAGCCTCCAGAGGAAGCCGCGGCGGCGGGGAGACGCAGGTCCGCCTCCGCCGTCTGGCGCTCGCGTCTCTTCTCTTCCTCCCGACATATCTGCCGCTGGGCGCGGTACTCGTTCCGCGCTCGCAGCAGCTGCTGAAGAACAATGTGCAGAGGAGGTGAGGGAGAAGACGCACGGAAGAGCGGCGACGGCGACGCAAAGGAGGCCGAAGAGGCAGAGGAGGGAGGGGAGGCGGCGACGAGTTGCAACTCCGTATTGCTGCCTGTCACGAGAGTTTCTGTTGGGTCTGTGGACCGCGGCGGACCCCCGCGGGGGTCACTTGGCCCCGAGGCAGAAGTCCCCGCACCCTGGGCGCATGCAGCGGGCGTCGAGTCTGCGAGAGGCGCGGCGAGTTGCGGCGAGACTCCGAAGGCACTCCAGCGTTCGATGCTTTTCTTGATGAAGAACAGACGAAGGATGTTTGCGCAGTCCTCGTAGTACTTCACGTTCCCCTTGACGAAGGAAAAGCCGTTGACGTCGCAGACAAAGGGTCCACTCGAAGTCCGGAGAATATCGAACCTAAAGCCAACGCATGGATTTCGCAACAGCGTTGGAACGAAACGGCGAGCATCCCGCGGAAGGACAAAAGAGACAGCCGAGAAACGCGACTCTGTCCTCGCCAACGCGCGGCGACCGGCGGAGACGCGAAGGGGATGGCGCGGCCGGTGGAAAGAAGACAGATGCGAGGCGGAGGCGAACGGAGGCGAACGGAGAGGGGAGACAGCGAGAGGAACCGAGTCGAGAGACGAGAAGGAAACAAGGAAAGAACTCCCAGAAGACGGGAGAGGCGCGAAACTGGAATGTGCTCGAGTTGTCCGAATCCCTACAGTGGTGCTGGCTGTCCGAGTTGAAGGCAAGAGACCCAGCCGAGCGCTCAACAGGCAGTCGAGACCCCAAGAATGAGTTTGCGAACAATCCGAAGTCAGAACCCATGACTCCCAGTACGACGGAACCGACTCTAGTAGCATCTGAGTAGTTGTGCTTGCAGTTTTCTTGAGTACAGTCGTCCTTGTAACTCCACAACTGTCAGACGGCATTTGGTATCGAGCTCACCGAAAGACGAATGAGGGATGTGGTACCGAGGTGCATTCACAAACGAGAAATGTCTCCCCATGCGCGCGCTACCTTTCTTCTCTCTACACTGTGTCTGATGCCCCCTCGGTGGAACTTGGATCTCGTAGCGACCTCTTCTTACTGCTTGCATACCCACAGATGATTTGCTGAAAGGCGCGGACGAGGCGGTACGCAATCCACTTCTCTTGTTCAGTGAGAATCACCGGATATCGGACTTCTTTCCCTGAACAATTGACAGCGTCCTCACCCGCAACACAACGCGCGACCCATGCGGAATTCGAGCCACAGACGCCGAAAGCAAAAGTCCCCATGGAACTTCGCTCCCCGGTTTGAGGGGCCGACGGCCTCCCCCCCCCCCCCCCCCCCAAGTCGAAGACGCAGAGACACTACAGGACAGACCTGCGCTGACAGGAAGAATCCACGAAGCTACCAATCCACTTCGCAGACAACATGCACCGTGCGACATGCCAGTTTCCCCCAGTCACAAACTGGATGCAGTGAGCAGACCCCGCAGCATTTGCGCGGCGCTTCAGAAACCAGATAGTCGTTCAGACGAGACGGAAACGCGCAACTCGCGAGCGGCGCTGCCTGCGCTGAATCTTCGCGCCTTCGCTTCCACTGGGGATGCATGCAGTCAAGAACGAAACTCTCGAGAAAGCTCACCGTCTGGGGAGCGACAAACCACACCGTCGACGCTCGGACTCTTCCGCGCCTCCGCATGCGCAAACAGAGGCCCAACTGTGTAGACCTGAAAAGCCGCACAGCGCCGCGAACCACCGCCAGTTCCCTTCTTGAAAAGAGGGCACAGCGTTTAACAAGTTCTCGTACAAGACAACTCTGGGCAACAGATGCAAAATCTTAACCGACAGCAAGAAAGTAAATTCGTGAATACGCAGTCTCATCTCTCGGACGACGCAAACATGGAGATCCGACAACGAAACAGTGGTGTCTGGACACCGAGAAAACTCATACTTATGACAAAGGGAACATCACGTCGCGTTAGCCTACACGACGTTTTACCGTCAACTAACTCCTTTCTTGCGACTTCCTGATGCGTTTGGGAAGAGACAAATGTTTGCAACGGCCCTAACGGTCTTGAAATCACTCGCCCCGTCGCGAAGATGAAACAAAACCAAGGCAGCTTCAAGAAAAACGCACATCACGCGGTTCGTCGTCGCCTAGTACACGGCGGGCCGCAATGTAATTCTTTTTTATTTGCAATGCATGTGCGCAGCACAGCAATGCATGCATATATATATATATATATATATAGCAGACGTATTCATATCCTTAGATATACGCATCTACATGGACAAATATATATATATATATGGACGTATATGTATTAGAACAGAAAAGATTTGAAGCAGGGAGGCAAGACGCGAGAAGCGTAACGCCGGGAGAAAGAGACTGGTGTCAAACGAACCTTGACGTCGGTCCCGAACGTGGAGAGAAATTCCTCGTAAATGTAAGTGCCATCTTTTCGCACGGAGTGGACGTCGGGGCAGTACGAACTGCTGCTGTTCTGCTGCTTCCTGTACAGTTTCTTGCATCCTCCACCTAAACGCAAAGTCGATCAAAGAACACCGCGCGCCGACTCTTCACGACTGGCTCCGAAAAGGGCAGCGCCTTTCCTTCCAGCGCCCAGGACACACAAGCACACAACCGCACATAAACATATCCAAAACTTTGTATAAAAATACGCAAATACATGTAGATACGTCGACGCACAAATACACACAAAGACATACATGTATAAATACATCTGGCATCAGCGCCAGTACATCGTGTTCGTATAGAGGAACTGTGTAACGCGCATGCCTATGTGCGAAGGTTTCTCGCCAGAGTCGCACCGGCGTTTTTGGGGTAGTAGATCCAGTTGTCGTGGTTGTCGGCGTCTCGCGGCTTTTCAATGAAAGGTTTGTTCAGTCGTTTGTCGTTGAAAACGATGTAGTCGTAGCCTTCCTCAAAATGCGCCTCGCCGCGGCTGACGCGCTCGTAGTCCACCACCACATACGGCGGATGCGGAATGCCATGTCTCTGGCGAAACGAGAACGAAACACCCCACAACCTCCAGACGAATGTCTCTACAACGATAGGTGCAAACAGGCATTTCTACACAAGATTCCCAAGACAAAGACATACTCTACATACATACATACATACATATATATATATATATATAGATAAATAGATCGATAAATAGATAGATAGGTGCATCTTTGGATAGATGAATATGCAGAGATGTATGTGCATCTTTCATATGTAGCCGTAGAGCGGTGTTTGAGTTGTCCCTGCAAACGGAGACATGCCCGTCTGCGTCTGTCCACTTGAGGGACCCCGACAGATCGACGCAAATTGTGAGCTTCACCAGGGAGACCCCTAGGTACACAGGAACTCGCGGTCGACGGAACGCGGCGCAGAGATGGTGAACTCAACTCCGCTGAACAGGGTACGCGTCCGCTCCCAACGACACTGGCTGGCGAGGGGGTCCTGAGCGACTCGCAGACCAGCCTGTGTGGAGAGAAAAGACGTCTCTGCAGAGCCTCGCTCGCTCGCGTCTGACCTGCAGCTGTTTGTAGACCAGCACCCGGTCGCGGATGATTCTTTGTTGCTCGAGGTCGTTGAGAAGAATCGGTCGGAAACGCTTCACGTAGCCGATGGCTTTGTCCAGCGGAAATCCCGTGGAGTAGAAACAAATCAGGCAGTCCACGCGCGGCCATGTCGTTATGTCTTCCTCGAGAATCATCTGGAAAGGAAGCAAAGAAAACATGGGCAACTGCGCCTGAGAGCGAGGCTGGCCGCAAACCAGAGAACGCGAGACGCAAAGGGAACAGAAGGCAGCTGCCGACGAAGCACGAAGCGTGGAGACTCGCGACGCGAAACACAGAAGAAGAAGAAGAAGAAGAAGAAGAGAAAACGAGATGCGTATCGAGGAGACGAGAAAAGAGGAGAAGCAGAGAGCAACCGAGGAAGAGCAGAAAGAAGAGAGGAGGGAAAGGCGCCCGGAGAACTCGAAGAGTCCGCAGTGAAAGGCGACACGAGACGCATCCGCATGCACTCCGCTTCTTCGTTTGTCAGGAAGCGAAAACGCAAAATGAAGAACAGACAGAAGACTCACCTGTTCGTCGAAAACAACGATGCGGAACTCCAGCGACCGCTCCAGGCGACTCAAAATGGCTCGCATCGGTTTGCCTGAAAAACGAAGAAAAAACGCACAACCCCCACAGCTCTCCCGTTTCGACATGGAGAACAACCTTCAGGCGTACATCCACGCGGGGACGCAATACTTCAAAAACAAGCATTTGACACATACACACACCTATAGTTTTATATATATTTATATATATTTATATATAGATATAGATATAGATATAGATATATATGTGCAGATATATGCATGTAGAGAGAGAGACTAGCGGTGAAAATGGGAAATAAAGAAGGAGAGTAGAATTACGCCCGGCTCTGTAGGCATGGGCAATACACACTCCTGAGAGAATCCGCTTGTACATACACTCAAGATTCCTCGTTCACGCAACGCACAACGACTTCTTTCTTTTTTTACAGCTTACCTGTGTCTTCGACCCCACAAGTCTCTGTATTTAATCCTATACAGATATATGTCATGATGCCCTTTACCGTACATATGTTTCCTGTATGCAATGGAGAACTCTTGCATTTGAAGCACCCCCCGGTGTCTCAGATCCGACAAACCTATGAATATGTATGTTTATGTCTACATGCAGTTGGGTCCTGGTGAAGAATGCAAAACTGGATGTGCGATTGGAAGCTTACTGTGCGTTTTGGCTTTCATCGCACAGACTCCGATGCTCAACTGGATGAGGCCGGAGCTGGAGGAGCCGCAGCTCCGCGCCCCTCGGTCGTCCGCGTCTCTCGGGGCGTCCAGCATTGCATGCAGTCTGAGTTACGTTTGGAAAAGAGGGGAGAGGCCGAGAGAGAAGAGAGTGGAGAGTCTGAAGACGGCGAGAAAGATTGCTTCGACCGGCAGCGAAAAACAGACGAGACGAGGAGGCTGAGTTGCATGACAAGGCCGTGATGTCTTGCGAAGGTCGAAAGATAGAGGACGCCCGCCTGCGCGTTGTCAAAGCCTCACGAGGCTCTTGAGGCCATGAAACCAAGTCGATTCCGCGAGCTCATCCCGATAGAGGCGCGGAAAAGAGACTGGGGGCGCTCGTGGAAGGCAGTCTCGCCAGCGGCTTCAGGAAGCGAAGAAGACGCAACCGCAAATGGAGAGAAGCAGGAGGCAGGGAATGGGGAACATCCGTGGTGGAAGCAGAGAAAGAGTTCTCACAAGGAGGCGCCAAGTCTCCGAGACTTAACAACCTGGAATGCGCGCTGAGCAAAGCTAAAGTGTGTCAACAAACCGAGCGCGAAAACGCGGGAGGACTGAGGTGAATGCACATCCGAGCGACGCTGCCAGGAATCGCGAGTCTCGGTCCAGACGCAAATATGCGCGGGCAGAATTGAAATTCGACTCAAGAGCGAGACTTCCGTGTGCCGAGGAAACCTGATCTTCTCGAATTTTTCGCCAGCTTTTTTGTTCCAGTGTGCATTCACGGCAGCAACGGACGATCCCCTGCGACGCGTTTTCTTCGCGTTGCTCCAGTTGTCGACCGCCTCGGAGTCTCGAAGTATCAGAAGACGGAGAGAAGGTACTGGCACATGCTTTCCGCGAAAACAAGAATCAAAGAAGTCTGGCGTCGCGCGCGGATGTGGTTGACGGAGTCAGACTCGCGGAAAAGGTACGAACGAGCAAAGACCAGCGACGTAAAGTAGCAGAGCACGGTCACTGCAATGAAACACACAAATGTCATGACTTCGTCGTTGGAGCGCGTCGGAGTTTTTCTCGCGTCGCGCCCTTTCGAGAGAAATGGCAGTCTCTCGACGGAGGAGCAACTGCTAAAGAGCGCAGAAGCGCAAGCTGGGACAGAAACCGAGAAACCTGGAATAAAAACCGAAAAGGAGGGAACGCTTCTCGCGCATGCAATGCAACGACTCGCGGAGCTTTCCCTCCCGTCTCACTTGGAAAACCACGGCGGAGACGGGGCGGGCGACGTTGCTTGGTTTTCAAGACAATCTTGGCCAAAGAAGCAAACGCATGCATCGGTAAAGATCTAGAAAACGATGGAGTCGCTGTTGGAAACAGTCTTCGCATTGGTACGCGGAAGACTCCTTCCAACTGCTTAGCGGAAAAACGCGCGTTGCAGCAACGGAAGACGAAGTTGTTGATCAGTCGGACATGCAGATGTACGGGAGAACGCGAATCATGTGGATGAGTCTACCATTTTTCTGCGCATGCATCGTCTCTATGTATCTCTCTCCAAGCACACATCAGTTTGAGCATGTTTTTCTCAGTGCAAAGAATCGAGACTTCGTTTCTGCTCGTTCGCTTCCTCATCGCGCGTTGCTCGCGCACACACTAGCTTCGCTGCGGAGCCTCCGCGACGTCAGGTCTTTTCTTCTGCAGATCTGACTTTTCTCTGCTGCTCTCTTGGAACGCCATGTGGATTCCAGCAGTCTCAGCTGCTGCACATACATGCGGCGGGCAGCTGGCGCCGGCCTCTTCGTCGCGCCCCACCGACAGACAGAGGCCTGCCGTTCTCTCTCTTCAGTCTCCACTCTCGAGTAGTTCTCTCGACTCGCGTCTTCTGCCCCAACCTCGTCTGTCGTCTTCCTTCTCTTCTCATCGCGCCTCCTCCGCACCGTCCTCCACCTTTGCGGCACGAGTCCTCTCCACGGAAAGGAACCAGCTCAGCAGTGTCTCATCTGTCCTCTTGAAAAGCAGAGCAATCAGAAATCCGCAGCCCCGCAGCCTCCACCTCGCTTCTGGCTGCTCCCTTCGCCATGAAATTGCCGCCTGCCGCACACAGCCAGAAGGCTGCGAAACCTTTCCCCCTGTCTCGTCCGCGGACGCTTCTCCTGTCGTCGCTTCTTTTCCTCGTGAGAGTGCGCAGGCTGCTCCAGGAGGGAGAGGAGAAGGCATCGGTTTGCCTCCGCCTCCACCTGCCGCGTTCCCGAGCGCCTCCAAGCCACCCGAGCCTGTCGTTGTCTCCACTGCTTCGGATGCCGCGCCTCTCATTCGCTTCCTTCTCTCTTCTTCGTCTCGTCCTTCGCTGGGTGCTTCTGGAGACAAAGACGACGAGGCTTCCGGCCGGCAGACGCTTCAGCTGTCTCCGCGCTTTCTGCCCAGGGACCTCCAGCTGCCTCGCGTCGAAAGTGCAGCAACACAGGAAACGGCAGACGGCTCAGAAAGCAACTGCTCAGTGTATCTCCTGCAGTTCGAGAGTTGCCCGTTCTGCAGGAAAGTCCGGGCCTGCCTCGACTTCCTCAACATCCCGTACACCCTCGTCGAAGTCGAGCCGCTCTTGAAAAAAGAGCTCAAACCTTTCGGATACTCCAAAGTCCCTCTCCTCGTCATTGCTCGCTCTTCTTCTCCGGCGTCCTCTTCTTCGGCAGAAGCGGCGGCTCAACTCGCTCGGTGGGCTGCGGAAGACGCGGGGAAGCCTGTGGAGGAGCGACGCCTCTTTGCGCTGGCAGACAGCAAAGCCATCGCGCATGCACTGATGGAATCTCGAGGAAACTCGACGGGTGCGGAGGGCGCGGAGAACCGCAGACAACGCGAGGTCCAGTGGCTTGTCTGGACAGACCAAGTTCTTGTTCAACTGATCGTTATGAACGTCTACAGAACCATGCAGGTAGAGAGACATGCTTTCGCAGCCATTCACAAATACCGAGTATGTATGCTTATCCATTCATACATGCATGCGTATCGGTGTGTGTGTGTTAATACAAGGCAAGTAGTTGTACGCATGCGTATAGGACATATAGAGATAGATATAGATATTCACTTGTACACATAGAGGTTTCTATAAATATATATACATATACATACACATACATATATATATGTATATATATATATATATATATATATATATATATGCATTTTGCTTGCGTGGATTTGTGTGTTTGGTTTGGTTCAAGTGCAACGTTCGAGAGGGTCGAGACGGAAGCGGTGGGTGCCTCTCCGTCAGCCTCTCCTTCGTTCCGCGCGTCTTCGACTTCGCATGTCGACGCACTGATACAAAAAAGAAACGAGCAAAAGTATAGGCGCATACCTGAATCGAGCGAGAGGCAGAGAGGTGCCGAGAGAAGGTTAGGGAGAGAGGTCCAGAGATAACAAAGGCAGGAAAAGGAAGGTGAAGGTAGCGGGGCAGGTAGAGATGCAAACCAAGACGAACAGAGCGCGAAGTATCTTACGTTAATGTGTGTAGTGGATAGATAAAACGACCGACAGGTCAACACAGACATAGGTGGATTCATAGACGCGTAGCTGTTCAGATACTGACGAACCGGTACCGTCTCCATGTTCGCTCCAGCTCCGATGATTCCTCAAGAACTGTCGATCGTCTCGCGGCCGTTGGGTCCTCTTTCCTCTTTCTTCTCGATCGCGTGAGTGTTCGCCACGGTTTTCCGGCCTCTCTGCCTGCGCTGTGCTCTTCGTCAGGAATCCCTCGAAACGTTTTCTTACCTCCTCACGCATCCGTCTTTCTCCTACTTCCAGCAACTCTCAGGGCGCTGGACTGGCAGCGTCGTCATGCGGCTCGTGGCGGGTCAGCGTAAAAAGCGCTACGCGGTATGTCTTTTAGAACAGGAAATCCGCGTTTTTGTGTGGGAAGAACGGCGTCGTTTCGTTCGGTGGGTTTGGTTCAGGAACTCTGAGAGCCGCGATTTCTCAAGGTGTGACATTTCCTGAAATCGACGTCTCTTCTCCTCCTCCCTACGTTTCTGTGAAAAGCCACAGGCGCTGCCGCCGTTCTGCAGACGAGGCCATGGGGGTTTCCCTGTTTTTCTCGGTTTTTCTAGCGGGGACAGAAGAGCCGTTTGTTCCTGTTGCTGCGTCGATCTCCAAGGCGTCGTCGGGCTTCTTTCTCTTTCTTTTGTGGACGTTTGTGGGGGCTTAGATCTTGAGAGGCACTGCCGTTCCATTTGAGACAGTCCGAATACGCACGAGGGTAGCTGCGACTCCGAGCGTCTCCACGTCTCTTTCAGGTACGAGAGAGAGAGAGAGAGCACATCTGTTTGCGACAGTGGACACCCTCCGCCCTCCAGTGATTTTCCTTGCTTTGCGCCTCCAGGTCGATGATGTCCGACAAGCTCTCTACGAGGCACTCGACGACTTCAGGCGAGCGTTTGAGGAGTCTGGGTCGCCGTTCTTCGGCGGCGCTGAACCGGATGAGGTCGATCTTGCGGTCTTTGGAATTCTTAACAGCACCGAGGGATGCAGCGTAAGAGACGCTTGAGAGCCCCGACGCAGATCCTGGATTTGGAGCAGCGGCGACGAAAAGCGGGAGAAAGAAAGCGCGGGGGTGTGACCATTCCCTTTGGGTGGGGAAAGTCGCGTCCTCTGGATAGCTGACCATGGCCGTATTGAGAGAAAATTGGATTAGCCGGCAGGTGGAAAACAGGGCGAGTTGCTAAACGTAGGATACGGAATAGGACCGCAGTTATTAGAGAGATGCGCAGAACCAAGCAATCTAAGACTGCTGAACACCGCCCACCTGTCACCTAAAGGCGAGCGGAAGATGTGTATACCGATAGTAATAGTAATGCACGTATACCAGGCACGACCGGGAACTTTGCTTGTTCCGCGTAAGATCGTCAGTCGCCGCCGGCGAGCACAAGCCGTCCTCATCGACGACTTCGTTTTTTTCTCTCGCCTCTCCTTTGTTGTTCTCTGTCTTCAGGTGGAAAAGGACATCCTCCAGAACAGCTCTATTGTACCGTGGCTGACGCGTATGCGACAGGCTGTTGGACCCTCCAAGGCTTTCAATCACATCTCTCGGGGACCCTCTTCCGCTGCTTCTTCGTAGTCCATGGTTTCGTGTAGATCGTGTTCCATTGCAAAGGAGTAATGACGTGACTGGAGGCGCGGATACACTCCGAGAATCAGAGTTTTTTTCGGCGTTTCAGACGTCGTCTGTCAGTGGATCTTCATCTAGACTGACAGCCTTCTTGTGAGGTGCTCAAACGTCCTCCAGTCAAGCCGTGACCGGCCTAGACGTTGTCGGCGCGTCTCGCGAGCCGGAGGCGAGGCGCACAACAACAGAAGTCGCTAAGCGTGGGCGAGCCTCAGCATCCAGAGAGTTTCAGACGCATGCATTCGTGTAACAGTCGGTTCTCGACTATTGGGTGGGGTACGTGAAGGAGAAACGGTCGCAACCGGCTCGTGAATGGAGTCGTGGAGTTTGGCCGACGGTAGCCAGTGTGTGTTGGGTACGAAAGGCGGATATCGAAGAGTATGTGAGGTGTGTCTTTTCTGTGGAGCATTCCTTCTGAGTAACTCTTTGAGTTATGGTTTCGTGTGTGGCGGGAGCTCTTCAACATCTTTTCGGCTCGAGAGCGCTTTCGCGGCGACTCTCTGTACGTTTCCTCTTCTCGGACGAGTCGAACGTTCGCCACGACGACCTTTGAGCCGTGCGAGAGTTCGTACGTCCGCGAATTCCGAAACGCCGTTAACAGTCAATTCTGCGGGGGCAGAGAAGCGGCAAACCTCATCAAAGGCGAGGTGTGCAAGCCATTTTTGCGGGACGCTTTTCGAAGGCGAGAGAAGTTCTGTGGATTCAGCAGCTCCTAAGTTGGCCAAAACTCACCAGCACAAACCGAACGGAACCCCCCTTTCGTTTTTTCCGCAGTGTTTCAAACAACGCATGGGAAGAAAGAAGTATCGCTTCAGTGTCATATTCCCGACTCCACATTCTAAGGTGTGACCTTGTGTCCACAGACACCACCGCTTCTGTACGTAATGTATGCGTTTTTGAGACACGCAGAAATCCAGTGAACCTGCGAAAAAGCGCTCAGACGCCACAATTTTGGGTTGCCTGTAACGAATGCCGCCCCAGTCAAATGTGTGCTGGGTCATGACGAATGGGGCCAGTTGCCACAGCCTTCATGCGTGTGAAGCCAGCGGACGCATACACAAGCAGTACACGCTAATTGAACCTCATTTTGCTTGTGTTACACACTTTTCTGTTCCCCTGTCTTTGTGCTTCTCGGCTTCGCTCCGCTGCTTCCTTTACTTGTTCGGATGTAGACGCGCCTCTAAACAGCGCGATGCGTCCACCACAGATTTTAGTTTTTCCACAAGACACGAAGAGCGCAACTAAATTTCGCTTGCGGGTAGCGTGGCACTGGATAGGAGAAGGGAAACCATCGTAAAGTCTGATTCCGACACAACATCCTGGAGAGAACAGTGTGTAAGCAGCTTCCTTCGACCTGCTTCACTCTTCCAGTTCAATACACCAGCTTCGATCGAAGAGCTCCAAGCATAGCAAATCGTCCTGGGTAGCGCAGCAGCGGCGTTCCGCGGATATCGATCACCTCGAGATGTGTCATTTTGGACTGCGGAAAAGAGAAAAAGCGGGAAAAGATTCCATCCGCAAATGTGAAACGACCAGCGGATACCGAGACACAAAATGCAACGACTCCACAGTAAAAAAACTGTTTGGTAATCGCGTGAACTGCGTCACGCTTTGATGTACAACGCACATTTAAACTGTGGTATCATTGTAAAATAGACTGGCTTGTACAGAGACATTCACACGCCTTTCTTTCCGCAATCACACGTCTTTCTTTCTGCAATCTAGCTGATAGAGATAGTCCTTGCTCGGAAGCGGAAACCTTCACGAGGAAATGGAGAAAAAACCAGATCCGGGACAAGTCGTAGGAAGACAACACGAACAACCTGACGGCTGATAAGCCTTGTGCAAGAAAAAAGGCTTTTGAATCGCAAGCACATGCCGATTTTCATATGTATGTATATATATACATATACATATATATGTACATATATGCGAGCGTACTCCATCGCAGCAAAAGATTTGGTTGAACGTATTAAGAAAGGCTCGCTGTTTCGTCTTTTGAACGGGGGCACACAGAAGAGAATCCGAAGTCAAAAACACTCTCAAGTGAACGCGCCTTACAAGGGGGAGTAGGTGATCTGCCGCGGAAATCTTCGTGTAGGTTAGCTTCAAAACTTTCAACTGAGTGGCACGCTCCAGCAGACGAGCAAGACTATCGTTGAAAGGATTCAGAGATAGGTCTAGCTCTTGAAGGCCAGGAGAGAAAGGGAAATGCTTGAGCGTTGTTATTTGGTTGCCTTCCAACTTCAAAGTCTAACAGTCAAATCGGAACAAAACACAGAACATTCGCGGGGCGAATTAGGGGAAACGCATGCGTTAAGTCATTGAGCTGTAAGTTGCTTGCAGTCCGAACTACCTAGAAAATGTCAAGCAATCGTTTCTTACGGATGTACCACAGCTGCTTGCACTGCTGTCCCTGTATGTAATCGTGCCCTTTTGTAGATATGTCTGTACATGTGGATGCTTGATATGCCTCTCTGCTCACGACGCACACATAAACGTTCACTCCTGTCGCTCATAACTACAGAAGAAACACTGAAAACAGGCTCAAACGGTAAAGCTCATTCCGAGCCATGAAATCGGCTGTTGCTTTGGAGAGCTGCGCTTCCTTACTTTAAGGTATGTGAAGCACAGCAGGCCCTTGAAGCTGGTGATTTTGTTTCCAGTGAGATCCAGCTCCTTTAAGAATTTAAACCGGGGAATATTCTCGCAAGATGTGAGGCCACAGTTGAGAATTCTCAGCGCCCGCATATTAAAGAAGTCAGCAAACAACTCTTTGTCGCCATCCGTCAAGACTTGGAAGTCATATGGAAAGGAGGACCGTCGTCCATCGAGAATTAACGATTCGATGGCCCCTGAAAAATGCGAGTACAGGGGAAATATAAGGAAGAGGCAGGAAATATATAGGCTTCGTTACACCAGTTGCACAGTGCCACAACAAGGCGTGATTTCTGGTTTCGCTGAGTACATCACCGTCTCTGCAGTTGTTTCTGTACATGAAAGAGGAGCCTGTCGAACCGATGGCCTACATCAGTGTTCTAACATACCATCCGAAAGCTGTGACACACGATAACCCCGAGACATGCACAGAAGTCCTCAGGCGTTCCACGTATGTTCTTCTCTATTCAAGTGCTCCACCAAGCATGCATGTTACGGTATAGTCAGTATCTGCCGTTGCGGTGTTCACGGGGAAGTATCCCAGGGTGTTTCCGTAGGAAGAATGAAGAGGTGCGTGGCTATACTTCAGCTCTGTCTTGTTCAAATTACTCTTCTGTGTTCATTGCAGCTCCTAGGCACAGCAATCACCAGTCCTCCGTTTTGTGTCTCTCCCCGATAATCCCCCCTAAAGCAACACCAGACAACAAACGACCTTACACGCGAGACTACACCAAATCACGCCCAGTGCAGCCGTTTGCAACGTGTATCAAAGTACGGGCGGGGCTCTGAAGACTTATCGTGCATTCCAGCCTGCCACAACGATGCCCAGTAACCGGTACTAAGGTGCTGTGCATTACTTCGACGAAAGCGTAGCTCGAGACTGTGCACTTTCAATGCTTAATGCGGAATTCTACATCCTCATTCGGTTTCTTCAAGTTTCCTGTGTACCAGTATCAACAACGAACTGCGTGTGAAACACGATGACATCGTGATGCTTCTCTCGGGGCGTTTTCTCCCAGTCTGTGCTGTCCTCTGCACATAGTTGGTACTGCTGCTCCTTCAGTTTGCGAAGTTCGTCGAGGAGCGCTCTTTTAAAGTTCGTCGCTCCTTCTTCTGTACGCGTGTGAACATAATCCAAAGGCAAACGATTAGGCACTAGAAGCGTTTTGGGCGCCCAGAAAAGCCGCCCGTCTGGCAGCTGCTTGGCACCACATCGCAGGGCTTTGTCATCGAGATCGGCAGCCTGTGCCGTCTCCGTCGCAACCTTGTAGGCTAGAGCCGACGGCACGCGTTCTGCGATGGCCCTTTCTCGTGCTGGTAGGAACTGTGATGTTACGCTTGGTGATTGCATCGGCGCGGCTGTCCGCGCAGCATTCACGGGATTAAACGTCGCCATCGGCCAGGAGGGAACGGATTGATACATGGGAGAAACTCAACCAGACGGCGAGCGTGAGAACGCAGTCGTGCGACGCGCCGTTACGTGACAGCAAACAGCGAACGCACGCGAAAGAGGAGCAAATGCCACGAGGGTTAAACTGCAAGCCTTACAAGCTTGCACACAGGAAGAAAAAAAGCTGCAAAGGTTCCAGCAATAAGGTAAGCATTTGGAACCCTGACAGAAATTATACAAGGTTTCGATGGAATAGAACCGGTAGCTCGAGCAAGGCTTGTACAACCCACGAGACGGGAGATTGTAAGGGTGTTTGCGTGAAACACGGAGATCTCGTTTGGCATTCGGCATTCTCCTTGGCCACTGTTACCGCGGGTTGTGACATGTGGATTTCACCAGACGTCCCTCCTAGCGATAGCAGCAAACCAGAACGCGACCCGTTCCCCTGAGCTGACTGAAAGCTAGCCAATGGGCACCGACCGCGATGCCCGCTGGAGATCTGTCCTCAGCCTCATTTGAATAGTGCACACATGTCCTCCACGGATGGCGTGACTCTGGAAAAAGTCACTCCACTTGGCCTTGCCCACCTGATATCCTCGAGCAACTAATTCGAAGGGAAAGAATCACGTTCATATCAAAGTGGTGCGTTTAAGGAACTGCGTCTACCCTAGATGACCGGTCAACGTCCATTCCCCTAGAGGGAAACTGCTGAACGACGTCACCGCTGGAGCGGTGTTGCGTTGAATGTTACGACAGTTCGGGCAGTTCGTTCCGGAAGAACGCGTAAGGACTCCTTTCCTGTCGAGTCCACACTAATGTGCCGATTTAACCTACAGTAAGTGTCTGAGCATACCCCTGACGCTGCTGTGCTTTCCGGACTGTGTCCCGGTAGCGGACCACCTAGGGAGGACTCGGGTGTCGGTCTACAGGATGAGGATTGGAACTGTTTTGCAAAGTATTCCGTAATTTCTATTTCTACAGCTGAAGGCTGAAGCGATAACTATCAACGCAAGAACCTTTCGCGTGGGTTTCCGTCACGAAAGTATGCGTCATGTAAGTATAACAGGAACGACCCCTGAGCGGCAAGGTCGCAAACAAAGAACGTGACCACGGGTCGGAACGAGCAATAAGCTGCTGGGAATTCATCAAGCGCTGGAGTGTCGCCAGTCGGATGTCAGTCTGCTGCTTGCCACTCACGGGCAAGCGCCATACGCAAAAGCTCGTTTCACTGGCGGTAATCGAGGAAGTGGAAAATTCGAAACTGTAGGACTTCCGATCGTGTCTCCCACGCACTGCCTGCAAGAGAGCTTTCTGTCACTGAGACGGTAGCTACTGTGATTTTGTCAGGGGGAGAGAATGGAAGTTCCGTTGCTGGTGGAACGGGAAGGACACACAAGCACCGCTATTGCTAGTTCCCATCATCGTTGCTATTCGAATTGGGAGCTCTCAGTTATCTTTGTTAAAAACCGCTGTACAAGTATTCCAGCAGTTGCCGCTGGACCAACGAATCGTTCACGTGTCTCTTCGTGGATCACAAAGGGCGCATTAGTCTTTGGATCGGACATGCACACTCGAAGAGCGACATTGTTCTTTCCGTAAAACAGCAACATGAGATTAACAATTTTCCCTGTCTGGACGAGTTATGCTAAAGATGCAAAAGTGATCGGGAAATCAGGACCACACGACAAAGGAGCGTCGACCATATGCACACACAAGCACACATGTGTGTGAGTATATGTTTCTGTTCATGTGAAAACATTTTGGTTTGAAATGCAGAGGCCCACGTTCAGAATCGCGACCACCACTCAACGCGGGCTTCGAAACGATCTTAAAAACAGCTCGAGTATGCATGGGGATACCTCACTACATGCGTAAGGCTCTCTACATGTATGTATGCAGATATGTACATTCTGCTTGAAAAAATGGGATTTCCTCGGAGTTCTCGATACTGAAGCAGAAGGTTCTGCATCAGGGCTTTGGAAATGCCCTGTTTCCTGGAAACAGGAGATGTCATAATCGGGTCTATTCCGCGAAACGCCGAAGCTGAGTACATCATCAACGGGGTGGTGTACGCATATAGACATGTATCCATATATCCTTGAATATAAGACATATATACATCTGTATATATGTATTTGTCCCATACACACGAGGGTACCAGTTATCAATGGAGTGCATCGTACCGATGCACGCATAGAACACTGTCACATTGACGTGTGCATGGTTGTGTAAAGACGTCCACCTGGAGATACAGAAAGATACAGTGTGATAACGAGGATTTCCAGTGACACTGGCGTACTCAAGAGAGGTTTTCTTGGTCATGTTGTTGCTGGTTAAAGAGGAAAGTAGCAGCGGCCTCGACATTGCCGCCTGCTATGGCGAGAGCGTCCACAGCGTCTGTGCGGAGAAAACCGAGATCGACGAGTCTGAAGAAAACAGGCAGCACCTCGCGTTCTCAGATAAAGGGGGCGGAGCATTCGAAAAGACAGAGGACCAACTCTACCTGTTATAAAGCCAAACACACAAATAAACATATACAGAGATAGATTATAAATGCGCATACATGTACATGTACGAACAAAGGCGAGAAACAAGGCTGTGGTGAGCAGCTACACCAAGAGTTTTTCTGCCTCGGCTATAACCTCATTCCCAGTCAAACGATGCATGTCCTCGTTTCTTTTCCCCGCACTCACTGCTGAACTTTGGCTTCATCTTGAGGCTCCAGGCTGGTTGTACTCTGCTGTCGGAGAGGCCCAGGCGAAGCGGAAGAGGACGATGAAGAGGAAGAAGAGGAGGAAGAATCGACGTCCATTTTCTTGTCTTCGCCTGAGGAAGTTGCGGTGGGGGAACCGAGACTGTTGGGTGTATCGGCGCGGCCGAACATGCCCTTGGTGATATCCTTTTCACTCAAGAATGGGATTTCTTCGTCTGCAAGACAGGTTGTCGAAAAGCGGCAAGTCGCACCAATATAAACAGCCTCGCCTGTGCCTCCGCGTCTCTCTTTGATGCTCGCCTCCTCTGTATTGCGCCTTTCCCCTCCAGGTCGCCTTTTGTGTGTCTTCGCCGCAGCAGGGAACTTTCCGATCGCCTCTCTGCGTTCCCACCTGCCGCGACGCTCTGCCTCTCGCTCGAACCTAGGCACATCGCGTTCTCCCTCGGAACGTCAGACTCAAGAAACAGCGTGCAAGCTCAGAAGAGAAGGCGAGCTGTTTTCAACACTGTATCCCTTCTCGTCATCTCTCTGGTTTTGCGGCGCTTTTCGCGGCTTGAGACGGCCTCCTCTGGCCTCTTTCACGATTTCTGTTGAATTTCTGGAGACTCACTGTCGATGCGCAGAACGCTTTTCTTCAGGTCTATGCAGCACTGGTATCTGCGCAGGAGGTCGAGGCCGAAGAGGAACTCGACTTTGTTGTCCTGGAGGACGGTGAAGCTGGAGGGGAAGAAGCGCTGGCCGATCTTGAGCGTCGCCAAGTGAATTTTCCCGACGATTTCCGTCTTTCCGACGCCCTGAGCGACGCCACGGTATCGTGTATCCATCAGACGCAGCAGACTGCACTTCTGCGCGCATGCGTAAGACATGAAGGTGCTCTGCGCCCCGCTGTCGACGAAGGCCTTGATCGGCACCCCGTTCACTTCGATGTCGATGAACAACATGTACACGGAGCCAAAGGCTTCGGGCAAATGCTCTTGCGCGAGCAGGTAGTTGTCCTCCACTTGCTTCTCATGAATCTCCTTCATCATGAATGCCTGGGCCGCCGCCGACAGCGGATTGGCCAGTGCAGAGTTCAGCTGCTGCAGTCGCGACTCCTCTGCCTGAACAGAGGACCCAGGAGAGACACCACAACGCCAGTGAAGAGAAGGCGGAAAGGAAAGACCGGTTGCTGAGAAGAGACAGGGAGGGAAGAGTGAAAAAGACAGAGATGCGTGGTGGATACGAAACCAAGCGATCCTCACGCGTGCAGTGTGTACCACCCAGACATCTGCTTTCTTCTCCTTCGTCTTCTCTCTCTCTCTCTCTTTCTTTGTCTCTCTCTCTTTGTCTCTCTCTCTTTGTCTCTCTCGTTGACAGAGTCTCTCTCTCTCTCTCTCTGCCTGGTGTCTGTCTCTGTCATCCTTGTTTCGTCCTCGCAAATCTTCGCGCTCTCTCCCTCTCCCTGTCTCTCTCTCTGCCGACCTTTCTTCTTTCTTCGAGTTGCTTTCGCAAGTGCTCCACGAGTTTGCCGAAGCTTTCTGTCTCGC
This sequence comes from Toxoplasma gondii ME49, assembly GCF_000006565.2. NCBI lineage: Eukaryota > Apicomplexa > Conoidasida > Eucoccidiorida > Sarcocystidae > Toxoplasma > Toxoplasma gondii. Next base: position 622,719 of record NC_031474.1, read on the forward strand.
CCCTGCCTTCTCTGGACTCCTTCACTGCCTGCCGCAGCACCTCGCCCAGAGGCGGATTCTCCAGCGCTAACACACTGAGAGTGGCTTCCTGCGCAGCACAGACGTTGATGAGCGTCTGCGCTTGTTGCTTGAGATACTCGTCGTCGGAGAGAGGCGGTGTGCCTGCCCGGCCCTCCGTCCTCTCCGCAGAAGATGCATGGTGAGTTGCCGACCTCGCCGGCCGCGGCGTCGTCTCTCGCTGCCGAGTCTGCGCCTTGGCTTTTCCATCCTTCACCACAATGTCTAAGAGACACAGGAAGCGAAGCCGACACAAGAAACTCGAAGAAGAGACAGGAAGAACAGAGAAAGGGAGCAGCGATGGAGGCAGCAGGGAGAGAGCGGGAGAAAAGATGGACACAAGGGGAAGAAGAAGGAAGGAGAAAGAGCAACAGGAAGCGGAGAATGAGACAGAGGAGAAAGAGAACAGAGAAAGACACGAGGAGAAAGACGAGGAGACGATATGTAGGAAGAATGGGATCTCCCCGACAGGTTTTAGGATGAAGGACAGGAGAGATACGCGGAAAGCCGGAAACTGGCAAAGCAAGACGGAAGAGGTTTTTCCTGAGAGACCAGAGAATGTAGTCTCCGTTCAAGACACAATAGTAAGGAAAGAGACACACATTCCTGTTTCTTCTCCTCAACTCGCATGACTTTTGGTGCCTAGCCTCCTTTCCTCGGAAGTCTCACGGCGCTAACATTCTTCTCTCCATCGCCGCTTACTCGAAAAGTCAAAGAGCGACTGCAGACTTTGTTGTCCCCGTCGTCCACCTGTGGATCCCGCTTGTCGGCTCCGTCCGCTCGCTCCAGAGACAGGAGGCGCGACCGCGTCCGTGGAGCCCACGCTGGGCGGAGACGCAGCAAGCGCAGGAACAGGCGCCTCCGGGAGACGTCGAACGAGAATCATACTCCCGTCTGGAATGCCGGCGGCGCCCACGGTCGCAGCATCTCTGCTGAAGAAACAAGGAGACGAGACAAATGTGAGGAAGGTGAAACCGACTCAGTGAATCACTGGAGGCATCTGCACTTTGTACGGATGTCCACACATACGCCTACATCCACATAAATACGTCGATGCAATTATGCGTGTGTTTGTAGAACGACTGGGTCTGGCTGACTGCCAGTATATATTGAGCGTCTGAGGGTAAATCAAATGAGGCACGAACCAAAGAATCCTTGTTCCGTCGAGCATGCTAGCGAGGCCATGTAACACCCTACACATAAATATATACATATATATATATATATATTTATATATATATATATATATATATATTTATGTATGTACATATTTATGCATAGATGCACGGGTATGTTTTTTCTTCTCAGAGCACACACCGCTGTTTGCGTTGGCTTCTCGAGAAGAGGCACGCAAGCGCATCTGCGCAGACTTTGCCAGGGTGGAAAGACTCCTTTTCTGCGACGGGGCAACACACCTGCTTCATGTTTGGGTTTGATGACACAGTTCTGCGCCCGTGGACCTCTCCCTCACATGCATGCGTTTCTCGTTGCGACTGCGACCTCAGAATGTGGACGCTGGAAGGCCTCCAGACTCGGACTCACCTTATCGGCTGCATGTCCACGAGGAGTTGCTGCTCGTTGGGAGGAATGCGCGTCTCCGCTTCGATGAGCGCCTTCAGCGCGTCGACGGTTGTCCCCGCGCTGACTTCCAGAGAAAAGACGACGCCCGAATCTGTCGGAGGGAGACACAATCGTCGAAATGTCAAAGAACGACTCATCTCCAGTGCATACAAAACCACGCGCAGGCCGCCACATACATACATACACATATATCTATATCTATCTATCTATCTATATATATATATATATATAGATTTATGTATATTTATGTATATATATATATATAAATTTATGTATATTTATGTATATATATATATATATATATAAATTTATGTATATTTATATATATGCATATTCTTAGTTGGATGAAGAGATGGCCGGAGAGTCAGGAGAAGACAGAGATGCACGCACTGGCAGACGCACAATTTCGACAACCTCACCAACGTGTAGAGCTAAACAGAGAAAGAGAGAAGTTGAAGCTGGGGGTGTCGGCGTTGGAGATATTTCTGTACAAAGACGTTGCGGACGAGAGTATTTGCATGTGTGTGGGTGTCGTCCGCGGAAGATTAGTTTCCTTGAGCCGAAGTCAACGCAAATGCGCAAGAGACAGTGTGCCGGGCGAGGAGACATATCAACGTGGATGGGGAGAAGCCAGGCGAAGACACAGGCAGAGTGTGTCTCGGAAGAAAAGAGCCGAGACAAGAGGCGTACCGTCGTCTGCAATGGATATCTGCATCTTGGAGAACGCCGCGACGAAATTTCTCAGGCCTTCGCGGAAAAGAAAAGGCGTCACGGGGACGAAGGACGAACACTGCGATGGCAGCAGCCTCCGAAGAACGGGAGAGAGACAGACAGAAAGGTTAGGACCAGGAGAAGAGCCGACGACGACGAGACACGAGAGAAGGTAAGAGCACAAACAGAGAGATGGAAGAGAAAGAGAAGACACCAGAAAGGATGCAGAAAAGCTGCGAGGCTGCCGGCGGGCGGGAGGAGGGGGGGTCGAGTGCCCGTAATAACAAAAAGGGATGTCCTTGTGGAGATGTTGTGTTATCCGGAAGAGACAGAAGCCGTCGATGTGCTTTGAGAAATTGCAGAGAAATCCAAAAAACTAGACGGCCCGTGTCTTGCTCAGCAGCTGCCTGTGCGTATACAGATGTGCGAATATCTTCCTTGAGCTGAGGACTTGTCAATCTCCAATCTTTGGAAATCTGTGGAGATGAGAAGGCGTCTAGAACACCCATGGACAACGAAGGAAACGACAGTGGAAGCCTCGTTCTTTTTTCCTTCCTTGCTCTTTCTCGTGGAGTTCCAGGAAGAGAAACCAAGACACAAAGGCGAAAGAAGGCTCGCAAGCGCTTTGCTGAGAACAACGCGGAAGTTCCAGAAGATCGCGAGAAATGGAAACGCAGACGTTGAGAAGAGGGTCCTGCGGAAGAAGCCGAGCGAAACAAGTCTTCCAAGAAACACGCTGAAATTCGAAAAGAGAAAAACCAAGACCTTGGCACGAGAGAAACCTTTGTTTCTTGCGTCTTTGCCATGGCGTAGCACTGCAACGTTGCGCGCTTTTTCGCAGCCAAAGCCTCCCGACGGCATTCTTCTCGTCTTGTGTTCGAAGTACTGGCCTCTCAACAAACGCGCTCTCTTTCGTTCCTCGTTTTATCTTTTATTCTCTTTCCTGTATCGTCAGCGTCACCACTCTCTACTGCTTCGTTCCGCCCTAACCCTGCCCAGACCTTCTCCTCCGGCTGTCCTGTAAACGTCTTGTTTCGACTATTTCTCCTTCTTTCTCTTTTTCTCCTTACTCTCTTGTACTTTCTGTCTCTCTTTGTGTCTCATCGAACTCCTCTTGCTGTCTGAGACTTCCACGGGCGGCTGGTGCCCCTCCACATCAGGATTGCACATCACCTCAAATAGGACAGGTGACACACACCTGCACGCAACTGTCCGTTATTTTTACTCGCGGCGACGGGTGGAGTATAATGGAGTGTGAAAATCGGTTCTCCTGGACCGTGAGGCTGAGGGAAAGGAAACATATCTTTTGTCCTGCCGTTTCATGCGTTTATCACAGCGTTTGCAGATGCACGCAGACATCTGGGCTTCCTGTCGGTCTGCGTTTCCACGCCTTTTGTGTTATCAAGGAAGGACTGGGGATCCAGACGCGGCGTCTATGCGGTGGCGTTGTTTCAGAGAACTGGGAGTCTCTGTATCGGTGTGCTGGCGAGCAGTTCCCTTTGCGACATAACTCTCTCCGAACCGACGCCGCAACTGCATAGGTTCTCCAGCGTCGTTGATAGGCATAGGCAGACAGACTCGTTCGAACAGACTTGAATGAGGAAGGAGACTACCACAGTTAATATACCAATGCTTTACAGCCTTCTTCACGCCCACATAAACTCCGAGAGCAGCGGCAGCGTGAGAGGATGGGAGCTGACCGATAGACTGCAGCTTACCTGCAGCGGAAGAGAGACCGAACCTCCTGAGGCAAATTAGGATTTGGTTTCTCAACGAAAATGTCCGGTCACCGACCGCACCTCGACGGTGTTGGTTGTTTGCAGCCGTCACCCCCGCTCGGCTTTCGTATGGAAAGCAGATGTCCCGGAGAATTGGCAATGATTTGCAGCGAAAAGAAATGCAGAGTGTGTTCGGAGGTGAAAGAAGTGGGGAACTGGACTGCGGTTCAGTTTTTGCGAAGCTTTATGACTCGGTTCAGTCCATTTGACTTCTGCAGTTCTGGATCGCATCCATAGATTGCATCTGGAACATACGCGAAAGAACCTTAGTTTCGTCAAGTATCGAAATCCAGAACTTTACAGCAGATCGAGTGTCGAGGAACCTTCTGTCGGACGATATTCATTTCCACTACTTTTTGCTGCCTTCAGCAATCTACAAAAAAAGTTGTCGCCCGTGCTGAACGCTCGCGCTCCGCCTGGCAACTCTGAGTTACATCCGAGAAACAGTCTGAGAGTTGGTGTGTGTCTCTGTGTGTAACGTAAAGCCATCCTGCTCTACAGTCCTGTTGTCTTGGTTGTCTACACACCCCTATGTACAACTCTTGTGTTATCTGCCAAATTCTTTCGCATCTTGTGAGCTCAATGCTCCCTCGCCGGAAAGCGCCGTGAAACGTCTGACTAAGAGGCCCCCACTCCCAGCACGACGGCGCTGATCGAAGCTGTCGCATCTCACGGCTCTCTCTAGCCGACGCGAAGGGATGCTGTGCCTGCAAAAGAGAAGAGGGGGAACCGCGGAAACAGAAAAGACACAGAAACGGGAGAAGTTGGCGTTTACTGAGAGTGCTGAAGTTCCCCAAAATTCCTGAAAAAAACGGTGTCGATCTTACATTCTTCTATGCCCATCGTGTCTATTTCTGATGCACTCTCCTGCTTCCTAGAACCACGCCAACACCCGTTTTGTAATGTCCATTCTTTTCTTCTTCAGAGAGGTAATTCTCTCCATGCGCCCGCGCCTCCGACGGGAACTTAGCACTGGTGAGGTCTCGAATGTGGAGGCGCTTTTGAGGAAGGAGACTACCACAGATGTTATTGTGGCATCTATTCACAGCTTGCATCCTCATGTGAAAAACGCAGTCTAACTGGGTTCCGACAAAAAAAAACAGACTTTCCAGATCTCCAAGACAGCTGCAACAAACCATGACAGCCTCCCACAAAAAAAAGACGACGAGAGAATACGCGGCGGAGAGAGAGGGAGCAAGGAACAGAGACAGCTCGTGAAACATAGAGAAACGTGGAGAGGGAAGGAAACGATGCAGAGAGAGACGAGCAAGAGTGAAGAAAACAGAAGCTGCAAGACTTGTGAAGATGTGCACAGATGAGGGGTGAGAGACGAAGAAGTCCAGGCCACCAACGATGTCGATTGTGGTCGGCAGAAGTACCGAAAATAAAAGAGAGGAAGGGGGACTCGGGTAGTCGAAAGTGAGATACTGTCTAAAGGTAGGAACCGAGTTCACAGCTGTGCGTTTGATCTGTCAGCAGCCACCATGCGCTTTCTTTAAAAGTTGGGGAGGGAGTTCTGAGACGAACTCACGGTGAATAGCAAGCAAGTCTACGAAAAGAAAGAGAGAAAACGCAGAGAAGGAAACGAAGCACACACCAAGGCTGCCACCAAGCGAAACGCCTCGGGGTACAGCGGTTCGCTGCATGCGCACATATATATCGGCTTGACTGCATGCGAAGCCTTTTTCTGTCTCGTCGTCTGCGAGGCTTGTTTTTACTTCTTTTCCTTCCTCAGTTCAAATCTTTTGTATTCCAGCCTGCTTTCAAGCGTCTGCACGCTGTCGCACAGGTCGCGTGGATGAAAAGCCTCGGGAAGCAGAGAAACGCCATGTCCGGGGGTGTCTCCTCGCGAAATACCAAGGGTCGCCTCTTTTTCTCTGTTCGTGACCTTCCTCCTTGGTCTTCTTTGCTTGCCTGGTTCTCCGTTCCTGTTCCCTTTCCTCTGCACCTCTCTTTTCGCTTTCTTTCCCCTTGTTCCCTCCCCTTTCTCCCCTGGGTCCATCTTGTACGTCGTTTTCTCCGTCTCGCCCAGACTTCGCTGTTCTATCCGTTCTTAATCTTCGCGTTTGCCGTAAACGCGTCGACAGCTCCTGTGTAGATTCACGGAACCTGCCGCATGCATCCGTGCTCACTCGCGTCTCTCTGCCGATTTACCTGTATTTTTTGCCTCTGCATGCATGCTTGTCCGGCACACACGGCTACCGAGGCGCGTTGGGTCGTCCGAGACTCTCAGCAGAGTTTTCTTTTGAGCCGAAGGTCGAGGAGAGAGAGGAGATGCTGCATGTTGTCTGACTGATTCACTGAGGTCCCTTCAAAAACGGGAGTTTCTTTAGGAGCTAGAAAGTGCGAGAGAGAAATTTTCAAAAAACGCGCCCCTGGTGGCACAGTCAGCAAACGCCGTCTGGACACTATGTGCATGCACCGTCGATAGGCGGAGCATTTCAAGTCCGCCGGGATGCAGCATCTGTCTGCGCGCCTTCCCGGAGCGGGGGCGCCGGCCCTGTCTCCTTCGGGCGCGTTGGGCGCCACTGTCTGCTCTTTCTTCAGCCCGCGCCTCGACGCCACTGGAGACCGCGCATCTCCTCGCGCTTGCGTCTCTGAGAGAGTCTTGGAAGGAGTGCAGGACGTAGAGGAAAGAAACGCGTCAGAAGGAAGCGTAGACGGGGGAAGAAGTGGAGCAGGAAACCTCGAACTCGCTGGGGGTCACTCTCCCCTGGGGACAGGCGCAGGCGCCTCTGCCTCCGCCGAAGAGGACCGCGTATGGCTTACCTTGGGTTCTCAGAGAGACTCGACAGAAGCGAAACGAACGCGACGAACAGGAGTCAGCGAGGAAGGGCGTCAGGTTCGAGATGCCGCTTCTCTCGTTCCAAGGGAGAGATGCTATGGCTGTTGCGCGTCTTCTTTCTTTCTGTGTCCGAGCCGTCCACTCCTGGAGGCGGCCCTGCAGAGAGACGGCGAAGATGACAGTGTGTGGGGAGACGTAGAAGAAGGCAAAGGTCGGGAGGAGGAGACGCAAGGCGCAGGCGAAGAATGCATGCAAACCGCCGACGCGACCGCTTGCTCTCCGCTACATGCTGCTGCTCAGAGTCGCGCTTTCCACGGCCTGTCATTTTCAGAGAGAAGAAACCCAGGGATCTATCCAGGGAAGAAGAAGAAAACGAACATGAACTCGCCCTATGCAGAGACTGCCGCCCCACGGTTCCCGCGGCTCGATTTTTCCTTGGCCAAGGCGCTAGAGAGACTCGCTTCGTTCCAAGAGGGACGCGACATAGACCTCCAAGCTGGGCGTCCTCTCGCTTTGGAGCCCAACGCGCCCGAACGGCACTCGGCAGGTGTCTCCGTTCTCGACGGGGTGACAAGGTCCGTTGCGGACGCGTTTCTCCGCGAAGAGACGGCGCGGGCGCTGGTCAAGTGCGCCGAAGCGATGAGCGAAAATTTTCGATGTTTTCATGAGTATCTTAGGCGTTTTTGTAACGGGTCCAATGCCCGCGGTGAGGAAGAACAAGATGTCAGAGACGAGCGCCTCAGGCCGCCAGGCCTTTTCTTCGATGGGGAGACGTCCCTGAAAGCCGATGTCTTCCTCAAAAGCGCTCCAGGACTCTCTCTTCAGGCGAGAGAGAGGAAAGCGCGAACCACAGGCAGGCGAACGCCATCGGCAGCCACACACATAGAGGGCGCAGATCAATTACGAGACAGAGAGCGCCTCTTGGCCTCCTACGCCTTGCGACACAGAGACGCGCTGGCAGCCACGATGAACTATGTAAGTCCATGCTACGGAGAAAAAAGCTCCGAGTGTAGCGCAAAGAGGCAAGATGTGTGTGCCAGAGAACTGACGGGAACTGCAACCGGAGAAACGAGAGTGGACTACGAGAGCAGCTGGACGAGAAGACGCAAGAAAGACAGTGAAGTCGATGGGCGAGATCTGGTACAGAACGGACCCTGAGGTAACGCGAGAGGAACCGCAGGGGAGAAGCCCCCGGAGGCGAAAGAGACACCTCGGCAGGGGATTCTATCATGGCTCGACTGTCAAGGTGTGTGCATTCTCTTGCCGCTTAAATTTCGTCTCCTGTCGTTTGCTGCCTCTTTCAGATCTTCGAATTGCACTCCGCCTCTCGAGCTCACGCACTGTCCGCCGGCGACCCGGCCGCAGGAGGCGAAGGCCAGGCAGAAGGCGAAGGCCAAGCAGCAGACATGTCACCGAAGAGAGAGGACAACGTCGAGGTCACCGCCGCCCTCGAGAGTCTGCGTCTAGCCATGAAGGCATGGGATATCGCCATGATTTCGCTCGTTCTCCCTTCTCGGCGAAGACGCTTCAAGTGAGAGATCAGCGACTGTCGAAGTGGGCTACCGAGGGGAGAAAGACAGTCAGTGAGGACGGGAGAAGAACGGATCTGAAACGAAGGCCGCAGCTGGGGGAAGACGCAGAGAACGAGGGCGCGCACAGAAGTGTTTTCCCGGGTGCCGTTGCTCCTACTCGAGTTCTCAGTTGAAGTTCAGAGGTCCGTTGTTTAGAGGTCGGACTGGAGTGTCTCGGGACTGGATTCAGCGAAGTCAGTTGACGGGTGTCTTCAGCCACGGCCGCACCATCAACTGCCTTGTTTCGACTTCGTACCGACTTCTCTGGGGACGCACAAGACATGCAGACTGGCGACTGTGGAGGAGGAACAGAGTGGGGGACTTGAAAAGAAGTCGGCCGTTGCTGGGGAGTCTGTACTGCGAGTTCGACTGCTCTGGCACTCCTCTCTGTTCGTCCGTGCAGCCTCATGGAGTGGCAGCGCCTCTGGTTGTGTCGCGTCGGATCCTTCTCGACCGCGGGGCCTTCCGCGAGCTCCAGAGAAGAAGACATTTGGGCTGACGTCGAGTCCCTGGTGGTTGAAGAGCAGGATGGAGCGTGGACTCACGCAGACGCCGTCAACGTAGCATGGCGACTCAACAAACGTCTCTGCAGGTTCGTTGCCTTCGTCGACGGCTCGCTGCTCGAGCTACGTCAACTCGCGGTGCTGACAGGCGCGGCCGTCGTTCTGCAGCAGCTGCGTTTCTCCCTCGCCGAGGCCTTGCGTTTTCGTCGCCGTCTGTCTGGCTTCCACTTACTTGTCTTACGCCACTTTACAGTGCTGGTCCTCCAAACACTTGAAGTCTCTTTGTTTCTTGAGCGTCTTTATCTCTTGAAAGTCTTCGTCTTTCTGGCTTCATGAAATGCTGGAGCTTCTGTAAAGTCTTGAGCATTTTTTTAATATTCGAGAGTCCGTCGTCTGCGGCTGCCGGAGAACGCGATTCAGGGTGCTTGCATGGCTCTTGATGGAGTCGCGCGAATCTCGTTCACAACTTGTTGTCCCTGTCGGCGAACGCCTGTCAAGCATCTGCTTTTTTCCTGTTCTTCCGAGACCCGCGACCGCATGCACATGGCAAGTTGTGGAGGAAGCCGCTCTCTGCTGGATCGCAGCTTGTTTTTTTCCATGAACAAAGAGACGATGTTCGACAAACTCACGTCGAGTGGCCAAGCGTGAGTGGCGAGCCAGTAAAAAAGAGAAATGTGCATTCTGGGCCTGCGCTCGCAGGTTCCTCTGCCGGGCGGACTTCTCCTCCTGGCTGGCCGCCTGCGACCGCCTTGGGCTCCAGAACGTCCCCTGTCTCCTCGGCCTCGTCGCCGCCGTCCAAAACCTACAGCGGGTCTCAACGCTCGATGGCAGAGACTCAGGCAACAACTCGGCGTCGCCGTCTTCTCGCGAGGCGGCAGGCGTCTCACAGGTGGACGAAAACTTTGAGGCAGCCGTGGCGAGTGCTCGCGCTACAGCCGCGAGGTAGGCCGAACACCCAAGTTCACCTTATCAACTCTGCATGGAAGGAAACAATACGCAGGGGTATATGCATCTATTCGTGATTATGAGCCTGAGGCTGGAAAAAAAAACTGAGGATTTACTTTTTTCTGGTTTCTGTTGAGCCCATCAAGAATGGGTACTTCTGTCTGTGGCGAGCTAGCTGGCAACTCGCGCATACACAAATAGATGCATGAATCCATATACTATACATATATAAATACATATACGTGTATATGTATATATGTATAGATGTATATGTCTGCTTTCTTGGGTTTCGTGGTTTAGGGGACGTAGGCGCTGATGTTGTTCACTTTCCACCTCTCGCAGTTTGATCTGGCGCCCCAGCTATCAACTCTCACCACCCTTGTGCCTTCTCGTTTTTGCGCGCTCCTCTCCCCCCCCCCTGCCGTCGCTGTGGCCGACGACATGCGCTACGCAGGGAGCATCGTCGAGTCCATGCGTGCGGCGCGGATCTTTCAGAACCGTTTTGATGTCTGCTGTTGTGTGGATCTCCGCCATTGTTCACCAGAGTCGTCTTTCTGTTCGTCAACACCGCGACGCCTGCTGGCATGTCAAACTCGGAGGCCCCGCTGGAGACTGTGGGGGAGCCGCCTCTCTCTGCCTTTTCACTGGGTCCCGAGGAGCAGCGAGCATGGGGACTCCTCTCGCTCTCTCTTGCGCTGATGGTCGGCAACGTCACCGCACCAGTGGCTGCTGTCTTCGACGTTTCAGAAACCTTTCTCTCTTCTCAGACAGACGTCTTCCCCTTTTCCCTCTCTGCCTTGACCTCGTCTCACTCTCCCCTCCTCGCTTCTTCAGAGCGTCAAGCCAGCAGCAACCTGCCGTCTTCTCCTTCCTCTCATTTTGCTTCTTCTTCGTCCTCTGTTCGCCGGCGGGGGCTTTCCTCGTCATCGGCGTCGGCGGGAGACGGCTGGGCATGCGCGCTGTTACAGGAGAGTTTCATCTCGTCTCTGTTTTGGTCTCTCTTTCCCTCGGTGTCTCTCCACTCGCAGTTCCTGTTTTTCCTCAGGGCGAACGCGCCGACGCTTCTCGCCCTGCAGGCCCAGGACGATCCACGGGGACAGGACGGAGAAGGCAGGAGGCGGGGAGACGAGCGCGGCGGACTGGGAGGCGGAGGCGAGCGTGGAAAGGGTGGAGGGGAACTGGAGGTCTGTGTGCAACCTGAAAGGGATAGGGTGCAAACGGACCACTGCGCGAACGTCGATCTGGCGGCGTTCGATCTCGACGCAGCCGACCGCCTTGTTCTCGCTCTCTGGCGCTCGCAAGGGCACCCAGAAGGCACGACGCAGAACGGCGCGCTCCAGGTGCGAAGAGAGCAGAGCCACCCGAGCTTCTTCATCTGGCTCGTTCCCTACATGTTCATTGTCGATTTGATGAGGAGTCTGCCTCTGCAGAGAGACGACAAGGCGTTCCTCAAGTCATTCATCGGGCCTCCGTCCTCCTTGTTTCCTCGTTTCCTACGTGGTTAGCAGCACCCTTGCTGTGTGTTCATTTCTGAGCAAAGTTCAGTCGTTCTCACGTCGTTTCGCTTCTTTTAGTAGCCCGTGGTTGCGTAGCTTCTTCCTGCTTTCGGCCTCCATTTGTCGTCCGTCTCGCGTTCTTCGGCATGTTTCTCTTGTTCGAAGCTTTCTGGGTCTCTCATCTTCTTCTCGAGCTGCCCACGCGCCTCGGCGGCCTGCGGTGTCTTCTTCCTTCTCTCCCTCCATTCCCTTGTTTCAGCCTCTGTGTTCGCGCGGCTGCTTCGAAGCGTCGCAGTTCCACCTCTCTTTGGCGTCTGCGGGAGTTCTCTGCAGCTGCTCCATCTGCTCGTGGAGGACGCGGGACTCGCTTCTTCGTTTCCTCCCTTCTTCTTCGCCCACATTGTCGACCTTCTCTTCCTTGCCGACGCCTTCGCTCCACTCCCGCCGGGCGTCGCAGCTGTAAGTCGAAGCGAGGTCGAAGGAGGCAAGAGACAGCCAGGGCAAAGAAGAGAGACCAGTCGCGTCCAGGGGAGGGAAAGCAAGAGAGCACAAGCGGCAGCGAGAGAGGCGACAGGAGAAGAACCACGAGCGAGGGCAAGCGGGGACTGACACATAGAGAGAAGAAAGCCTAGAGGCTTCTTTTCCGTTGCCTCTCTCTGCGCGAGTCACTGGTGGATGCTCTTCACCATGCTTCTGACGTCCCCCCTTTCTGTGAACAGGAAGCGCGATGCGACATCGTGATGGAATACGGAGCCTCGCTCCTCGCACATAACCAGGTGCATGCATCCGTTCCTTACCTCCAAGAAGCGGCGCGCGTCCCTGCACTCGTTCCGGCAGTTCTTGATTTGCTGCGAGTAAGAAACAGAGCTAGGCGAGCCCGTTAGCTCGCGAGAAATGTACACTCATGAGTCAAGAGACGTTTTTTCTAATTACAGGAGACGCATTCTACAATATCACTGACTCTACCTGCTGCTGCATTACGCCCGTCTTCGACGAAAGTCGTCGGCGAAAGTCGTTTTCTTTGTCGGCGGCCCTGTCGCGTCTTCCTTCGTCGCCCCCTCTCCTGCGCTCCTCACCTTCTCGCTCCCGGATTCCTGACTTCACTTCAGGAGGGCGCACTGGTTTCCGGAGTCTCTCTCTGTTTACCAAAGGCGTTGACGGAGTCGGTTTCTCTCTCTTTAAAATGTCGATCTTTGTCCGACTGCAGGGGCACTCCCTTTCATGTTGCACTCACCCTCGGCCGGCTTACAGACTCAGTTCGTTTTGTCTCCAGGCTTGACTTATTGCTTGTTTCCTTCGTTGTCCCTGAGCGCCTCCTGCGCCCGGCGTGTGGTCGCGCTTCCAGCGACAAGGTTTTGGCTTCTCTCCCGCGGATGACCTGTCGCCCTGCCATCCACATGCATTTTTGCGCTTCAGAGATTCCTCGCCTCGTCGGTGCACGCCTTTTCGGACTTCCGAGATCGCGCGGCTTCTCTGCAGGACTTGGAGCTTCCCCCGCCGCCACCGGGCTGCCGAGCTGCGGCTTCTGACAGCGGGGCCACCGAGGACGCAGAGGCAGAGAACAAGAGCCTTGGAGGGGACATTCAAAGTTTCAACTCATCCCTCGATCCCTGTGCAATTCTTCTTCACGGCTTCTCCCAAGTACGCTGCATTCCTCTCTCGTGGACTCATTCAGATCTGTCATCGAGCGACCTACACAATCTCACTGAGTATACTTCCTCCACCTTTCTTGTCGTCTTCATAAACATATATATATATATATATATATACATATATATACATGCATGTGTGTTGACGTAGGTATCTGTTTGTTATTCTGTCTCGTCATCATGGCGACCGTCGGGGTGTGCCGGCCTGGCACGGTACGGTGCCGTAAGGTTGAACCTGCAGAGTTGCCTGAACCCTGCATGAGCATGCAGATGTGACTTTGCAGGCGTTCCCGTCTTTGAACTCTGCATGCGTTTCCTTCGAGGAGAACGGAGGATCTGTTTTCGTTTCTCGGCGGCTTGTTTTGGGGGGGAACGAAAAGGCACGGACTCGAGCTCGCCTTTTCGTTCTCTGGCTTGCAGAGAGTCGCCCATTCTCCTCTTCGCTTCTGCTGCCTGTCCGAAACTAGCCGTTCAAGCACCGCTTGTCCACGCATGTCTTTGTGTGTGTCTCATATCTGCTCTCAGGCTTGCGGCCTCACTTGTGTTGCGGAGGCTCAGCGAGCGTTGTCTTCTTCTGGGCGCCGTTCTTCTTCTCTGTCTTCTCACACTGTGCCTGCTTCGGCAGTGGCGCCTTCGTCGGCGGCTGCTGGAGACGAGGAGAGCGAGCGCGCTCTTCTCCTTCTTCGAGATAGCTTTTGCTTTCTGCTGTTTCGTGCTCGGCGGAGAAGCCGGCGCTCGTCCCTGGCGTCTTGCCCTTTCTCTCCCTCTTGTTCTAGCGAAGGGGAAGACGAAGAAGAGAGAGAAGAATGCGCTGCGCTTCAACGACAGATGGAAGCGCTCGACCGCCTACTTCGAAGGTTCGTTTTCTTGTGTCCATCGGCGGCTCGTTTTCCGATTTTCGCACCTGTTTTCCTCTTGTTCTTGATTCCTTGATTGTACCGGATATTCAGAGTCTTCTTTCTTGACCAGCACGACGGCGCGTCTGCGAGCTCTTTTAGGCCCCCCGGATGCATCGACATCGCCTCATCTGCAGTCGATTCTCACACATGCCCCTCTGATTCCTTTTGACGCAGACTCCCGCTCGTCTCCCCTGTTTTTCTTGAGTGAAGGTGCACAATTCCTTTTTTCACCAGTTTCGTGGAGAGCAAAACAGCAAAGCTTTCGACTGGAAAACGACGCTCGTTGCAACGACAGGCGTCCGGTGACTTTGCGTGCCTCTCGAGTTCTCCCTCCTCTCAGCCTTCCCCTGAAGGTCTGGTTTTCATTGACAATAAAAAAAACGGAAGGTTGTTTCGGTGCACATACAACAGACGAACTTGTGCTGCGCAGTCGCCTTCTCCTCTGTCCATCCGTGTCTCATTCTCGCCTTCTCTCGCGTTCACTCAGCTCACTCAGCTCGCTTTGCATGCGTCTTGGCTGTCTAACCGAGTCCACCGTAACTCTCTCTGTCACACATTTTACCTCCACTTTCTCCGTTGGCGTTCCAGGTTTTGCCGTCTGGGCACTCGCCACTGTGCGTGTCTTCTCGCCGCCTTGAGCGGGGACTCTTCGCCTTCTGTCCCTCCCGCGGAGGCGTCTACTGGGCTTACCGGGTTGTCACCTTCGAAGTCGAGCTCCGAGGCGGCGCGCCTCCTGGAGGCGTCGCTGCGCGCAGTGGCTGCTGCTTCTTCATCGGCCGCCGTGGATGGCTTTGGTGACTCTGCGGAGGGGACCGACGATGCATGCGACTTTGGACGCACAGGTGGAGAAGGGAGACAGAAGCGCCGTCGCATCCAAGTTGCAGCGCCCTGCGGAACCTGCTGCGGGGGGCAGGACCCCACAGAGTGTGCTGCAGAGGAGACAGAAGGGAGAGACGACCTGGATCTCTTGGATGCCTGTGCTCGGAGCCAAGGCGTTGGAGGAGACGCGTCGCTTCCCTCTCTCCTCGTCTTTCTCGCGCTCTATGCGAAGAGGAGACCCGCGCTGGAGGTGCGTTTTTTTCGCGTTTCGTCCGGCTTCGTCCGCACAGGACAGAATTCGAGAAAACGCGACTGGCACTGTAGACAAAGCCGCTGGTGGAGGCGAATGGAGAGGCAGTGAGAGCGACGCGAATTTGTCTATCTCTACAATGGTCAGCCGTCAGGGACAGGCAGATGGTGTACCACGCGAGGGTAGGGGGTGAGACGGATGCTTGTGTGGGCATGTGATCATGTAAAGATCGAGCAGGACTGTGCACAACCAAGTAGGTACAAGTCGATCTTCTGAGGTCCAGCTGGATGCGACGCTCTCTTATCAAGCATAGAGAAAAGCAACCAAGTTTCACATTTGCGTTGTTTCGTGTCTACAAGGAAGAGCATCAAATAAATCGTTAGGCTCGGCTGTCTTTTAGTACGTCCCTCGACGGCCTGTAGGAAACCACGTAAGAGTCCTGGGAACCTATACAGATCCCGCTGTCCACTGCGGATCGTCGAAAAGACAAATCGTTTCGAAATTAGTGTGTACGTGAGCTCTTCTGTGTGGACAGCGTTTCCTGCGGAGACACGACGCCAACGACTCAGCATGGCTTCACACGGTGAGCGAGAGAAACGGATTTCTCGAACAAGCGGAGAGACATATACCGATGTGCATCGCTGTCGCCATGCATGCAGGACACAACGTTGATAGCTCGCCGTGAAAGCGAAGAAGAAATAGCAAAAAGGTGCTTTCTTTTCAATTGCATGCGTCACGTTTTCTGCCTGAGGCCTGGGTCCGCCTCGTCCCCCCCTCCACTCACTGTCATCCGTCTTGCCCCAAGCATTCCTTCTCTGTTTCTTTCTCTTCCTGTCGAAATGGCGTTGCTTTCCTTGTGCTGCTCGCGTTCCCAGGCTTCTTCTCTCATGTGTCTGCGTGAGTTCATCGTTCCTGGATTCGTGGCCCTGGTCGCCTTTGTGGGGTCCCCGCAAGTGTCTCCTTCGATCCCGGCCTTCTTTTTGGGGTGTCTCCTCTTCGACGCGCTGCGTCTCCTGAGGCTCTGCAGTACTTCCCCCACTTTGATCGGCACATTCAAGCGCAGAAACCTAAGTCTCCTCTCCACGTCCTGGCGGAGATGCTTAGATGCAATCCTCCTCCAGACGACGTCTGACGAACAGTGCTCAGGTAAAGAGCTGTTTATTACACGAATTCGAATGACCAACACAGAAAACCGAACCGATCAGTTAACTCGACTCAATGACACAGCTGCGACGCCCAGCTTGCAGAGCGTAGGGTGCTCGCTTCCCGCGAGCGCGAGTCCTCCTTTTCAAGTAGACTGGGATCTGAGGTTTTCACACTGGAGGCACGCCTTGTCTCCGCACAAAAGAACCGGTCTCTCTACCGTGACTCTGTCCGAGTTTCGTCTTCTTTCTTTTCAGGCATTGACTGGAGAAGTCCCGAACTGCAGCGAACCATGGTGAACGCGCTCGTCCTCGCCGAGTCGCGGTGTGTGGCGTGAAGGCGCGCCTTGGGAGTCCCCGTCGGAGACAGCAGACGTTTCAAAGTCGCTGCATCGGAAGCCGGCGCATGCGAAGACAACCATCGTTCCGAGGAAGGCGACACACAAAGCCTTGTGACTGGAGGGAAGATCATAGAGCAGAGGAGCGCACTCACTCTGGGCTCGCTAACGCGCCTGTCTTTATTTCGGCTGCGTGGCTAAGTCTCCCTCGAGGACCGTCCTGAGCTATAATGCCGTCTCCGTGCATTCAGCAAACATATCCGTTTCTGTGGAACAGTCGGCGTGGATGCGTGTGTTCTTTTCACGCTGCTCATTGTTTACGGAAAAAAACAGATCTCTGTGTCGAGCCTGGGTTTTGTGGTTTCGGGGCTCTCACTTTTCGCTGTCTCGTGATGTCTCTGGCGGTCGCGTTGGTGTTTCACCGACTGGTCCCTGTGTCGCTGGCTTCCTGGTCTCTTGCGCCGCATTTTGACTCTGGATATCTGTCGATATTTTCGAGAACGAGAGATCGTTCCTGTTTTTGTCTCTCAGTGTGGAGAGCCTCTTTTCCTTTTCAGACGCGTAGCCGGGGGCCTGCTGCCTCGCAAACCACGATAATCGTGCCTCGACTGCACTTGGGAGGTGGAACGCCGAGAGTGTGTCTCGCCAGCGAGAATCCTGGAGTCCAGAGAATGCCTTTGTGTAGAGCGTTCCACAACTGCTTTACTGCTACCACGCGAACCAATGACAGAAATCGACTAGAACCTTTCGAGTTGAGAAGCGACAGAGACGGCGTTGGGGGATGCAAGCGAGGCCCACTTTGGCGGTTCGCGAGACAGCGTCGCCTGATGCTCGATTCCTCTTTCACCTCGTATTCTGAGGTCCTTGCCTTGAGCACAAGTCTCCTCCTTCCTTCTCCCCTGCTTCCCGCTAAAATCCTAAACCCCCCGGCCTAGACGACCCAGTTGGAAGGTGCACACTCGACAAGCACTGGAAACGGAAGGCTACCCGACGCCGAGGTGCCGCTTTCCCTCTTCTCGCGCAACTTTCTTCCACGCCCAATAATGGTGGACAGGTGTGTACGGGAGCACCGACGCAAGCGTTCGCGCAGGGATTTACATACACACCAGGATATGTACAGACACGCAGCTTCTCCGGCGACATGAGCCGACGCCAGACACTACGCAGCGACCTAGGCTGCTGGGACCGCGCGAGGGGCGAATGCGTCTTGAGAGGACGCAGAGAAGGCACAGGCGACGCTGATCGACGAGAACCAGACTGTCAAAAGCAGCAAAACGCCCCCGCGCTACTCCCCACACCTCGCCGGATGCAACAACAACTCGAAGAGACACTCGCGGGCGTCACCGTCGTGGGTTTCGCCCTCCGTCGAGTCATCCAAGAGTCCGATCGAAGGAGACAGAAGAAAACACAAAGATCTAGGCAGATGATGGGGAGACAAACGATGGAGCAGACAGCACGAAAAACAACAGCTTGAAATGCACTGTTCAGATGAACTCGTCCTCGTCATCCACAGTCTCGTCGTAGTCCTGGAAATCAACCTTGTAACGCAGAATGCCACCCAAGCCGCCGAAGCCGCGTTCGAACTGCGCGCCTTCCTGAGAGCTGAAGACCACAGAAAACGAAACGCCCAAAAGTCTTTCAAGAATGCAGAACCCACTTGTGTCCTGTATCAAAACTCAAGGTTGGTACGCCGCCGAAGAAGCACAGAGGCGGGAAGACAAGTCACTGGGTGTCAGCGAGCGATGGGCCATCAGAGAGAGACAGAGAAACAGGGTCGCGAAGCAGCAGGAACGCAGGACGTCTGAAAGGCTCCCGCGCATCACAAGCGAGTCCACACAACAGTTACGCGGACGACACCAGTTCACCGCCTTTGCTTCGATCTTGTCAGAGAGAGTCGCAGGTGTCCACTCGTCGAGCGAGACAAACGCTCCAAAGCCTTCTTTGAAGTCGCGATGAAGACGAAGAAACCAACGAAGAGACCCGCGCAGTGCCGCGGCACAGCGCGATGCCAGACACACACACACACACACACTTACCGATTGGTGACGAAGTCGAGGGTCGTCCCGAAGTTCTTGTAGTTGTTCACGAGCCACTCAGAAAAGGAAATCTTGTCAGCAACCTCGAGCTCCACGCCGTCCTCTTTAAAGAGTGAATCGTCTCGTGCTTGGTCTGGTGTAATGTGAATGACCTTCTCTGCGTTCGTCACTGGATTCTTCAGCGTCACTCTGTGAGACAACACAAACCTCTCTCAACTCGTGCGTCTCCACGACAGTCGCACACCACTCCGTATAAACATACACGTACTTATAAAATGCATATATATATATATATATATATATATATATATATATATATATTATTAATATGCATATATATATGTATATGCGTATGTGTGTATATCTGTCTATTTATGTATATGTATATATTTATATATATGTACATATATCCTGGTATATTTGTAAATGTGTATTTATTTGAACCAATAGTATATCTGTATATTTATGTGTATATATAAATATATATGTGCATATTTCCTGGTATATTTGTAAATGTGTATTTATTTGAAATCAATAGTATATGTGCAAACAAACGTTTGCATACGTGTAGGGATTTACGTTCTTCCTCCTGACACACTCAGCCGTCTCTTCTTCGCTTCCGCCCCATGGCATCCAACCGCTTTCCTATACGCGGCGCGCTGACATCGGGAAAGTCGCGCCATGGCTCGCGGGCTCTTCGTTCTCTCTCGTGGAGATTGTGAACTCTCCGAGGATCATTTGTGCCTACACAGCTTCTACTTGTATCGTAGCCATTACAGTTCTGTGGGGTCTGGCTCTTATCGTCATACTCCCTCTCACTCCTGTTCCCGTCGCATTGGACGACGCGTCGAATTCTCCAGTCCTTCCCGCCTACATGCCAAAACCGGCACTGAAACGCATGCTCTCATTCCAACTTCTTATCCGCTTTCTTTGTCTCGAGGAGAAGTTGTATGCATTCCCTCTTTATATGAGTCTCTTTCCCTTTCACCTCGAAAGTCAAGGTTTCGTTCTGAATCTTTGTGCGAGCACCGAGCTTACCGCTCCAAGGGCAGGCCTTCAAAGACAATAAGGAGTTCGACGGCGCCCATCTCGAGAGCTTGGAGAGTCTCTTGGACGCCGAAGACGTACTTCCCAGTGTCCTGAGCAACCTCGTCGAAGAAGCGCCCAATGAGTTTCTTCTCCTGGATGAACTTGACATTCGTCAGTCTGAAGAAGAAGCAACGTTTGGACACTCTCGAGCTGTAAAGTCACTTTGTCTTCGCTGTGACGTGAAGGGAACGAGATTTCGAAGCCGTTTTGCGGGTGGATTCGAAAGAACACAGAAAACTGCGTAACTGTAGGCGGCAGTGATCACGTAAATGAAGAAGCTACACCGACGAGAAAGGCTCGAGGTCCCTGGAGCAGAGACAGAAACGCGCTTCACAAACATCGCTTCGGAACCTCGGAGAGCCTTGCAGCCCCCCGCCAGCGAAGAACTTCCAGGGAGGCCCACTACGTCGTGTGGCGAAACCAGCGCAGAACTTCGAGGATAAACGCCGACAGAACAGACAGGGAAACGGCGGAGAGAGGAAGCTGAGACACCAGAGCAAAGCGAGGGAGCGTTTCCTTGCACCGAGGCATCACTTACGCCTCAGCAGAGAGTTCAATGGCCTGGTTGAAGCCGTTGTCCCCACCGTAGGAGACATCGACAATCTTGATCACTTTCGCTTGCAGACGCTGGTCAAACATGCCGCTCGTAGCCAAGTCGTTCTTGAAGTCGGCGCTCCCTGCAAGGATAAGCCCAGAAACGTTAACCTGAGAGAGCGAGAGAGACAGATACACAAGCACACAAGAGCAGCGATGTCCTTTTGTTGCCTCAGACTCCTACTTGGGGGCGGACCGCTTGGGTGTCCGAGCTACACAGAATCACGCAGAATTCAAGACGTATCGCGTGCTCGCCGTTCCCCGCTTGGCCTTGTTCCTCTTTCCTTCTTTTCACACTCTGCCAATGTACCTCAGATATACAGAAAGAACGCCATGCGCTTCTCTGCAGCCACATGCACAGAGACGTCTCCTCCGCCATACGGATCTCCCGGTCTCTCCCGTTTCCTTCTCTCCTTTCTCTTTTCGTCTTGTCATTCTTCTCTGTCTCCTTCCCCGTCTGCACAGCCTCTCCGTCGTCGCTGCTCTCATCCTCTCTGTTCCCCACACCCACACACTCTCTTCTCTGCAGCCTCTGCTGACCCCTCCGTTTTTCCACATCTTCTCTCTCCGCCCTCTTGACTGCGAGCTTCCCCTCGTTGCTTTCTTTTTCTGCAGGGCTCACCTTGTCCTGGGTGATGAACATTTGGACGGCCGTTTCGGCGACTTTCCGGACGTAGTTGTGCCTTTTTTCGAGCCGCAGACGCGCGAAACGCATGGCGGACTGACCACCGCGACCATGTTTCTTTGGCAGGTCGACGGTGAACCTGTGGAGCACCTCCTTTGTGCTGCCTTGGAGCGTCGCGAAGAGCGCCCCGTTACCGTCCAACACAATGAAGCCGAACTTCGCGTCCGACTCCAAAAGCTCCGCGAGCGCCTGACGGAGATTTGAAAATCGAAAAGCAAAACAACGCGGCGGTCGCCGTGAACAACACACGAGGCGAAACGGAAGTCAGACACTCGGTCGACGACAGAGAGCACGACGGAGAACGAGAGAGAGAACAAGACAGAACAGGGGAGAGAACAAGAGGGAGAACAAGAACGAAAACAAGAGACCGAACAGAGGAGAGAACGAGAAGGAAAACAAGAAGGAGAACAAGGAGAACAAGAAAGAGAACAAGAAGGAGAACAAGGGACCGAACAGGGGAGAGAACAAGAAGGAGAACAAGAGACAGAACAGAGCAGAGAACAAGAAGGAAAACAAGAAGGAGAACAAGGGACCGAACAGAGGAGAGAACAAGAAGGGAAACAAGAGACAGAACAGGGGAGAGAACAAGAGGGAGAACAAGAAGGAAAACAAGAGACAGAACAGGGGAGAGAACAAGAAGGAGAACAAGAAGGAGAACAAGAAGGAAAACAAGAGACAGAACAGGGGAGAGAACAAGAAGGAGAACAAGAAGGAGAACAAGAAAGAGAACAAGAAGGAGAACAAGAGGGAGAACAAGAAGGAGAACAAGAGGGAGAACAAGAAGGAGAACAAGAGGGAGAATAAGAAAGAGAACAAGAAGGAAAACAAGAGACAGAACCGAGGAGAGAACAAGAAGGAAAACAAGAAGGAAAACAAGGGACCGAACAGAGGGAGAACAAGAAAGAGAACAAGAAGGAGAACAAGAGGGAGAACAAGAGGGAGAACAAGAAGGAGAACAAGAGGGAGAACAAGAAGGAGAACAAGAGGGAGAATAAGAAAGAGAACAAGAAGGAAAACAAGAGACAGAGCAGGGGAGAGAACAAGAAGGAGAACAAGAAGGAGAACAAGAAGGAAAACAAGAGACAGAACAGGGGAGAGAACAAGAAGGAGAACAAGAAGGAGAACAAGAAAGAGAACAAGAAGGAGAACAAGAGGGAGAACAAGAAGGAGAACAAGAGGGAGAACAAGAAGGAGAACAAGAGGGAGAATAAGAAAGAGAACAAGAAGGAAAACAAGAGACAGAGAACAAGGGAGATTGTGTTTTACCTCCACATGGAATTTGTTGTCACAGAGGTACAGCGATGTGTTGACTGCCTTGAACGGTTCGAAGTCGATCGAAACCTTCTTTTCCTTCCCGTCGTCCGTGATGATCGTTCCGCAGTACACGACCAAGCCATTGGGAGGCGTTTTGTTGTAAAGCTTAAGCCCTGAGAAGAAAAGAACCGCAAAGGGTGACCTGCGTCACAAACGCCGTCGCTTCGTTCTGTCCTCCACGTTCTCTCTTGTCTCGCTGTTCTCTCTCTCTGTCTCTGTCTCTCTCCCTGTCTGTCAAGCGGGAGCGTTTTCATGCGAGCGCTGCATGCGGGGGCAAGAGGTCCTTCAGACTGTGTGCGTTTTGCCTCCGCATTGGAACCCGGCGGCGGCGGGGACCTCGCCGGACAGCGAGGTGGAAATGGACTAGAAGAACTCGGGAGAGAGAGCTGAGTTTCCGTGGAGCAGTTTCCGCGGCATTCTCGACTGACCGACGCGACGCCGCGCCCTACGACAGAAGACTATGACGGAGTGCAAGAGTCGCAGTCTCGAGTCTTCAGATGCGCAGTCGAACATGTCTCCCCGCTTGGTCACTCCCGCAGCGGAGAGACCGGTTTCCGCTTCACAGAATTCGTGACGCGAGAGAGGGGCAGCACTGTGCAATCGGCGAACAACCGATGGGGAGCGCGGACTCACTTTGCTGGGTCGAAGTGATGGCCGACAAGACGGAGAGACGATTGACGCGCGACTTGATGTTGGACGCTGTTCCAAATTCGTCGGCGAGCATTTTATTGATTCTCGTGATTTCGTCCTTCGGCTTGATGATCAAGCTGATCATCGATGTGCCATTTCTGCGCACAGAAGACACACAGAGAGAAGCCGCTGCCCGCTGCAGACGAAGGGGGCCCGAGAAACGGAGACACAAACGGACCGAGACGGAGCGCGAGAAGAAAGCGACTCAGTCGACGCCCTCTGCGTCGATGTCCGGTTCGCCTTGCGACGGGGAGAGACGCAGCCGCGAGGCTTTTTTGACGAAGACGAGCAAGGAGGTCATGGGGAGACGAACGGAGAAGGAGTTGCAGCCGAGAAAAAGACGCAGAAAACGCACCACAACCGGAGAACCAAGGAAGGAGAAATCCCGAGTCCAGGAAGACAAGCCACGGAAACTGCACACAGAGAGACTTCTCAGTGTGTCTCCAGGCTTCCAGCTCCTCTCCCAGGTCTCCTCCCCTGTCGAAGAAGAGACGAGAAGAAGGAAGAAGAAAAGAGGAGAGAAGAAGGAAGAAGAAAAGAGGAGAGAAGAAGGAAGAAGAAAAGAGGAGAGAAGAAGGAAGAAGAAAGGAGGAGAGCAGCGGAGACGGGGGAGAGGGAGAATGCGAGGTGTAAGAGAAGGAAAAGAGTCAGAGCTCTGGAGACTCACCCCCTCGCACTCTCGAGGTTCTTGATCAGGCGCTTGATCTTCCATTGTTCGATGTTGGTGTCGACATCCCCGTCACTCGCCATCTTTAAAAGGCGTGAGGAAACAAAGAAGAGGCAAAGCGTATCTCGAGGAAGCGCCGAGAGCAGAGAGAAGCGGTCCGGGGTGGAACTGAGACAGAAACAAGGCGGACGTTCGCGAGCGTCCAGCCTCGAACGTGCATGCGCGGAAGCAGAGAACGGACGACGCAGCGAGGAAGGAGTACGACTGACAAGGCGACTGAAGATGCGTCGAGGGATCGAATGCCGCGACGAGGCGACGGACTGGCGAGAAAGCAGAGACTCCAACAGACAGTGTGAAGCGCCGCTGACTTGGAGGGAAGCTCCGGAAGCGCGAATCCAACGTACCACAGTGGGCTGCAGAGACTCGGACCAACGTCGAACTCCAGCAGAGGCGAGAGAAAAGTAGACAGGTGCAGCGAAGTCGAACAAGACACAGAGCGAAGGAACGAAAGAAGGGCAGTTGAGAGGAGATACGGAACACAGACCGAGTGGCGATGAAGAAACGCCGGTCCGGATGTTTTCCTTTGCAGTGCTGCCTTTCCTCGCTCTCCCTACTTCGACACTCTGGCTTCCAGAGAGGGGATCCCCGGAGAAACGTCCCTCGTCTTTCCGCTGTGCACTGCAGCTCTCGGAGTCCGCCTGTCCGTCGAATCGCAGAAACGACGGGTCGACGAAAAGCCACAAAAGGCGCGAACGCCGGTGTTTGCCGCCGAAACGTTTTTGACTCAACAGCGAAATCACACGGCCTCCTCGAGGAGGGCGGAGAGACACCGACGGGCAGGGGAAAAAGTCAGTTGATACCGCACAAGACAAAACCGAGGGCGAGAGCGTCGCCGGGAGGAAAGAGTCTGGAAAAGAACTTGGAGAACACAAAGCGTCGGAAAAACTCGCGTACGCTTCCGTTCTTGTGCATGCGGCTTTCTCTGTTTCTACCGGAGAAGAATCGCAAGTGGGGAAAGGCGTATCTAGTGGAGGGGAGCATGCCGCGAGGCACCAGCGACTTTTCTTCGCGCGAACCGGCAAAGGTTGCTTCCTTCTCGCCAGAAGCTCTCGCTTCTCGCCACCAGTTACCTCCTGTTTGTCGTATCCGTGTGTGGCGCTAAGTTCCCGAAAAAGAAGTAAAGGAAAACGAACTCTCAGGCGCCGGCGGGACCCCCCGTCCACACTTCCCCACATAGCCTGCAAACAGCCATTCCCATGTCCACGGTGGTGAACTCGCCTCTGCAAGGAAAGAAAAAGGTGAAACGCGTAGCAGAGGAACTCAACTTTCTCGATTTCCTTCGCAGACGCCTTTCTTGATTTTCTCCCGTGTAAACCAGGAGGATCCTCGATGAGAAACTCCACGCCATCTCTGACAAACGGAAACGCACCGCTTCATCAGAGACACGTAACGGCTGTCTGTTTGCTCTACCGTTAGTGTGTGTGTGTGTGTGGTGTAAACTCAAAGGTGCAGAGGAACCACTGCGTTTTCTAAATGCATCGAAGAAACCTGTAGTCAACGCATAGAAAAAGTTCAATGGATAGCCGCTGCGCTCCACTGTTGCACAACCTGCGGGACATGGATTGGAATCGATAGCCCCACTGAACTATTTGTAGACAAAAGATACTTCAAAGAAACAAAGCTGTTTCGCGACGGGGTAAGGGTATGTGTCTTTGTGGAGAGGAGTAATACAGCGCCCACTACAGCTAGGTAGAGACTGAGTCTGAGTTGAGTTTCCTCTCGTCGGGAGACCGACGGCGCAGAAGCAAAACTCACACTTTCGACGGGGCATTCTCACTATACAAATTGGGTTAAATTAATTCGACTCAAAAGCCGCTCGTGGTGTATGTCTGATGAATGAGAAACTCAAACTGCCTTGCTTAGCCTCGCTCCTGAAGTTCACGCAGGGACGTTCAAAGAAGTAGCCCCGGCGCCTAGACGTCATGCAGCTGCCTCTACTCCATACCCTCTTTCTCCGTAGCCACAAAAAACACAGCGCATGCCGGAGATTTTCCACCGGAGTAGAGTCGACCTGGGTTCCTTGTATGTAAATCAAGGAAAGAGCTGAGCCGTCCCAGCAGATGCCTGTATATATGCCGGCGGTGCTCACTGGGTGAATCCAGACAGCACCACAGTGGAAGCTGCATCACCAGCCTTTTCGGATTCTCCCTTCTTCTATCAGACGCTCGGCAGAAGTGACTCTGCAGGAAAGAGCTTTGCCCGTCAACTGGCAAGTCGCGGTGTTTATCCCGTCAGCCAGTCCTCTGGAGACTCAGAGATGCTGACGTCCTCCTCGGAGGCTAAGGGTGCGTCTTAGAACGTTCTCCTCATGTCTGGCGCATTCAGACTACACAGGAATCCCTCAGTCTGTACATGACCCAGGACTGGATCCGCATTTCAAGTACCGGAAGCGTTGGTACCCTCCTTGAGGACGCTCATCTGCAAGCACCTCTACGTAGAAGCATGCAAGACAGCTACGAGATACACGAGAAAATGGATAAAGCTGCCTTTGTTATCACGTGGAAGTCCATCACTTGGGTTACGGAAACAAGCGCTTCCTGACAGGGTCAGCGTATTGATGAGACTGTAGAAGATATCGTGAATTCGTGGAAAGGGCATGCGTGGAAGACAGCCGGTTGACGGTGCGCAGAATTACGGAAGCGAGTCTGTAGAGTGACACACCAACGGCCTAAACGGTGCACTCCGGACACCGTTCAGCGCATTTTGCGTGCATCACATATCGCTTGTAAGTTCGACATTCCCATTGAAAGAGCAATTGCGTCAGTTGAGGACTTCTCGTCGGACGTAGACGCGGTCTACTGGCCGTTGCCCGAAGGGCGGCGCTAGGTGTCTTCCCCATCAGCCGAGCGAGTTTCTCTCAGGCACTCGAGACGTTTCATGCTACACCTTTATCTATCGGCCAATAACATTCTCGCTGCTTGCTGTGCTTCCTGATTCGAGGTTGGAAGGCAAAGAGAGTGACGAAAGAATCGCATCTGCCCACGAGCTTCCTCCAACTGAGTTTAAGTTGGGATTGTCCCATGGTATTTCGCAGCAGCGATGCCAGACAAAAGCCGACTCCCATGCCGCGATGAGTGCGTCATGTTTCTTTGAGCAAGCCTCTCATTGTTTCATCTCACGGCGTTGAGGGAATTCTCTGGAAAACCATGGCTAGCCGGTTACCGTCCTTGTGTAGACCACCCTCGACATTAAGGCAAATTCCTGAGCCAGTTGTCATCATGTTGAACCCTTTATCAATACGAAGCACATCCCGCGCATGTTTCCTTCGTGCGTCTAAGGTCTCCCCATTATGAAACTCTTTCTTCCATCGCGTTCCTCCCTCTCTAGGCCTTTGTTCTTTCCAAGTTGTTGAAAAGGCAAATCCGAACCGTTTCATCCAGACCATCGGTACTCCAGGCTCAACACAAACAACTAAGTCGCTGTGCGTAAACAAAATACCGAGAACAGTTCAATCACCTTACAAGCACACTTCTCTCTGAGAAGAAGGTTAGCGTTTAGCGCGTATTCGTTTTTCGGGGTCTGCGATCGTCTTGTCGAAATAACGCATGCACGGCGATTTTGCCAGCACAAGTACGGCATGCGAGTGAGTCGGCGTATCGCGGTCAAAATGCAGCCAGTCCTGCAAAAATAGAGAATCTCTAGCAGAGAAACTATTTTTTCCTAGTGCATTTAAAAAGTAACCCCAAGAGTTTGAGACATGCAAGAACAGACGCAGGGTTCGGCGAGTTCCTCGGTCTCCCCGGCCTCCTATACGCTGTCGCGTTTCGTCACTGCGCTGGCCCCGCACAAACGGGACACAAGCCCGAGTCAAGGCCCAAGTTCCGTTCCTTTCTTCATCGTCTATTTCTCGTTTTTTTTCACACGTTTCCCTCCTTTTTTAGCTATGCCCTCACCCCCGTAACTCTGTTCGTCGTCGTCGCGGGCCTTTCTTGACTTCGAGAAACAAGTCGAGCTGCTAGCGCAGCGGCGACCCTGCTGCATCTGGTTCCTCTCGTGCTCTCTCTTGTCCGGTTTCCGTACTTACTTTCGCCTCCATGCTCTCTTCACTGTTCTCTCGTTTCAGCGTGTCACATTCGACTCACGGGGAAGGCTCTATCCCCGACTCTCTGTCCGCCGTTGCGTTTTTTGCGTCTTCTTAATTCGTCGCAGCTATGTCACACCCACCGCAAGGACAAGCCTTTGGAGGACCACGTCCTCCAGCCCCACAAAGTTACGCTGCGCAGCCGCCTCCGCCTCGGGAGGGATTCGGTCAAAGCCATCCACATTCTTCCGGTTTTCCACCCACAATTCACCTTTCTCAGCCGAGACATCCTCACCTCGCGCGGCACCATCACCATCACTACCACTGGGGACTGCAGCGCGGGCGGCCGCCGCGCGGCCCTCGGCCCGGCCAGAATACCTTCCCTGTTCTGCCTAACGTAAGCGAGTGCAGCGGCGCTTCCTCTATCTCTATCCCTTCGCCTCCGTCCTCTCACTGCTCTCCTGCGCCTCCGAGGTACGCTTCTCACACACCCTCCTGTTCGTCTTCTCCAGGGACGGCAGCGTCTCAGACCTTCGCTCTTCCCGCGTCACTCGGAGCACGGAAACAGCCGGAGGCAGGCATGCCGCCTGCGACTTCTTCCCCACCGCGCCCCCCTCCTCCGGTTTCTCGTTCTCGAAGTCCACGGGGAGGCGGAGAGAGCAGCACTCGAGCCACCGCCCTCGTGGCGACAGTCTCTGCGTTTCTCGAGTCTGAGAAACGTCGCGAGGCGCGTACGACGCAGGCGCCTGGCCGGCTGGTGGGCGCCCCGCCCTCTAGGACTGCAGGATGTCCTCTTCGGCCCGGTGGTCCGCGCGCGCGAGACGGGGAGAAAGACCCCTCGCCAGGAGCGGAGAAAGAAGTCGTCGTGGTCGATGACAGCGACGAAGAGTCAGGACAGACAAAGGAGAGGTTTCGAGGCAACAGAAGTCAGGGCGGCGGCCGAGGTCGAGGTGAGCGAACAAGTTCCCATCATTCCCATCAGGCTCTCGGCGAGAGAAGAGAATCAGAGAAGGTTGCGGCTGTACACCGAAGTCACTGGCTGCTTCAGTCTGGAGAACTCAGGTGGGAAGGCGTCCACGAATTCAGATCTCTTGCTCGAAAACGCCTGCACCAAGGCGTCCTCAGCAAGGCACAAAAAATCGCTGAAATGGAGGACGGAGTCCGTGCAACCGAAGAAGACGAAATGACCTTCGTCGTCTACTCAGACAGGTAACGCGTCGTCGATGTGAGGCTCTTGTCCACGAACGGACTGCCCTCCCGAGAATGAGGAATTTCTCCGCGCCCCTGTCCATGTCGATCTCTGTCTTGCTGCAGCTGCTCTCTGTCGACCTACGCAAACACTCCACTGTTTCTGGACAAAGAGTACCACATATACATATATCCATGTTTAAAGAGATCGATACAGATCTACGTAGATGCAGGTGTGGAGTCAGTTCGAGCTCCCATTGATTTTTCGTATTGATCTAATTCGCGGGAGCCGTCCGTTCTGTGCCCTTCTTTCTGCGTCTCCGCAGCTCTGCAGGAGGGCCTTGGCGCTTCCTCTCTGCAGCTGCATGTTGAAACGCATGGTGCTTGTGCAGGGGAATCCTTCTTCGCGTCGTCAGCAACTGTGTTGTTGAGTTTCCCCGCACGGATTGCAGAGGGCTGGCGGTCATACTACGATGTCGTTCTCTCGACATCAGCTCACTGTCTTTGTGCAGAATGCCGGCACACTCCTGTCTCTGTTCCCGGTGTTGACCGTTCCCCCCCTTGTGCTCGATTGCTTTCCTCTCATGTTTGTGTTTCTCTTCTTTTCTTCCATTCTCACCCTTGCCCCTCACTCTTTTCTGTGCGTCGTCGTTCATCCTTTTCCCTCCCTTTCTCTCCCTTCCCTCGCCATCTCTCTGTCTCCTCTCGGTTTTCGTCCTTCATCACTTTACACCGTGTTCTCTCCATTTATCTTCGTTTCCTTCTCTTGCTTCCGCCTTTTTTTTCTTCCCTGTGGAGTCTATATGAAGCGCTGGACTGCTGGTTTAGATCACCCTTCCACGGTCTCTTGAGGTTCTCCTCTGCATGCATTTCCTCCCTGCAGTTCCAATTGCCGCTTCGTGGACCTGGCCGTCTGCGAGTGCAGCTGCCCAAACCACGAGCCGCCCTGTTCGCATTTGACCGCGGTGGCGCTTGCGGGCTCTTCGCAGGATCGGCTTCAATTCGCCTTGATGACTCTGATGAAGCTTAGGTTTCTGAATCCTTTCGCAGACCGAAACATGTCGTTCGTCGCGCTCTCGTCTTCTCGCAGCGACACGGTCTCTTTCGAGGCGATCCTAAAGTTTGTCCGCTCGCATTTCTCTCGGCGCCACTCGCCGGAGGAAGTCGCCGAGGCCGCAGTTCGCGCCGCCGTCGGCCTCCTCCTCAGATTCTACCAGCGCGCCCAAGGGACGCTGCCCCCCCTCCCCTCCACGGTTCAGAGGGCGAAGGAGAGGGAGAAGGCCAGAGGGAGTGAGAACAGCGACGACGAGGTTGAAGAAGAGACGCCGAAGAAGGACGGCGAGGAACGCGAAGGCGACAGGCAAGAGAACGAAGGGTCGCTTTCCACGTCCGACTCGCCTGCAGGTGAAGATTCAGAGACTGCGAGGAGTGCGTCGAGCGTCGAGTCTCTGAGTGGGGAGGGCGAGGCCGCGTCCGGGGATTCCCGGAGAAAGAGAGGAAAAAAGGCGACGGAGCGGTTGAAAGGGAACGACGCCCGACGACCAGACACCTGGGACTCTCAGCTCGCGCGAGCGGTCGCCAAGGCGGCTAGGAAACTCCTTGCATCTTCCTCTGCGGCATCCCTGTATGCGCTCTCGGAGGTGCAGTCACAGGAGACAGGGACTGTGGCGTCTGCGGAGGGTGAAGCGGTGACACGAGGCGAGGCGGAAAGGCCGGGATCGGAGGCGACAGCTGGGACTCTGGAGGTCGAGGCCGGCGCCTCACTTCTGCCCCCCTCCACTTCAGGCTCCTGGTCCTCGCGGCTGGCGCTCTGGTGCCAGTTTGAGCAGGCCGTTCAGACTCGACTACAGAAGTCGCTGAAACGGGAGCCGCAGCTGGACCCAACCTCCGGTTTGTCCTCTTCGACTCTCGCGCCGTCGGCGTCGCCCCCGCTTCTGTGTCTGGGGAGGTTTCTGCAAACGCTGGCTCTGGAGACTGCCCGGGATGCTCGAAGTGGGGAGGTCTTGACTCCCGCGGAAGCGCAGACCACGGACAAAGGGTGCAGGGAGGCGTGCGACAAGGACGAGGCGGCTGAAGAGTCCGAGGAGACACAACCATCCCCGGAAGGCCAAGACGCCGACTCTGCCGCGTCCCCGTTCTCGTCGTCAAGTGCGTCGGCTGTTTCGCTGACCAAAGGGAAAGGAAAAGGCCTTACACCTGCGGACGCAAGCCGGCTGCTTTCTCTTATCTTCTGTGGCGCCTCAACGGAGTATGTTCGTAAGGGAAGGGACGACGCGGAGGCAGGAGGAGAAGACGGGAGTTTGGAGTGGACGGACCGGGCATGCGCTGCGACCGCCAGGAAGGAAGGAGAGGCTCCAACGACTCTTGAGAGATACGAGCGCGGCGATCTGTCGCCACTGGAGGGCGGAGTTGGGAGCGGCAAGAAGCGAGAAGACTTCTTTTGTTCCTCGGTCCCTGCCGGTTGGGCCGACCGGGGCAGTGAAGCGAAGAAGGCCACTGTTCAGGCGCCGACGCCTGGGTCTGTCCCTTGCGGGACCTCTGGAGAAGCCGAGAAACAGGATCTGCTTCTTTCGATTTTGAGCGAAATCCAGAAAATGCGAAACGAGAGGAAGAGCGGCTTTTCGTGGAGCGTCGACGGGGCCTTGGAGACGGCTGTGAGAGAGACAGAGCCGGGCGAGGAAGGCGAGAGAACCGCGCCTCGACCGCAGCGCGGCAGAAGGAGACAAGCTGGAGACAGACTGAGAGACATCGTGGAGTGCCTAGCTGCACTGGAAACACGCGTCGTGGCGAAGCGAGGGGCTTCGTTCCAACAGGATAATGAAGAGGAGACAGAAAGCGCAGAAACGCGAGATAGAGAGTCGCCTGCCCCGGGAGTTCCCAGGCGAGAAACAGAGGGGCAAGGGAGCTTCTTAAAGTGTCTCCTGTCTCTTCCGGAGGCGATAGAAGCTCTTGGCACTGCGTTGGCCGGTGCGGAGAGACCAGCAGGCAACGGCGAGAAAGGCATAGGACGAACAGGGCGAAGACGTGGAGTAACAGACGACAGCGACAGTGGTCTGGAGGTCGAGTCTGCGGAAGAAGGATTGAAGAGATTGGGAGAGCAGCGGAACAGAAGCTGGACCGGAAGTAACAGTGAGAGCGGCGGGGAAGGGGGCGAGTCTGGACGCTTCAGCGAGGCGAAGGCGTTGTCTCGGGAGGCGATAGAGGACGAAGAAAGGAGGCAGGTCCACGTTAGCGATGAAACCGCAATTCTCACCTTTTTTCTGGCCGAGGCGTTCCCTGCTCTGTTCACAGAAACTCCCGAAGTGGAAGCCTCTGGGCATGAGGCGAACGCGGCTTCGTCGGCCTCTTCCCGATCTCCCTTGAGGCCCACGGATGCACCGCCTTCCAAACACGATCGCCTCGGAGTGTACCGGCGTCTGTGTGAACTTCATTTTTCCGGAGCGACTCTTCCTTCTTTCGCATCTTACCCTTCTCCTCGGCCTTCTCACGCCTCGTGGCGCCTGTGGCTTCCGTCGCTGCGACAGGCTGCGCGAGTCGCTGCCCTAGGCCGCAAAACACTCGGCCTTAGCCCTGTGTCTCTTGGAGAGGACAGCGCAAGCGACGCGGACTCGTCAGAGGACGAAGCTGGAGACCATGAAACGCCGAGCTTGTCGGTTGAAGGCCAAGCTCGACTCAGAGATCTCTACGGTGCTTCCGTCCTCCCAGCTGTGTCTCTCCTGTCTCTGTCCTCACTCGGGGCCATCCCACAGGTCGGGGACGTTTCTATCGCGTCTCCGACTCCTGACAGTGATGTTCTCAGCTGTCTCGCCTCGACGCTGCCCTCGGCGGCTGCTGTCGCTCCGTCGAGCTTGGGGGCAGACCTCGCTCCCGAGCAAATTGTCTGGTTGATAGCGACGGCTCCTCCACTCGTAGACTTGAATTTTTTCTTGAGCTGGGAGGCGACCTTTGCGCCCCATCATGGCTCGCTGCTCTCGTTTCTGCGACGCCACCTTCATCTGCCTCTCGCTGCATCCTCGCCAGCGTACCCAGATTCTTCTTTCTGCACCCTCGCCACGTCGTCCTTCTTCCTTCTTCTGAATCCTCAGACTCTCGTCCGACTTCCGCGACACAACGGTGCTTCCTCGTTTTCTTCGCCGCCTACATGGAGCCCTGCGGACGGGACCGACTTGCCCCAGGCAGGCCTGCAGGCCACCGTCGCCGCGCTTCTCCAGAGTATAGGGCGCCGGTGCGGCAGGGAGACAGCTGTCTCCTTTTTGTCACTGCTGTGCTTGGAACGCACGACGCGGCCAGCTTGCGCCGCCTCTACTGTCCGCGCAATCAGCGGAGACACCGCTCTTCGTTCTCAAATTCAGCGTCACTTCTGGGGAGACCTCAACTCTGCATCGGAAGAGAGAAACGCAGAAAACAAACAAGATCAGAGCGACGTCCAGACCGTTGCTGCCTTTGTTGGGCACTTTCTTCTCTCGCTTCCAGTCTTTTCCTGGATACAGGGAATCGAAACGGTGGTGTCTCCGCTCGCTGCGCGTGTGGGGCGGAGACATCTCCTCCAGGAAATGGAACGCTTCGCGTATGATTCGTGGTTCTCGAATTGCTTAGCTCCGACTGCAACATCCTCAGCTTCTCACGCAGCTCTTCCTTCATCTTCGTTGTCTCCTTCTTTGGCTCTTCCCCCTTTCGTGCCTGCAACTTCGGCTCCTCGGTGTCCAGGTTCGTCTGCTTCATCTGAGTCGCCCTCTCGCATGTCTGCGGGGTGTGGAGAGGCCAGGGAGAACCTCCACCTGTCGCAGGCGCAAAGCGCCGCTCTCGAAAAGGTCCTTGCCCTCTGCCGGGATGTGCTAACTGCAGAGCAGGCCGCACTGTGCGAGACAGAGGGCGAGGTCAAGCGAGGCGACGGACTCCAAAAAACGCTTCTGGAGAGACATGTGTGGACTCAACTCGAATCGCCTAAGGCTCCAGGCTCTGAGGGGAGGATCGCGGAAATGCTTTCTGTCGGAGCAGTGACAGGTCTCTCGAGCGCGCCTGGACTGCATGCAGGAGAGAGACAAACCAGCAGCCACTTGGCGCCGGCGGAACCCAAGGTCTCTGCCGGTCCCGAGTCAGGTCGCGCCTCTCCAGACTTGCAGGCAGTCCACGGTGCGCCTGCCCAGGCGCCTCATGAGGCGCTTTTGTCTCCGCGTTCTCCGACGTTTGAAGCTCATGGCGAGGCGCTGGGACTCGGTGGGCGTCGGTCGAGTTCGGAGGAAGAAGAGTTTCTCCTTTCACAGCCTCTGCTGCATCTCCGGAGGCCAAGGCGAGCAGGGGCGAAGCGTGAGGAAGGAAAATCCGTAGGAGAGGAGGGAAACGAGACTCGACTGGAGATGACAGTCGCGCTACGAGGGGCGGTCTCGCTTTCGCGGGAGGCCCACGGGTCTGGCAAAGCGGAGGAAGGTGCGAGCGAGGCAGGAGAAGCTCAGAGGTTGTCCTTGGAGGGCGTCCCTCATATATGCGAGAAAAGGGAACTCAAACGCGACGGGGAAGACAACCAATCTACGTGTCTGTACGCCCGGCAGCGAGCCATCATCGAGGCGATTCGACGAGAGGAGTTTGGGGTCGGTTTGCAGCTGTCTGGTGCAGCTGCCGGTTCGATTGGAGACACGAGGCACTCAGACTGTGCTTCCGAAGGAGCCCATCTGAGTCCTGAAGAACGAGAAGCCAGGCGAAAGGAGAGAGAGACCAACGCGCTGGTTGAGGACGTTCTTCTGCGTCAGAGACAGAGGCTAACGCGTGCTCTGGATCGCCTCTCTCGCGGTCTGTACACAGCAGACTCGCACCTTCAGATGGAACTCCTTCAGAACGCAGACGACAACAACTACAGCGAGTTGCAGACGCAGAGTAAACTGAAGGCGAATGGCGACCTCGACGCGCCGAGCGCTCCAGGACGTCCTCTCACACGTTTAGAGCCTTGGCTGCATTTCGAGATCACTCCCCAAGGCCTGGCGGCCTTCAACAACGAGAACGGCTTCACCGAGAAGGATGTCCGAGCGCTCTGTGACGTGGCGAGAAGCACCAAGGAGAAGCGCGAGGGCGCGCGCAAGGCGGAAATGAGCGCCGAGGCAGGAGCAGAAGACGACGGGGAGAAAGAAAACGTGAGGAAGATTGGGAGATTTGGTTTAGGCTTCAAGTCCGTGTTCTCCATCTCAGATCGGCCTCACCTCTTCTCCCAGGGATTTGCCTTCAAATTTGAAGCATCCGACCCCACCGGTCTTGGATTCGTTCTGCCTCACTGGCTCGAGCCACCGGAGGCGACCTTCTACCTGCCTGCTGCCGCTCTCGCATCCGCGATTTGGGTGTCGGGCATTGGATCAGCATTCGCGGGAACTTGTCCACGAGCTCGGCTCTTCATCTTGCCAGGGTCCTCCGCCTTGTCCCACCTCGTCGTCCAACCTCCAGGCGGCGTCGCCCAAGACTCCGAAGGCAGTGGCTCTTCCCTTAAAGAACCGTCGGGTCTCGATGACAATGACTTCAACATCTCAGTCGCTTCTTCATTCTTCCAGATCGCCCCGTCTTCCTCCTCTTCTGTTACTTCGTCTTCTCTGTCTTCTCTCAGCTCTTCTTCTCTTTGTTCTTCTCGCTGTTCTCCGGCCCTGGCGTCGAGGTGGCGAACTGTTCTGTGGTTGCCCTTGAAAGACGCGCTGCTCTCGGGCGTTGGAGCGGAGCGCTGGCGAGATCCGCGGGAAGGCCTGGCGGCTCGTTTGGCCTGTCTGTGTCCCGAAGAGCTCCTCTTTCTCCGGCAGCTGACGCGCGTGAGTTCTTGTCTGCGCCTCTGCGATCCGCCTGTCCTGTCGGTCGTTGAGAAGCGCTTCGTTTCCCTCGACTCCTCTGGAGCAAGTGAGAAAGCAGGAGCGGCTGAGGCGTCCGAGGCTGAAGGCAGGCTGTGCCTTCCCGACCAAGGGAAGGACGCGGCCTACACCGTGCAGCGCGTGCGACTGATCAGCAGGCGCATGCCTCTGACTGTGGAGATGGAGACAGCGGAGATGAAGAGTGAGCCGGAGCGCGAGACAGCAGAAGCCAATCAGGCGAGCAAAGGAGATACGACACACAGGGTCTGTGAAGAGCGCCGAGAGGAAGATTGGATTCTCATACGTCGTGAATTCTCGGTGCTTGTCCCTACACAAAGTGAAGACGATACAGGCTCTGCGGGGTCCGTGAGGAAACGGAAGAAGGGAGAAATGGAGAAGCGACGAACGGAAATCGTCTTGGGGTTCCCTCTTCTACCCTCGGGCCATGCAGCCGCTCCTCTCTACGGTCTCCAAACGCCCTCTTCCTTCGAGTTCTGTCCGACGCCTGAAGGCCTCTCTTGCGTATCCTCTCCTCCCTCTTCTTCATGTGCTTCTTCACCTTCGTCTGCGTCTGTTTCAGCGCCTCTGCCGGCGCTTCCCGAGTCGCGCCCAGTCTTTTGTTACCTGCCAGTTCGGTCCTTTGGGCTCCCCTTTGTTCTGCACGCTCCGTTCGATTTGACTGCCTCCCGTGAGAGCTTAGTCGTTTCTTCCTTCTTCAATCTGCAGTTGCGGAACGCGTTGCCGGAGACCTTTCTAGCTGCTCTGAAGTTTTGCAAGCACTCGGCTCTCTTCTCGCTCCAGGTCTCCTTCCTCCGCTTCCTTCCCTTTTTCGCCGCCAAGGAGAACGATTTCTTCGGCCCCGCGGCGCGCGATATTCTCCGCCTCCTCAGACGCGACCCGTGTCTCATGGTGATCGATCCCGCCACGCAGACAACGCTCGCATCTTTCTCGTCGTCTTCTGCTTCGTCCTCGGTTCCGTCGTCTTCTCTGTCATCTCCTTCTTCGGCTTCGCAGAAGGTGCATGGAGCGGCGATAGGTGCCTTTTGTGTGGATGCTGGTGAGGACGCAGACAGGTGTGGCTCTAGTAGGGACGGCGAAGTTCTTCCTTTCACGTGGGCAGCGCCCACTCTCGCGCTGCTTCCTTCAGCGGCTCTCTGCACACAATGGGAGCCGCGCCGGCGAGGCGAGCGCCCCCAGGCGCGGACGTTCGACGTCGCTCCTTCCTCTGAAGAGGGGACGCAGGCTGGGAGACTCGACCAGGCGAGGACAGTCTCCGCGGCTTCTTCCTTGAGTGGCGGGCCTTCCCAGGAAGCGCCAGTGTGGATTGAAACGTCAGATTCAAAGTGCCAAGGTGAAGACAGAGCTGGGTCCGAGACAACTCCGCCCGGGGGAGGTTGCGAAGCCGAGAACGGAGAGAAATCACGAAAGGGGTCAGATGGGAAGCCTGTAGACTCTGGGGTGTCTGCAAGGTGTGGCACGACGCCGGACGATCTTCAAGCGCGCTTGGTGTCTCCCGCGCTTCTAAAGAAACATCTGAATCTCTTTTATGTCCATCCCGAGATGCTGCGAGAAACCGGCGACGAGGCGCTGCGCCTCCTTGGTGTCCGTGCCTTCTCCCTCTGGGATGCTGTCGAGTTCCTTCGCTCCGTCGTTGCTTTCCACGTTCGGGCCAAGGGCAGTGGAGGGTGTGAGCAGAACAACGGTATCGAGGCTTCTGTGTCTCTCAAAGGAGACCGAGAGACCGGGGACTCTGGGTCTGCAAGTGGCGCCTCTCGCGCCGCTGCCGGTCAAGGCCGGGCGAAGCCAGCCGCCGCAAAGCCAGACGCCCCAGGAGGCGATGCGCAGGGCCAGGTCGAGGTCACAGAACACTCCCTGGTAGGGGAAGATGAGGTCTTGTCGCCGCCGTGGGTCGGCCGATTCCTCTGCTTTCTCGACGAGCTGGTGGAGAAGGGGGACTACACGAAAGCTGAGATTCACTTTGCTTTCGAGACCTTGAAAAGCATTCCTTTCCTCCCCACTTCTTCAGGCTTGCGCGTCGCCGCTGGGTCCCGGAGCGCCTCAGGAAGAAGCCCAGGGGTGGCAGGGCGCGACCTCACAACTGGGGCGAGCAAGGACGAAGGACGTTTTCTCTCTCGTTCAGTAGCGCCCTCGGAGGACTCTTCCCTCCCGCTCTACGTACTGGTCGGGGAGGACGGCGGACATGTGCCAGCGGCGTTCGTCCCGCATCCAGGGGTACCCAGTTTGGCGTCTCGTGTGCTGTCTCCTGGTGCCAACGGGCCTTCAGGGGTCGCAGCAGAGACGGAGACAGCGCCGCCCTCGATCCCGGAGACGAAGCCGACGAAGCCAGCGTGGGAAGGCCCTCACGGAGAAAAGGAGAACAGGCGAGAGGCCCTCGTGTGCGAATTGGGCGAGAAAGCGAACGGCGAAGCAGAGATGCGCCAGCGAACGCGACGCGCAGTCGAAAACTTGGTTCGGATCCTCTCGCCAGACGTCTTTCAGCCGTTCCGCGGACTCGTGAAAAAAACAGGACACCCCAACAGCTTCCCGGAGAAAGCGAAAGAGGAAGAAGAAGAGCGAGCGTTGCGACATTTTCGCGCGCTTCGCAGTCTCAACCGCCTCGGCGTTCAAGAGGCCGGCTCCCTCCAGCTTGTTTCCGCTCGAGTCGTCCCCCTTCTCTCCGATCCGGAAGCCACACGCACCCTGTCCAACTCCACAGTCGTCTCTCTTCTCGCCTTCCTCGCCCTCCACCTCGACGACGTCCGGACGGTCTTGCGCTCCGTGGGGTCAAAGCAGCGCTCGCGAAGTGCCAAGCAAACAGCTGAGAAAGAGCCTGAGAGAGACAA
This sequence comes from Toxoplasma gondii ME49, assembly GCF_000006565.2. NCBI lineage: Eukaryota > Apicomplexa > Conoidasida > Eucoccidiorida > Sarcocystidae > Toxoplasma > Toxoplasma gondii. The sequence continues at coordinate 661,248 of NC_031474.1, forward strand.
GGGGAGGGTCAGCGGCAGGCCGGTGTTACCAGGACGAGGAGTTGCCTTCACAGAGAGCGCAAGGGACGGTCCAGGGGACGGGGACGTCCCGAGGGGGGGACAGGGGCGACGGAGCGCGGTGCCGTTCCCCACAGACGAAGCCGGGGTCGACCAGGAACGGGCAATTTGGAAGTCGTTCCAAGTTTTAACGACCACAGGCGAGAGAGTCTCTCTCGGCGACTGGCGCCTGCGGCTGCCGACCTCCATCACATCCTCGCCGCCTCAGAGGGCAGAAACGCGGGAGTCAGGGGAGCGTGTAAATACGGTGCTTGTCACAGGAGAGCAGAAACGGCGAGCGCTGTCGAGCCTTCTCCTACCTGCTTCGCATGCAGTGGAGCTCTCGCCGCTCTACCTCGACTACGCGCCAGTCGAAACGTGGGCGGCTTTCTTCTCTTTTCTGGGCCTCGCAGACATCCTCCGCGTTCAGAGAGTGGTGTACGAACTCGCATGGGCGTCCCCGCCTTCGGGAAAGCAACTCAGCAGCAGAAAGACCCAGAAAGCCACCGTGCCGCACGAGGTGAAGACCAGCCAAGAGAAGCCCGGAGAGGAGACAGACTGTCTCCTTTCGCTCCGACTGCTTCAAGTCGAGGACCAAGTCTTCGCCCAGAGGGACTACACCTGCACCATGGCCGTGCGTTCTTCTCCGACCTTCTGGTACTCACCATCGCCCTCTGTCTCGCCTCGTACGGCATCCACAGTGAGTGGCGAGAAACACACAGAAGCAGGGGAGAGAGACAGGAACGACGTCGAGCTCTCTCCGAGATCTTTGCCACTGCACATCCTCAAGCTTCTCGTCGCGAGTCGAACTGTTGAAGAGTGGCGAGACCTCCTGGCGGCTTGGAACGCGTGCCAGTCGGCAACCTGCGATGTTAATAGTGCGGCTGGATCAACGAAGAAGCAGACGAAGCACCGAAGTGAACTCAGTCTTCGTCCTGACCTCGCACCAGGAATGGAAGATGAAGAGGAAACATCTGACAGGGTGGCGGAGGGAAGAGAGACCGAGCACGCGGCCCAGGGGGACAAGAGAACGGCAGAGCGTGTGGGGAAACCACGTGAAGCGAATGATGCCGCGCCACTGTTCGTCAAGGACTTTGTTTCACTCGATTTCGAGAACCTCTGCAACGCCCTTACACATCCCGGAAGGTCTGGAACCGCACCCTGTGGCGTTTCGGCTTCCCCTGCCTCCTGCGACGTCCGTCCACACCCTGATGCAGCTGGTAGCGACTCGCGGCCTTCTCATGGGGATAGCAAGACACCTGAAGGAGATCTTCGAAGTCGGCCACAAGCCGAAGAGGAACGAAGCCGCGCCCTGGTGCTTGCCGACCTCGTGCGACAACACTGGAAAACGCGGATTCATCCCTTTTTAGCAGCGACTTCTCTAGACACTCTGACCGAGAACCAGGCATACACGGCAAACCGAAGTACCTCTTCTCCTTCCTCCGGTTTCTCTGTTCCTGAGTGGCCGTCGACCTTCCTTCTGCAACTCCGCACCCGGCCGTGGCTGCCTGCGTGCGAAGCGACGACGGCGGCTGTGGCGACCGAGTTTGAGGAGGCGCGCGACTTAGAGTGGGGTGCCTCCGAAGCTAGAGGGCGAGGCATCGGCGCAGGTCTCGGGGAAGCAAGTGCAGACAGCGCGCTTTTGCCCGAAGTCGGCGTCGTTATGGACGTGGACGGAGAAACAGACAGCGACTCGAGTTTGGAAAGCAACTCGGACGAAGAGGCAGCGAAGGGTCGCGAGGCGCGTCTGCAGGGACGCGCACGGAAGCGCAGACGAGGCAGCGGCAGGTCGCCCAGGCGGCATGGCGCCCTGCCGGTGACTCTGGAGAGGCCGGGATCTGCGTCGCTCTCGAAGAGGCCGTGTCTTCGTTCTTCGGGCACAACAGGACCGAGTGCGACTGGAGGCGGGGCGACTGGCGCCCCACACAGGGGCAAACGGAGACGGTCGGGGCCGAGGTCGCTGTCTCTGAGCAGCGCCTCCCTGTCAGACTCGTCGCTGTCTCATCAGTCGTCCTCGGAGGAGGAAACGGAGGGGAAAGAACACCGAAAGCGGAGGCGCTCCGCCCAGGCTTCGCATCGATGTGGACCGACGACTGGAAAGCCGGCAAGGTGTGCACTGGGGCTCGCGCCTCTCAGGTGGACGTACACGGGCCTCGCGGCGCCGATTTCGCTTCACGTTCCTTCGGACCGCGTCTTCGCGGTGTACGGGCACCTCGTGCGTTTCCTCGACCCGCAGTGCTGGCAGCTGTGGGGTGACATACGCGTCAGAGGCGAAGAGGCAGAGGAACAAGCCAAGGCAGGGGCGATACGGACACGGAGGGCAGGGCGAGAAGAACAGGAGCCAGAAAACGAAGAGAGGAAGAACGAGAAGGATCGAGGGAGTGACGCGAAGAATAGAAACCTCACTGAGGGGAATACTGCTTTCCACCATTCGCTGTCCTCGCGCCAAGACGGCTACATTTGTGGGAACCCCCTGGCGTGTGCTTCTCCCTTTTCGAAGTCCACCGCGTCTTCTCTCTGCTCTGACCCGCTGTCGCAGTTCTCGCTCTCTTCCTCTCTCCATCCCCTCGCTGTTCTGGGCGTAGGGACGCGTCCGACAGTCTTGGGAGCCTTGGCGCTCTTCCACGACCTCGGTAGGTGTCTCTCCTGCCCCTGGGCAGCGGCGGAGACACTCGTGGGGTCGAGGGGGGCCTCGGACACGCGTGCGGCTCTGTCTGGCCTTCTCGCTTCTTCTCGCTTTCCCAGAGGGTGTGATTCTGGACGCGAAACTGCAGGACGCATCCAGAAAGTCGTTGAGCGAAGGAAGGCTGCCTTGTCGACAAGAGGGGTATCGCGTGCTGGAAACCACGACACAGTTGCGAAGGTCGACGCGAGCGACGGGAGAGAAAGTGCAGTACGGGGCTTGCCTTCGATGCCCGAGTTTGTGTTGCCGCCGCTTCCGTCCCTCTCTCTCTGGCATGCGCGAGGCCTTCGGTGCGCGCTCACGCATTCCTGTGTGGAGTCCAACGAGGATCTTTCGCGTTCCATGACGCCACCAGCAGACAGCTGTCCGCGCTTCTCACATTCTTCTCCGGACTTCTCGCTTCGGTCCCTGACGTCGACTGATCCTTCTCTGCCTGCTGTCTCGCCTGCTCCGTCTCCTCCTGAAGCCGCTTTCGCGGAACAAGGAGACAAAGGAAGAAGCGTCGAGTCTACTTCGCCTTCCAAAGGCTCTTCAGAGCTCTGTTGGCCATGTGCCACGATGCTGGACTGCGTCGCGCGGCTGCTTCTGTTCCTGGCAGAGGCGGCGAACAGAGCGATGGAGAAAGGGCCTCGCACCGTGTCTTGGAACCTAACCGTGCAGGACCAGGTGGCGGCTGCAGCTCGGCGGCCTTGCGTTTCCGCTGAGTCTTCCACTTCTGTGGCGACAGTGGAGGCCGAGGTAGGGTCCCTCGAAAGCACAGATCTGCCTGCGCTGCTTCGTTCCTGCTTCCAGCGAGACAACGGCGAGAGGCCTTTCCTTCTTCTGCCACTTCCGCCAGCCCTGCTGTCGTCATGGAGACCCACACGCGACCAATCAATGCCCCCACAGATGTCTGTCGGGACCTGGTGCAGTCGCATCTCTTCTCACTCGCCTACTTCGTCTTGCCGACTTCCTCCCGTCTCTCACTCGCCTTCTTCTTTTTCCTCTTCTTGTTCTTCTTCTTCACTCTCTGCCTCTGGTTTTGTGTGTGGAGATGCCGGAGGGTGTCTCCGGTGGGTGGGAGTGAGTGACGTTTACTGGATCGGGCCGCCGGGTGTCTCCGAGGCCTGCTTCTCCTCTTCTTCGTTCTTTGTGTTCTTGACAAGAACGCTTCTGTCCCTTGATTCAGCTCGACACGCAGCAACTCAGACAGAAGGCGAGACCCGTCCCGAAGGACAGACGCGGGAGACAACTGCCTGCGTCTCTGCGTCGCCTTCTGCGTCTCCGTTGGCCGTCGCCCATCTGCCTCAGCTCTTCGGTGCGGAGGTCGAGCGAGCGGAGTCCATTCAAACCCTCAGGCACCTCCTCGTAGACACTGCAGGAATGCCCGTCGGCCCTCCCCTTCAAGACTGTCTGGACGCGTTGCTGAAGCTCGCGGCTCCAGAAGACGAGGCAGAGAGGGGCGCGGAAGACGCTTCGGAGACGGAGACATCCACGTGCGGGGAGTGCCCGAGGGGAAGGAAATCCGCGGAAGTTGAAAGAAAAAGAAAAACCAAGACCTTCAAAGAGGCAGGTCGGATGATGTTGGTGGAGGAACATTCGGCAACGAGTGAATCTGCTTCGGCTTCTTGGGGCCTTTCTGACCCCAGCGCTTCCCTTCCTCTCTCCACCACGTCACTGGCTCCGCTCTCCCGTGTTCCCGCGCCCACCGACATGTCCATGGAAAGCCGGATGACTCAGGCTGCTCTCCTTCTCCTTTATTTCGCCTGCGAAGTTTTCAAGCAGGAGCGAGGCCGCGTCCGAGTCTCTCCTGTCTCTTCGGGGACGAGCGGAAGAGCGGCGAATGCTGTCGCCTCTTGCGCCCGCGGAGGGGTCATGAGTCTCAGTCTGAGTGGCGCAGAGGCGCAAAGAAGGACGCGGGAGACCAGGGACCTCTCAGGGCGTTACCGGGGCTGTAGTTCGAGCGACGAGGAGATGGACAAGACACGAGAGAGAGAGCGAGAAATCAAAGACAGGCAGCAAGGTTCGCCGCACGACTGCGAGGAACGGCCCGGGGCGAACGGAGAACGAGCTGTGGGTGGCGACTGCAGAAAGGACAGGCAAAGGCGAGAAGAGAAAGAGGCGACCATGAGGAGACTCAGGGTCCTCCTTTGGGACCTGCCGATCATCCCCACGTGTGTCCCGGCGGCGGACTCTTCGCAGGCGCGTGGTGGAAATGGAGGTGTCTCTGCTCCTGCGTTCTCGAAGGAGACAGCTGAGGAGACAGCTGTCACATCCGATGAGAGCGACGAAAAAGAACGACAGGACTGGCGGCACTCTCAACACGGTCACGGGCTCAGAGAACCACAGCAAGAATCTGATCAGGCAGAACTGGAAGAAAGCGTGAGATGGGTGGCACCTCGCGATGGATTGTCTCTGGTTGCTTCTGAACGCGACGCCGCAATCTGGAAAGCGTTTGCTTCTTTGTTCAAGGCCTCCTCTTGTTCCTCCCGTTCCTCTGCTGCGTCGTTTACACGCGAGAGGCACGGCGACGAGAGCAAAGCGAAGACACCGGGAAAGCGAGAAGCGTCACCGGATGCCCTTCGCGGGCGCCTCGCTTGGCTTCCGAACTCGCTTGTGACACTCGAGCAAATTGTTGAGAGTGAAGAACTGGCGAACGTCTGCCGCATTCTGTCTTCCTTGCCATCGGGGTTGTTTGGTGTTTCGGCCGTTTCTGGCGTCTCTTCCAGAAATGCGGGACCGTCTGTCCAGGACGTTAAAGTCTACCTGCGCGAGGAAGCGCGCCTGGGAGTTCTCCGGCTTCACCAGAGTCTCTCGGATCTCTTTCCGGATCTTCTTGCCCTTTGCTCAATCCCAGTCGAACCCAGTTCTTCTTTGTCTCGACCGCGCGCAGGCGCCTGGCCGCTGTCGCCGTCTCCCTCGGTGTGGAGGCAGAGCCGTGAGAATCCCGGGCTGCTTCCTTTCCGGCCACTTTGGATGGTCTTCCTTCGCGAGGCGTTTGCCGCGCGATCCTTCCACGCTGAATGCACCCGGCAACTCTCTTCATCGCTTACGTTCCTTCCAGAATGCGCCGCTGTCTCTGGAGAAACGAACCTCAGTTCTGCTTCTCCCTCACAGGCCTCCTCTCCCCACGCGTTCTCCCCGCCCCTGCCTCTCGAGGCGCTGCCGCTCTTCCTCTCTCCGTCGCTGAAACGCCTCCTTTGTTGCGCGCTGCTGCCAGCCGCCCACCGCTACCTTTACGTACGCCTGCCTGGCCTTTACCGCTTCCTCACCACGCACAAGACGCGGCCGGGGCGCGCATGCAAAACAGATGGAGGCGCAGACGCAAAGGCAGAAAGCGTATTCGAAGGGCAAGGAGCGACAACTGCAGGAGACAGCGAGGGTAGCAGGCCTCGAATCGTCGAAAGACTCCGACGGCTGAAGCTCTTCGGGACAGGAGATCTTGGGCTGCGTTTCCTCCACCGCGGCACTGGCGTCGCCAGCCGTGTGCAAGGGCGAAAGGCCTTCCTCCTCGGTTTGCGAGGCAGCGTAGAAGACGAGGACGAAGCAAACAATGAAGGAGGGAAAAGTCGAGGAGATTGCAGAGCAGCTTCCGACAGCTGGGAGCATTCGGAAGACGAGGACGAAGTCGCGTTCTCTTGTCAAGCGGGCACAGCATCTTCTCTGCCCTTGCTGCTGGCGATGTCGGATGCCGAGCATCTTCGGTGGTTCGCCACCCCCGCGGCGGCACATGGTGTATTGGACCCAGGGCCAAACAGAGACAGCCACGGGCGCGTTGGGCTCCAAACAGAACGGCCTGCCGCCACGGCGTCTCCCGCGCGCGCGGGGCCTGCACCGCTTCCTTTTCAGTTGCGGTTTGTCGCCCTGCCACCGGAGTTTTTCCGCGAATTTTCCCGACTGTTTTCTCGCCGCGGCGAAGCGCTGGAAGGTCTGACGACCTTTTTGCATCTCTGCTACACTGTGCAGCTCCAGTGTCTCCTCGTGAAGCAGCTCGAGGGCCGTGACACCTGCAGATCGAAGCGCATGCACCTTTCAGGCCCCGATGCCGAGAGTCTCAACCTGCGGTCGGCCCTCGCGGAGGAGCTAGACCGTTTCCTGACAGCGCAAGGCCTTCCCTCTCTGGCGGAGTTTCAGCCCTCTTCGGAGCCGCCATTTCCGAGAAACAGCGACGAACGAGAGGACAGCAAGCCTGCGGTTCGCCAAGGAGCTCGCGCAGAAGAGGGAAGCAACGCCAGCGAGACAGAGGTCGACTACGCGTCGTTATACAGCCTCCACCAGGAAGCAATGGACTTTGAGAGCGACGAAACTCTTCTTCTAAGGGACCGTGAGAAGTCGGCGACGAAGGCGGGACCGAGTGACAGCTTTCTGTGGAATGATGAGTGGATTCGAGAAGCTCTAAGGGAAGAAGATAGCCACGAGTACGAGCAGTGGCGCCGGGCGAGAGAGGGCGAGGGTGGCAACGACGAGGAGACAGACAGGAAAGGCACAGAGGAAGAAGAGAGTGGAGGAAAGAAATGTCCCAGTGTTGATGATAGCTGCGCCACTGCTTGTGACAAGCGAGGCAAGAGAACGCGGAACTCCCATGCTGGAGCGGCGCGAACGGTTGAGGAAGGCGAAAACGAGGAAGAGGCGCACGCAGATGATGGTGAATTTTATCAAACGCAGAGACAGGAAGCAGATCCAATGGGAGGAGACACGAGTCTGGAGAGAGTAAACGACGCAAACGAAGAGTCGATTGTGGACGAGTTTTTCGTCACGGACCTCGATCGGCGGACCGTCCCCCACATTTTTGGCGGCCTCCTCGCGTTTGGCAAAGAAGGCATGGAGACAGAGGGCACGGACCCGGCTCTTAGCGTTAAAGAACACGACGCACTGAAACAGGAACGAGACAAAACGACCGAAGCGATTTCGCTTCTTGACGATGCTGGCGCAGGCGAGTCGGTGCGAACCGGCGAAGACGCAGGGCAGAGTTGCGACAGTCTACAGAAGAGAGCCCTTGAGGGAGAGAACGGCGAAGCGGAGCGAAGGGATAACATTGGAGTTCGAGACACTCTCCGCGTCGGTGCGTTCACCGCAGAGGATCTCGAGCTGCCTCCAGGGTACGTCTTTGACTTTTCTGCTCTTTGTAAGCCTACAACCTGGTGAAAGCCCTGTCGCTAGCAATGCAGATCCTTACTCAGGTGCTTAGGTTTGAACAGACAGGGACAGGCTCTCCCCGTGGACTTTTTCGCCGCGGGATGCCCGTTCCGTTCGTTTTCGCTTTTTCAACTTTTTCTTTGTTACCACTGAGCTAAGTCGTGCCTGAGTGTTTCATTTTCTGCCGCTCTGCTTTTCCTCAGCTTAGGGGAAGCCGCACCACGGCGTCAGCTCCCATTTTCGGAGGCCGTGTCCACCTCCAAGACAGACTTGACAGGGCGCAGGGGAGAGCATATCGTTTTCTCGTTTCTTTCAATCCAGTTCAAGGACGAAATAAAGGACGGAAGATGCCGCGTTCTGTGGGTGAATGAAGACGAGGAAAGCGGGACGCCATACGACATTCTCGTCACGGTAAGAAGCCAAAGCGGTAGGAAACGAGAGAAAATCCAGCAAGAGTCACAGAATGAGAAGAGGTTGGATACCGACAGAACGGGTCGAGAGAAGTAGAACGCGTAGAAGGGAATTTGCCTTTCTCTCCGACTTCGCTTTGCGAGAAACAACCGATATGGGAAGAAGAAAATTCGTCTTCGTGGAAGATGTGCTGCGTCCTTCGCGCGGGCTGATTTCGATCGTTGTTTGTTTCAGTCAGGACTCGAAGGTGACTGTTCAGCGTGCTACTCTATTCTTCTGTTTGTGCTTTTTACTCGTCTCTGGTGTTCCTGTTTGTCGACAGAAATACGGAAGAGTGGGAAGCTCAACGCCTCCCGAGTCAATCTACATCGAAGTGAAGTCGACGTCATCGCAGTCCAAATCTTTCTTCGAGGTCTCGCACAAGGAGTGGCAGTTTGCGCAGCAACATGTAAGCTTTCTCCACGCTACATGAGTATACTCACATGCCTACCTATATATATATATATATATATGTATGTATATGCGCATACACGTATATAGAATGTGTGTATACGCCTCTAACGCGTCGCATATACCTAAAGAGAATCAAGCTAAGTGTATGAAAATGACCCGAACGCGTTCACAAAGAATTGCCGATCGCTGAATAGCTCTCAAGCACACCGGAGACACACGCAATTAGACAACTATAATTAACAGTATTCGGCTACTTGTTTGCATAGCGTCGGACCGTAAGACGCTAGCGAAGAGATCTGTCTGTGTCCGTTGTCTGCGTAGTTTTTCTGTCGTCGGAGCGGGAGCCGCTCTCAAGCATTCCAGAAGTTTGGGTATCTTTCTGAAGTGCTTCCTCTCTTCTTGTGTCCTGGTGTAGGGCGACCAATTCCACATTTACCGAGTTTTGGACGTAGGGAGCGAGCAGCCCCGGATTCTGAGGTAAGCCGTCGGCGTCAGCAGAGGCCTCAACCGCGAAAATCACTTTCAGTTTGGCGCATCAGCTGGCCCTTTGCGAAAAAACACGGCACTGATGAGTCCTGTGTGTGTTATTTGTTTCATCTACTTATACCAGTCGTCGCAGAGTAACTGAGGGTTCCAGTCGTTCCCTCGTGAAAAAGGCGAGGAAGCGAAATCACTGTATCGGGTATTGTTTCACGGAGAACGTCTCGTCGCCGAGCGTCCCCGCCCGGATATATTCCGTAGACGGCATCTCTAGGTTTCGGCGATCTACGAATTCGCTATGTGGTTCCTATATGCTTTGCTCTGAAGCCGTCAAGGCTTTAGTTGATTTTTTCTTTTGTGTGTAAATCGACCTTTCGTTGGCATGTGCTTCTATCATCAACCCAGCTGAAACCGATCCGTCAGTTGACATCTGAGATTAAGGCAAAAGGGAAAATGCATGTCTTTGTAGGTGTGCAGCTGCAGAGGCTACCTCTGGAGGGTCACGCAGCTAGCGCGAACTCCGACATGAAAACACAGAATAGCAAATATGTTTTCATGCATGTGTATGCATATATTTATATATATATATATATATATATATATATACGGTCAACGCGAAGAGCTAATAAGTTCACTTCGGCATTGGTGTTGATGTGTGCATACCGGTACAATTATGGAGCTCTTTGGGACAGCTGGGTTGCCACGTTCCTCTTCCTCGTGGTATCCGTGTCCTCTATTGTATGTTTTACAGAATTGTGAATCCCTATCGTCAGTGGCGCGAGAATCGAATTGGAATATGTATTGCCCTGTGAGCGGCGAGACAATAGCAGAAACAAGAACAGGACAGGGTCCGGAAGAGGCACACGCGAAGAGCCTGTCTCTCGATCTGGCGTCATTTTCTTTCGGCCGGCATCACTTTTGTCTCTATATGAACTATCGGTTTCCCTAATTTTCCTCCCCTCAACGAGCCGTCTAGACCCCAGGAGTTTTGGAGACGGCTAAGACACTGTAGTGTGAAGACAAGGAGATGTCACCCTTGCGCAGACATGCGCGGCGCGCCAAACGCGTGGATCGTGTCTGGAAGGCTCAAAACTGCGTTTGGGTGCTTACGTACCGTATACGCGGAATGAAACAAGCACACAGGTTTTCGACGATGCAGCGTCGGGCATATGCAACGGCTGCATGTCAACTGCACCGCGACACAAGCGCGCGGCCTAGTCAAGGCGACAAAAAAAGGAGTGCCAGTTAGAGAAGCGGCGAGCACAAAGCCAAGCGAGACAAGGGAAAAGACGCGAATCGCTAGTCAACGGCAAGCCAAAGGAAAAAGTTTTTTACGGAAACAAGGCGACAAGAGGATCGAAAAGCAGCGTCAGGGAAGGACGGAAGAGCATGTGTCGACCTCGGGTATATGTGTCTGTCGCTCTGCGTTTCTTCCCTTCCTCCGCCCACGTGTGTGTCTATGAACGTGCAGTAACTTGCTCCCAATAAAGATGCATTCTTAGGTACACAGGTAAACATATGTATGCACATACGCTCCTGTATATGTACATGTATACATACATCCGTGCATGTATACAACTATCTTTCTGTCTACGCCTCTGCATGCACGTCAACATATGTCTACGTATATACGCATCTACAGAGAAACTCTGATTTAAGGGGATTCAAAAACTGGCCTGAGAGCTCCGCGGGCTTTTGTCGCTGCGTCCATCTGCAGATGTTGTTGTCTGACTTTCTGGTACAAGCAACTCTTCTTTTTCTCGCATGCAGTTCGAGTGGTACGGAGACAATGAACACTTAGGGTCCCTATCTCTTCCGCTTCCACACCCCTCAAGAGAGGTCCAGTTCGTCGCGTTGCATGATCGGTGCTGCTCACTCTGGGCTTGCTTGAGGAAGATCTTCACGAGATTCTGAAGGGGCAGAAAAGACGTCATCACAATTTCCAACACTGTGTAGGTTTTCACTGATCATTTCTGTTCCGTCCTCCTTTCCGTAATGCTTCTGCATCTCACTCGTTCTTGTCGGATTTCGGCACATTGCGATAGTTCGAATATTCATGCTGTTTGCGTCACTTGGCGACTAGACGCCGTTCACCCTGCAGTCGATGCCCGCGTCCCCGGGCCGGTCAATATACATGATACTACAGCTCCAGCTGTATGTATCACTCTCGATCAATATATATATATATATGCATTTCTATCGATGCGGATGACGGTCATCATACGAGTCCGCTAAGAACTCTGTTCACACTTAACAGTGCATGCATGTGTGTTACTCATGCCTATACTTTGTTGCCAGCTGAACCGCCTGTTTCGAAAATATACGTCTGTACGTGTCATGCTAGATAGGCGTAGGTAGTGTAGGTAACGATTCGCAATGGGTGGTGGACTTAGGAGGCAACAACAGGTGCTATAGACACAAGTGAAGAAGGGGCATTGTCACTGCGGTTTAACTTACTGCCACAGCAGCAACGTCTGCGTCAGTGATCAGATGGAATTCGTTTCCAAAGAGAAGAGCGTGCTTGAAGCAGCAATTTACGTACGCCACTGTGTCTGTCTGGGCAGAAATGGAAAGAACCATACCAACATACGAGGGCAGTTCGTTGACTCCTCGACGAAAGACAGCAGACGAGAGTGCGAGGGCAAGGGCATGCGGGTATGCCGATCAAACGATTCGTGCATAAGACAGTGAAGATGTGAAAAACTCTAATACAGATCGATTCCAAAAGAAGGGGGAACCTCCCCGTCCGTATTGCAGTGGTGGTTTACAAGCACATAATTGTGAAATGAAAAAAGAACCTCCGAAAAGTTCAGGAACTGGACGCCTTCCTACATTCGCTTTGTATACTGATGGATGCATAGAGACATATCGACATGAATCAGGAGAGATTCCAGGCTCGTGTAAGGAGAAACAAAGGAACTAACGTGTTTTCTTTCCTCCTTGGGGCGAGGTACACTCACCTCTACCAGATACTCAAAATGTTGTCTGTAGATGTGGCAGTAGATATGCATGAGTTGAGCCAAGATGAAGCTCACGTGCTGCGAGAAGTCGTCCGGGAAAGCGGCGCCTGAAACGCCGAAGAAAAAGGAATGGTTATACCCAGCATGTTAAATAGCCTAGCATACTTCAGCTCCAGCTGTGCGGAAGGCAAACAGCGAAAGGCCGCATGCACACCGTTAGGTGTCGTTCCCAACACCACTGTACAGTCAGTTTTTTCCGGAAAAAGGTGAAGGACGGATTGCTGCTCTTAACGTTTATACCGAAGCGAAACGTGGTGTACAAGATCTTACCTGGCTCAATAACAAAAATTTTGGAATCCTGCAAGATGCTCCTCAATTGTATACAAATCAGCCTCACGTGTTCCTTCGCAGTATGGCTGGTATCACCATCAACGCTGGGAAGCGTATGTCTGAAAAGGAACACACAACTCTACGGTTTTTTAAAAGCATGCACAAGACACGAAATGCATCTATACATGCATATGTATCGTTTAAGGCCGCGACTATGTGGGCAGAGCGATCGTGCTGGAACATCTTCCGCTCCTGCAGTAGTCGTACACCGTTGGCACTCTCTTCCCTTTCCCTGAAACGGGTCTTACTCTCCAGCTGTGAAGCCTCGACACTGGCACTGGTCTTTGACCAAACTCCACACCAACTGGACTTCGTTGAAAACGTCAAATGCTGAGGGAAGAAAACTCACAACGAATTGATAACAGAGAAAAACTCCAACGCTGCGTTGCATGCGGTTTTTTCGTGTTTTCCTTCGCAACTCAATGCCTCTAGATACGCATATGAATGCATCACTAAAATCCTGCGTCTACATGTATATACTGTCATACATGAAGACATGATCAGACGAATTAAAGTGTCATCGTGCAGTCATAAGAATATAATCATGACAGCTGCGTATATTTTTCTACTGCCTATATTTTCTGTTGATACCTACGCACACTCAGAAGGTTCAGTATGCATCAGTGTCTTCGTTGTAGGCGTTCGGAGATTAATGAGCGTGGTGTTCTTGTGTATCAGCACTCCGGCTCACTTTTTACAGCTAGCCACTCGTTGAGGTCCACACAAGTTGCAGGCATTTTCACAGCAAGTGGCAGAACTTGATTTCCCAGAGATGCCCGGGCAGCCGTCAAGGTCCTACAGAGGTTTTTCAAACACAGAAACGTGGTAGCAGTGTGACGCGCTGAAAGACGCAACGCATCTGAACGTCTGTTTTTGCACTAGCATTCTTCTACGGCGGACAGTATGGCAGTATGGTTCCAGTCAAAGCGATACGTCGACAGCGCACGTGAAGACAACAATTGGGTAAGCCGAGACCTGTTGACAAGCGAAGACCCAAAATCGCCCCGAGCAACACACCAGGTGAGCTAATTGTGAAGCACTAGAAGACTCTGGGAAGTTGGGAGGTCGGGAAAGGGACGGATGGGGAACGAACCTCAACTGGAGCGTCCGTTCGAAAAGAAAAGCAAGGCATGATTCCACCGAATTCCCCTTGCAATTGCCTTGTCGGCGTTTGCCATTGCTCGCTTACATGGCCCATCTGGGTGGATGAGTGAGGAAGGCTTCGCTACTTATACTTGTTGCGGTTTCTGACTCATCTCGTTCACTTTCGCCTCGTGCATGGGACGCTTTCTTCGGCCGAATCGCTGCTCCCCCTTATGCAAATGAACAAAGAAACACGAATACAGCAAGCAACGACAAATGGAAAAAAGTAAGCACTTGCACCATTTCTGACGACCCTCTACTCCAATGAAAGGTCTATGACAGGTTCGGCGCGGAAGGGCAAGTGGCGTTTGAACTAGATACGAGGTGGGATAATCATTTATAGGCACAGATTCGCCATAGAAATCGATTTTTATGCATGTATGCAAACATAGATACGTGTACGCCAGTACAAGAGGGCCGCTAATCCCCGGAAGTGAAAGACACTCCTGGGCTCAGCTGCATGACGCTACGAGGATCAAATTGATGTTTAGGTGGCATCACGTTCATATGGTGAACGGTGCTGTTGTGTTTTCTGCGTGTGCGGCTAAAATACACAAGCTTTGGCCCAATAAAACAAATGTCTTTGACCGCAAAGAGGATTCGGATTGCCTTATTTCTTCGACTCCAAGGAACAGAGTTTCATCTTGAGTTCGTAAACGCATTTTCGGTTTCTATTATGACACTTAAAGCCTGAGGATCCCTTGCTGTCGCAATGGTTCCTTTGTGGTCACTGCAGCGGCCCGCTGCAAGAGCTGCCCGTAGCAGCGCAAGTCAGGACAGGGCAGCTGAAATAAAACCGTGTTGATGTGCCTTTGAACGCAATGTCGTCAGATAAACGACAAGGACAACCCGGGCGTCCAAGCAGAACAGGGTTACCTTGGAGAGGCGCCTTCCTCGCGCAGGGCCGTGGTAGTCGCCAAGACGTCCAGTAGTTCATCGTGGAAAGGAAACTCCGCGGGTGTCAGGAAAAACCAAAACACTGACGAACAGCCATAAGGCGACGGCAAACGAAGACAGAAGAGAAAATAAAAGACAAGAAACGCGGTCCTCTTCAAGCTCTTTTCTCAGCTTCTGAATTCTTTCAAAACGGGCATAAAGAGTCTAGAACACTTCTGCGATGGCAGTGCGCACTGCCCCAGGACAAGCGGAGTGGGCGAGGGGCTTCTTTCTTTTTGAGATCGAAAAGGACTATCACGGGAAAGCAATGACGGAGCAGAACGACCGAGTGCAACACGAAACTGCAAGCTTCATGTCAATTTGCTAAAACTGGGCGTGCTATACGTTTTGCGCTTCGTTCCCGAATTCCCAGAGTACTCCAGTTCGTCTTCGTACACAGAGATAGTTAGCGGGTTTACTGGTTGACATTGCCAGTCTCTACCATCCTCAGTGCATCCGCTTTTCAGCATCACAAGCAGACCGACGGAGCAGTCCAATTGCGTGCTTTCTTTTAGGAGCACAGCCACTCCCACTCAGAGCAACTCCATCTTCCACCAGTCGACAGTCACCGTAATAGACAGGTTTCCACTTGAGCGTGCGCAAGGCAGACGCGGAACCGAGCAAATACTCGAACCCAGAGATCCGAGACACACAGAAAATCGTCCTCTGGTTGCATCACATAGCTCGCTGACAGAATTTGTGCTCTCGTTCTATGCTTAGGTAATACTGTTGTGCTCACCTTCACTCGTACACATATAGAACGGGATCAGCTCTATGTATTCGCTCTTGCTGCACCGGCAAGTGCTTAGTGACATTTGTATAGTTTTCAAGTTCCTACCTCTCCAACCATGGTCCACTGTCCCTCTTGCGAGAAACGTATTGCTGATGAAGCTTTCGCCTGCCTTGAATTGCTTAATGATTCAATCATGAAGCGAATGCGGCACTTGTGTCGCAGTGGCCCTTTGTGGTCAGACCTTCGAGAGTGTTTCACGCACATGCTTCGACTATGAGTGTGCCCGCTAGGCGCTTTCTGGCGTCTGGGCATGATTGATGATTTTGTCCAAATCTGAAGATATGCTTTTCTGTTGGAAGCTGCGCAATTCTTTTTCCCAAGTCTTTACCAATAAGAACTGCCGCCAAGTCATCTCGTCAAATAAACCGAAAGCCGTCAAATACGCAACAACTCAGTGTCCATGTAGATCAGATCACATGTCCTGCATGATGTGATACCGCTTTGTAAAGAAGGTTGTGTTAGCGGCGACTGCCGGCCAAACAGTAAAGTGCATCGACGATACTGGGATCTTTACCACGCCATCTCACACCTCAGCGCACTGGTAAACGGCCTCGGTTCTCTATAGAGAGGAGAAATACTCGGTCACAAAGAAACAAGAACTTCGTCAGTTTTCACTATTTTCATACGAAAATTAACTTCTTTTGTGGACCAGAAAAGGTACAGATACAGAATCCACGATGGAAACGGCTCCCCGGCCATACAGATGGAATCCCGGTGGATTACGTTCGGTGCACGGCTTGTCTCCCTGCCTTCCCTCGGAGGTCATACGCATGTGAAATGAACATTCTGTCTGTTGTTCTCTTTGCGACCGCAGAGAAAAGCAAACCCTGAGACATGACCTTGGGCACATACCCCGAGCGTCAGGAGCAGCCCCTGTTATTTCGATGCCTCAACTAAAATACAAGTCATTACTTCCCTATTTATGGCCGTTTGACCGTTTTGTTGACGGTCAGGCAGAATCAAATTCAAAAGCACACGGCATCCATCATTCCTTTTTTTCCAACGCAACTCCCGTCCTCCAATGATACGGAACGACTGCATGCCCAATACACTTATAACGGCGTATTTCGTATTTGCATAAAAACGCCGGAACTTTCAAAAGTGCGTACGACCTATATTGCCGTACGTGGGTACACATGTGGTTCTCGATATGCGCCTAAGAAGCGACAGGTCTGCAAGAGGGTGACGGAGGTTTCGAAGGGCGTCGCCCATTCGCCAGAAGACCTCAGACACACGCACCGGCGGACAAAAAAGGCTCGCCGGGACGGTCCGCGACCTGAACGGCTGGGAAGTTCCACTCAGTCAAATCCTGTCGCATTCAATCGATTCCGAGTCACCTGGGTCCTTGGTCATCCGTCTCTTTCTGAACACTCGCTCTGCACGACTCCGAGGCATTTCGCCGTCTACCCTCACCAGGCGTAATCCCAGAACAGTGAGCAGCTTGGGTGGACCGAGCACGTCCTCCCACCGCTGCCAACTTGTCTTGTGTTTCCTCCAACCGCCAAGCTCTCCCCCACCTCCCCCAGAAACACGTCGCAAAATGCAGGTTTTGCTTCATTCTGTCCAGAGTTCTGCGTCTCTGCCTCTTCATCGTCTCCTGCCGCGCACTTTGCTTCATTCGTTTTCCTGTTCATGGTCTTGTTCCTTGGATGGCGGTATGTACATTTTCCCCCCAGCGTCGGGATCGTCGATCGAGAAGTCCCCCCTGAAAGGAACGCCCTGGTCTTTTGCCTCAAGTCGCTCGAAATCGATTCCGTCAAAGTAGGGGTCTTCCATGACCTGTTTCAGCGTCGGCCGCTCCTCTGGATCTTTCGCGGTCATCCGCTTAGTGAGGGCCCAGAGCTCGCGTAGGTGCGGCACACGCACGGTCGGCCGCATATACTTGACCAGGCGTTTGAGAGTCTGGCCAAGAGCGAAGACATCGGATTTCTCTGTGTGGTCAGTGGCCCGCGACAGTTCCGGGGCGAAGTATCCGCGGGTGCCGACGACGGGGGTGCGCTGCTGGAGCACGCCAACGCCTTCGAAGTCAGCGAGAACGACATGGCCGTCGAACGTCACGAAGTAGTTGTGAGCCTTGATGTCCCGATGCAGGAAGCCGTGTGTATGGAGAATGTAGTTCGAGTAGACCATCTCAGCGGCAGCAAGGCGAACGTCGACATCGTACGGACGCGCTCTCACATAGTCCGCCACGTCCGCACGCGCGCGAGGAAGAATCATGTACACAGCACGCTTGCTCGCACCTTGGTAGGCGCCGATAATCGGCAGAAAGAAGGGATTATCCGGCACCATGTTTGCGTGAGCGTTTACTTCGTAAACCAGGCGCCGCGCCTCAGCGTCCGTTGAAGACTTTACCTTTATCACAATCCCTGTCCTCCGCGTCTCCTCGTCCAACCCTATAAAGTCCGCCAGCGCCTCGGACACGTGCGGCACGCGCTTCACCAGACGCGCCCCTCTCCTCAGCCACGGCAAAATGTCTTCAAACTCCGGGAAAAGCCTCTCATCCAACACCGGTAAATTGTTCAAATACCGCCGCCACGAAATCGGTAACTTCCCTAGAGAGAAACAGATGCAGCGCAACCACCATAAACTGGAAGGTCTAGCCTGTTAGGCGGTGGTAAAAAAAAAGGTTTCCATCCAAAACCGGTATGCAAGTTCACGGGTGCAGTTTATATACCGATGGCATTATCACGGAGGTCTGCTGTGGGATGGCTCCAGCACTGAAGAAAAGTGCCTTCCCTGCCGGGTTACCTAACTTCTCCGCTTTTCTCCCCGCGCTTGCGATCTGCTCCATGAAAAGTCTCTCGACTAACGTCGCCACCCTCCGCGAAACGGGAAGCACTCCAACCTGTGGCGTCACCTCTCGTACCGAGAGAGCGCGCGCCTTCGGTTCCGTTCTCCCTCACCCACTGCGGATCTCGTCCCTGGCCAACATCAGTGCACGACCTGGCGTCCGCAAACAGCCTGGACGCGTTTCGCTTTTCCATATTACGTCTTGTCTTCTATTCCCTTGATTTCCACCAGAAAGACTACCACTCGTTCTTGTGCCGGACTTACTCTTCAGATGCAGCTTGTGAATTCGTAAAGCGACCCGCGGGCCACCATGCTTGTACGAGCTGTATCCGAACGCGGATACCAGCAATCCGGTTGCCAGGGCGGCGATTTTGGCCCACCTAAAAGACAGACATGCTCACCGGAGGCAACGTAAGTGGAAGAACTTGCTAAGCGCAGACTGTCACGAACGCGAGAAACACCCTACCACAGAGACACACGCAGACAGCAAGAGCGAGAAAACGGGAGTCGAGCAACCCCAAAGAAAAACACAAAAGCAGCTACTGCGTACAACACCAACGAGCCCGGCACAAGCAACAAGAAGATGTGAACAAGAAACGGAGATCAGGCCGCTTCGCTTCACAAGCTAGAGGAAACTCACGCAAGTGGAGCGTTCCGGCAACATACTATCGTGGATACTGCCCTGTTGGTTACTAGCATCTGGCTAGCCTCCCCCACTGATAATTTTCAAGCTTCCTTTGAAAACGCTTCCAATAATCCTTCTCAAGGGCTACTTAGCCCAGGACAATGATCCTGAACACTGTAACGTCTGCGTCGTCCTTTTTCATCGTTGTCTGCACAAGTGAGACAACAGTGTCAAGATAAACACGCGGATACGGAGCCCCATTCAGACGCCCTGCCTACTCTACTTGTCCGCCGTTCCACCGACAGAAATCCTTCTCCACGCGTCTATCCGCAGTCAGTGGGTTCCCTAGAAAGCTCTCCCGCTCTCTCATTTCTCACCCTGGTGCCCTCCTGAGAATCGAGCGACCATTGGATGCGTCCCTATCGCGATTGTGACCTCTAGCAAACGAGTCATCGCCACGAACAGCAAGTCGCCGTTCCCTTCGCCCCTCTTGTTTCTTGGAGAAACTTCCATCGACAGGAAACATGTCCGGGTGGCTGGTGGAAACTTGGACGAGGTGTGCGTCATCCCAAGTACTGACGGTTGGCTGCGCCGCATGCGCTCGCTCCATATCTTGGGCTGCACCCGAGCCTTCTTCGTCCATTTCTTGGCTACGGAGACCAGTGTCGCCCGCATCAGGATCTAGGCCAGCAAGGGACTCCGCTGCAGACGAAGCTTGTCTCTGTTCTGCCCCATCCTGTGGCGCCTCGGAAGAGACAGGAACGATTGATGCAGGCGGTGGTTCCGTGCTCTGGCCACCATAACCCCTCACTGTCTGCGTTGCAGCGTCTTTGCGTGGCTCCTCGCCATTGTGTGCTTCTCCTCTATCCGCTGGGCGCCTCAACCTCTGTTGGGAGAGACTGGATTCGAATTGAGGGGATCCTTCCGAGGAGGCATGCGTCACTTCTGGGGCGTCGACATCTCTGAGATGGAGAGGCGAACGCGGCGCACGCACAGACAGAAGAGGCCCTGTCTCAACCTGGGGAGCGGCGACGGTGGCGCCTGCTTCGACCGTGCATAAGACTCCAAATATTCCAAATAGCGCCCCAACTCCCGCCATCCGATGCCAGACACATCGCCAGCCTCTGTCCCTCATTTTCCTTGGTTGGACAGTTCGGAAAGAAACAAAAGATCCCACAGAGAGACAGACAGGCCTTGCGTTTTGGAAGCGAAGCAGAAACCCGCTAGCAAGATCTTGTTCCGGCATGCTGGATGTCACACTCGACTCCGTACCCCCACCGAGAGCATTTTTTCTCTCCACGCTGTTCGAGATCGCTCGAGACACAACTGCTTGAATGCATGCACACTTTACCAGTCTACACAAAACGCTAGGTAAAAGAGGGAGGCACAGGCTCAAAGAGCTTCAAAGAGATTGCTGCAGGACTGAAGGGCCGGACTAACAAATGCTCCTGATGCGAAAGCTCCCGTCAAGGACTGCACGAAAATCGGAGTTACTGACGGTATGCTTTTCTCTACCGCTGTGAAATGCCGGGGAGACACACGATCGACGAGGCACTGACAAAGAGAAATGTGTCCTCAAAAGCCGATAACAATCCTGTCTCTCTAGGAACCCGGAGAACCGCTTGCGTCCCATCACAGGTCCTAGATCCGAGATCAGGCGGAACACGGAACTGGCCTCAAATCTGAGTTAACTCGGTGCTCGTGTCGTAACAGGCGGGCATTCCCTCCAACGGTACGACATTGAATACGTAAAAGCGATTCTGTTTGCTTTCGGAAACCAGAGAACAGTCGAAACCCAAGCACCTTTCTGCCGGAGCGAAAGGTTTCGTGCTCTCAAGCCGGGGCCATGCACCGCGGCAGGGTTACGACTTTCGCACGAAAAGTATCTGACCACGAACCGAATTCTCTTTCCGGATGTTCGGTGCTTTGAGTTGACACAGAGTTCCTGAGACCGGAAACGCGGCGTAGACGTGCGAAAACCGTATGAAGAGCACGAAAATAGCCACCCAGCCCGCAACGACGGCGTCGACCGACGAGGGGGTGCTTCACCTCTACAGAAGGTGAGGAAATAAAATGTGAAACGCGCATGCACGGCACAGAGTCCTTGAGCTCGTCAGCAAAAAGGTTTACAGCAAACAACTACATAAAGTCCAGTCATTCGGGAGGGGGCGCGGGAGACGGTCGCCAGAAGCAGAGCCGCTCTTAACCTGCATTTCACGGAAGATGCCGCTCCTCAGCATGGCAGAGAAAGGCGAGAGGCCTGTTTCACAGAACAATCACGAGATTTTCTTCTCTCGACAAAAATTTTACAACTTCGAGGGTGCATGTTATGCCGGGCCAGCGCGACCCGCAATGACCCAAGCAACCGGTTGTTTCCGAGTGCAGAAAAGCTGACTGTAAAGCGAGAGTATGGAAAACGGACATTGCCTGTGTAGGAGGAAATCCAAAATCACAATGGAGGCGCCCTTTTCTGAACGAAATGCAGGCACGACGAATCAGCGACGCGTCTCGCGCAAACCAGTCAACGGAGGGCGTCACTCCGCTGGGAGACACTCGGTCTAGAACATCGACTCTGTTCCGACCGAATCGCCGCTCGCAAGCAGTTTTTTGGGGAAGAATGAGCCTCAAGGCTCCACAGACGCAGAGAGCTAAGTGACAACCCGCTCTCCCGCCTCTCCGTTTCTCTTCCGTTCTCATTGTTCGACACATAGCAACGCGGGCAGCAGTTCAGAACAACCAGACCAGCCGGGCGAACGACCGGCGAACGCAGTTATGAACGCAAACAACGAGCGGGTGGGGGCGGGATGGGCGGGGGGACATGATGGCAAGACCAGTCTTGTCGCAGGGTCTCTCTCAGCTGTGTGTATGGCTTTTTCTTGGTGCTTCTCAGGTATACACGTGTTTTTCCTAACGACCTCTCTCGCCGCGCCGAAAGAAATCTCGACTGTCTGCGGGTATAGTGTCATGGGAAGAAAACCGCCGGTCACTTCTGCGTCTCTTCAACGCGGCGACTCTATACGGGAACGGGTCTGCTGCATTTTCGTCTCCGCTGTTCTCATCCCAATTTCCCAAAGCGTAGAGTCGATCTTTGCTTCTTTTTCCACGTAGGTCCTGGGTGCGGAGACCTTTGGACCTAGGCAAACTGACGAAGCGCTTGTCTCACCTCGTTCCACACTGTTTCACCCGCTGTGCTGCTGGCTGACTGAACACGGCGGCGGGAAATCGACTCTCACGAAAGAGTTCCCCCCTCCGTCGCCCCTTGGGGTAACTTGCAGGATTTGTGACCGTCTTTCCATTTTAGATTTATATCTTTCTCAATATGTGTTTCCAGCCCTTTCTTTAAAGTAGGCGGAATGGGAGAACTAGACTTAGATTTCGTAAAATCGCAGTTGCGCAACCATCACGGGCCTCCGAGAGGATGGGGATTGCCCACGGAGAAAGCCACCTGTTGCGCGGGGGAAATACGAGTGAAACCACTCCTAGCTTAAGGGTGGTATACACAGCGGCGCAGAAAGGCAGGATCAAAGCTCCCTTCCTTCTTAGCTTATTGAAGCCCACTATGGCAGATATGAAATCTAAAAGAACCTGATTGCTTCCCGTAGACTGTGAAAACGAACCGTAGAGAGCGGCACACAACGATGCAGAACTGCAGGTACGAATAGGAACGCCGCTTTTTCGCAGCTGAGGGGACCGTAACACGGCAGATACCAAATCTGAAGAAGAAACTGTTTGCATTTGCCAGACTCAGACCGAGAGAATTAGCACTTGAAACTCACCTGTAGGTTGCGTTTCAGTTGCCTCAGGAGACTACGGTATGTACCTACAAAACAACAGAAGAGACACACAGCCGGAGTGTGTTCAGCTGGACTACTCGGCGGAGAGTAACAGCCTTTAGAAATCCCTCCATCTGTATATACACATGGTCCTGGAAACGCAGCCCGTTTGCTGCTTTGACTTCTTTCTACCAGGGTCAGATGCAAACCCTCTAAACAGGAACACGCGTGAGCGCACACTCGCTGTCCGTGGTGTCATGGACCCACTAGGGAGTTTCATAGAGGCACTGGGTCACCTTTTATCTTTGCAGCGCACGAAAAGACGAAGTGAGGGTTTCTGAGGAACTCGAAGCGACCGTGACAATGTGAGAAACGGTGAATCGTATCAGAACAACTCGGTAAAGAACCAAAATTCCACACCGGGGCCACAGTGCATCATCGCGGGACTGCCGATGGCAATGCTAGCGAGACACAGCGCGTTTCTTCAGTGCATCGCGGGAGACATCTAGGGTCCTTCCTCTTTCTCCCCGCAAATCGGGGCGCGACCCGTGTATCTCTCTCTTTTGAAGAATCTCTACTCAGTTCGCATGCTCTTTTGACTGTCATCTGGTCTTTTTTCCCGAGAAGGAGCTCCCCGCGGTTGTCTGTCGCTGACGGAAGAAAAAAGGCGAATACGTCGGAGGCCACGGCTGTCACTTCTCCGTGACATTCTTGGCTTTTTCCTTCCCCGGAAAGGCCTCCAGAAAGCACGGTTTTTCCCGTTCCGAAGCCTTCGATGGCGATCTTTTAGAGTGCTTTCAACTCTCAGTTCGCGACACGTCCATGTCTGCGACTGCTCACGACGCTGTCTCTCTGTCTCTCGCAGCGACCTCAGCGCTGGCGAAAACCGACAGGACAAAAGAGGCGAACCGAGAAGCGAATCTTGTGGAAGGGAGAAAGAAGGAAAGCTGTGTGTTGTTGTGCCACGAAAAGATCTCTAACAAACGGAGAGACGCTCTGGGTCTCCATCGCCTCGCGTCTGAAATCCGCGAAGAGAAATGGAGCTTTTGCGGGATTGTGACAGACCGGCAAGGCTTTACGATCTAGGAAATCGCCACTAATTGTGTCTCGCCCTCTTGTCCTCGTCAATGCCTCGACACCCCAAAGAAAAGTTCCATCGTTTGAAGAGGGTGATGGGAGGGAGAGACACTACGGGGGGCCCGGCCGCGGCGACTCGCATTTCGCAGGCCTTGAAACTCTATGAAACATCTGGGTGTGCTTCGAGGAACAAAGAAAGTCCGCGAAAGCCTGTCTATGGGGATCTGCATACAGGCACATGAAAGCAAAACAATTCAAGGCGGCATCGACCTGAGTGCAGTCGTTTCCTGCGCCTACCCTGCAGGCGTCTCGACAAGCGTAGGAGGTCCTTCAAAATGGGGGGAGACAGAAGTGGAAGAAGCGTGAATTAGCAATGCCGACGAAGGTGGAAAAATCCCCTTCAAATCTGCGATGGAGCGAGAGAGTTTGTGCCTCAGCGTCGCCTAAATAGTCGAGGAGCGAGAGGTGTAGACACGAAGACCTTTTTTCAGTTCCTGAGTCGTGTTCCGTATGTAGCCTCGCGGGACTGCTCGTTTTTTTCGCAGTTTTTACATTGCTCCCTTGCCTGGGTCCTCCTCCTCTGTGTTGAGCATTTTGAGGAGCCCGGTTCTTCCACACTCACCGTCCAGGTTCCTGTGGTCTCTTCATGTACCTAAGCCATCTTTAGATCTCACAGTACAGGCGAAACGACATCCTTTCCTTGATTCTGTCTCCCCACCTGTCGTCTCCCCCGGTCTCTCGCCTCGTGCGTCTGTCCGCGTGTTTTCTCAGGGTCCCTGTTCGGTTGACGAGTGTCTTTTACCTGTGTCCTGTGCCTCGCGTCTCTCTCTCCCCAAGATGTTTCGGCCGTCGCTGCTTCTGCCGAGCGACGAGTATCGAGGTCACTCGATGTGGAAGGTGGGGTGGATGTGCAGCGGAGTGCTCTTCGAGTCAGGGAGCGCTCTGTTGATGGCGATTCTCGCATGGTGCTACGCGACGATGGACGTGACACAGGCGGTCTGGGCGACCCTGCCGCTGCCTGTGGCGGTGTTCGATTTCTTGGTTCTTCTTCTGGGCCTTCACCGTCTCCATGTGGGCCGCGCCTGGCTTCTGACGTCTGAACTTCATGTCCGGTATCTGCTGCTCTTCTCGTTCCTCTTCCGTCTTCTCTCTTCGCTCACTCTGTCTCTTGTGCTTCTCGACTTCCTGCCCCTGACGCTGCTGCCGGTGCCGCCCTGCATGGGCTACCTTGGGGGGGTCGTCATCAATGTGTACGCTGGCGACTCGTACACGTGGATTCGTCTCCACGTCCTGGACCTGGTCGTCTCTCTGACTTGCGTGAATGTCGTTCTGTCGTCTCTCTCCGCGTCTCCCTGGTCTGCCTCCTGTCTCCTCTACCCTGTCTTTGCTGTCTGCGTCGCGTTCGTCGCTCTCACGCTTCTTCTGTGGTACGTACTGATCACGGACGCTGCCCTCCGGCGCGATACGCTCCTGCGTCTCGCGGTCAATCTCCTTCTCCATCTGTCCTTCTCACTCTTCCTCTCTATCATTTTCCTTGCTCAGTTCATGGACCAGAGACAGGCTGCAGCTGCGGAACTCTTGCCAGTGGAAGGAGTCGCCGGCGCCGGTGCTCAGCCAGGACGCAGGGGCTCCGATCTGTTTTCTGTCCTGATCTCTCTCTTCTCGCCTCTCATAAAGTACGTGGACCCTCCGGTCAAGCCTGCCCGCCCTCTCCAGTCGGAGCCGGAGTCGCCTGCGACGCCTGACGGCACCTCTCTCCTCTCACCCGACGAAGAGATCCGCGGCGAGGCCGACATGATCACAGCTACGTATTGGGCTATTCCCCTGCTCTTTGCTCTGCTGCTTGTCCAGATCTTTGCCGGGTCCTGGTTCGTCTTTCTTGTCGCCTCTCACACAGACGTCTCGTCTCCACCCGAGTCTCCCTTCCTGTCTCTCTCAGCGCCCTCGTACGCCTCGGGTGAGAGCCGTTGCCCGAATGGCGCCTCAGGACTCCGCGGGCCTGAGGAGGCACTTCCGCTCACCTGCAATATGCGCGTCACCCTTGAGAAGGTGGGTCACCATTTCTACCGCATTCTCCACAGTCCTGGTCCCGATGCCTCGGCCGAGCAAGTGGCGTTTCTTCGAGATGCTTTTCCGTTCACCCGACACCAGAAAGAAGCGCACGAGACCCGCAAGGAGGATATGGTGGCGGCCCTCGCCCAAGAGACACGAGACACGCCACTGGCGAGATCGGAGACATCCGCAGGACGCCAAGGCGTAGAAGTCGACAACAGCGGGGACGACAGGGAGGGAGACGACGCGGAACTCGAGTTCGCTGTGGCAGTAGATCTGAGTGGGGAAGCTGGCAAGGGCGAGGGTCGTCTCGCGTGCGAAGAATCTTGGAGAGGAGAGACAGAGGGAGAGATAGAGAATCCTCCTGAGAGGCGCCTGGGAACGCAAGGGCGAGACAAGTCTGGAGACAAATCTAGAGGTGTGTCTCCGCCTTCAGGGGCCGCACAAAGAGCCAGGAGAGAATGTGAAGGGGGCGGGATGTCTGAGTCAAGAGGGGGGATGCCTGACTCTCTTGATGGCGTAGAGAAGGTGACCGGCCTTCCCGTCTCACCTGAGGCGGCACCACCCACAGTGGAGAGAGGCAGAAGACCAAGGAACGCTGATGCCAGAGAGGACAGAGATTCCGGGCCAAGTCGAACGAATAACATCGCGCAGGGCGAACTGAAGTTAGACCAAGAGACCGCGTCTGCTGTTGTGTCCGCTGACGGCGATCCGCTCGCTTCGGCGTCGCCACTGGAGTCTGTATGTCCGTCTCCTTCTTCGCTTCCTTCTTCGCTTCCAAGAGACGCGCATCTCTCCTCCACAAGCTCTCTCCGATCTTCGCAGCCCATCAAGTGCACTTCGGAGCGCAGCGCAAGGCCGGATACCATTCAAGAAGCCAGGAGAGGCGCAGAGGGAGCCGAGGGGGTGGGAGAAGGCGAGGAGACGGCAGACGGTTGGGAGGGGAGGAGAGAGAGAGCAGCCGCTGCAGAGGCCAACGAACAGAAGAGTGGCATTCATGAAGGCTCAGCGCGAACACTCTCGACGCTTGGAGAAGCAAATCAGAGTTGCAGACCGAAGGGAAGTGAAGGAGAGACAAGCAGAGAGGAGCCATTGTCGGCGCTCAGGTGGGTGAACAGGACAGGCAAGGAACATACACACAGCAGACTCACGGAAGGTGCTCGCCACCCTGGAGAAGCAGCTTCAGGCTCTGCGAGTGTGGAAGGCGTCTCCTCTCTGGGGGCCGAGGACATCTCCGGGGAACAGGTGCCTTCTTCTGTCATTCGGAGGCAGGGACGCGCCGGCTCGAAAGTGGAGGTTGGAGGGGAAGACCAGAGAGGCAAACGAGACTCCCTTTCTGTGACTAGTCCCAGACAAACAGCTGGCGACGAGATAGGGTCCCCATCTAAGGCCCCCAGCAGGGCCTCGTCAGGGGGACAGACTGACGAAGGCGACTTGTGCATCATCTGCTTCCAGGGTGTAAGTGGAAGCCTCCAGACACGTATGCGTCGTATACGAAAGTGTCTCTGTCTCCTCGGATTGTGTAGTGCAGCCGTATCTGGAGACGCCTTCGTAAAGCGGGCACCCGTGGCTCGACTTAGGTCATGTGCGGAGACACATGGTCCGAGGAGCCTTCTGTTTTTCAGAAAAGAGATGTTTAACGGGGAAGCTAGCGTCCGACATCTGTGATCAGGTATAGCTTTTTCCGTCCATGTATCTGTTTCCAGGAGACGCTGCAGGCGTTTGCCGACTGGGTTAGTCACAGTCTCACAAGCGTCAACAGCTTCGGTTTCAAAGAGATCCTTTCGACGCAGCGTCCCATTGGTGCCTTACGCGTTGACGCTTTACAACGTACGCGTTTTCGTTTGTCCTGTCAATTCTTGGTGCATGCAGCGACCCAATGCCGTGCTGCTGTTCTGTGGTCACGGCGGCCTGTGCTTCCACTGCGCCCAGACTTGCTTCCGAAGGTAAGAGGGACAGCAGAGCCCACGGCTTCTGTCGGCCGTAGCGTATCCCGTGGTATATCCCCCGTGCGAGGAAACAGCGAAAGACAAGATTGTGGCAACGAACGGGGGTCGCGAGAAGAGCCAAGCAACCAGTCGACGAACGATACTCGGTTCACGTCCACACCAGCCGATACAGGATAGGATCCAAAACGAGATACACGGCGTGTCGCCCGTCTGTACAGTGCCAAGATTTCCTCTCTGCATTCTATCTAGGAGGGATCGACGGGGTTCTAGAATGCAGGCAAGTGAACTTGCGGAGCAGCTTTTCGAAACGCGCATTCGCCGAGACCTTCCGGTCGAGGTCCGTGGTCATTGATAAAAGTAACGGGGATCTCGGCAGAGAGGTGGCTGCGTGTTCCCTAGCGTTGGGGACTCTCAAGGAACAGAACGAAATCACTGTGCGATTACCATCTCGTGCTCATGTGCATCCAGTGGTGTGCAAATATAAGAAAACATGCGTACGCATCCATCTATGTAGAGCCGCGCGGGTGCACACCGGGGGTCTACTGCGGGTCTTGAAAAGGAGCTAACGGAGTCGTTTCGGAGAGAAGCAAACAAGTGAGGGCTGAGCACACCTCGGGTGGAATTGCGTGCTGCAAAGCACTTGCAGGCAGAAGACCGCTGACGAATACTCGTTCTTTATCGGGCTTTTTCTGCAGGAATGGAAGGTGCCCGACATGTCGCCAGGCGGTGAAGGGAGTGGTGGAACTCCAGGACGAGTCGTGTCAAGTGGAGGAAGAACGGAATTCTCAAAAGCGAGACGGAGACCGGCCGTGGGAGAAAAGGGGAGACAGACGGGCAGTCGTCACTGCAACAGTGAAAGATGTGAAAAAGTCTTAAGGGTCTGCATCCTAGTGTGAAAGCGAGCTCCTCGAATCCTTTTGTCTAGAAACGGTGGACAAATGATGGGGAAAAGGTGGCAAGGAGACAGGAGCCGTCAACGGCTGGGGTTCATTTTCGCATGCTGCCGTTGCGAGATTCGCAAGCTTTTTTCGACAGGGATGTTTCGTAACTATTGCTTTGGCGCGGAGGGGGGGGCACACACACGCGTACGGTCTAGGAATTCTGTTCTTTATCACGTCTCCAGAGTTGGCAGCGTGCGGGATGGAACGAGCTGAGCACACCGGAAAAAACAGATGGACAGAACGGAGTGCGTGGCGACGTCGCAAGAGAACTGGACAGGCAGAGCGAGGGACATGAAGAAGAAGGAACTCAGCACAGTGAAAATGGTGTGGATGGAGGCCAGAGCTTCGTCTTCGTGCAGAAGACGTTTCTGTTGTACTTTGAAAACTTCTGAAACTCCTCGGCATCGGCTAAACATGCCTGACAAGACGAAGTAGAGGAGCAGAGATGCAAACATGTGTCTCTTTCTCTCGCAGTTTGTCCCCGTTTCAGAGATTGAAAAAGAACTCTTACGGCAAACATGTGCGCGTCTGGCTGTCGGTTCGCAGCGAGAAACCAGCCCTCTTTCCTTTTCTTGATGCGTATGCGCTCACACGCATGCGCACACATTTTGGTGTCAAGGTACAACTAGGGTAGCAACATAGTTGAGTAGGCAGCAGAGTCGCTTATACCTCTCCGTGGTTCTCTTGCCCAATCCATTAATGAAAATAAAAGTCCACGAAGGTCCACGAGCAACGCGCAGTCCGGGGGAAGAACACAAACTCGCGTGGCCGCCGCGCGTCGTCAGAGTTAACGGGAAAGGGCAAGGAAAGTCAACTTCCGGAAGCGCATGCGTCTTCTTCTCGACAGTGCACATCGTCCTTACCCTTCTGTGGTCTCTTAACGAGGGAACCACATGGCGTTTCAAATCTCGGCAGTCTACGTTGACTGTATACGCAGGCAGATCTCTGTATACCTTGAATAAGGGAAAGGGCTGTGTGCTCTCATGGAATGATCTAGAGATGAGTCGAGTATTATCCGCACATGCCACGTGCAAGAAAACCTGAACTAACACGGAACCCAGTAGTACTCGGCAATCGAAGATCCCATCCGTTCTTCGGGAAACAGCTTCCGAATTGAGAATAGAGAATCGGACAGACAAGCTACCCTAACCTTGGTGCACAGCCGGTATTCGGACCATGACGATTTTGCTTATATTTCTTCACATATATATGGGTGCGTAGATCTGAGTAGCTTGAGAAGAAGGCTTCTGCGGATCTGGAAATCCAACACTTGTCGCTGGATAGCGGGGACAGCCCACAAGCGTTTTCCTCACTTGTGTCTTGCCCTCAACTGGAGCCTTCCCAGCATTCTCCGTTCCACCTTCCCTATAGAATTTCTTTCAATTCGCAACTTCAAGGCGCTGTCTGGCAGCATCATCGCTTCCCGTCATTCGAACTGCCTCCTCCAAAGAAGCGGAGAAACCGTGTGTCGCTTCTTGCCCACTTTTTCCTCCTTCCCTTCGCGTGAGAGTGGAGTTGATGAACCTCCACAGCCGCCGAAGGGAAGTGTTCTTTGCTTGCCGCCACCACATTTGCGTGCTCGACTCACTGTGAGACGAGATTCAAACCAGTAGTCCAACTCGTAGTATATACTGCCGAGAAAAAAATAATTTATAGAGTCGTAGGAGTCCCATGTTGGTCCGACTCTTCACATGTTATCTAAAGCTGTTTTAAAAAGTACAATCTTCGAATATGAGAATCGAGACGGCGCGACGGTTACGGAGGTGAACGCGTTTACATTCCTGATGTGGTAAACAGAATCAAATCTTCCTTGAGCGACACGACAGACACCAGAGGCAGCGTGAAAGTTGCTCTGAGTTACATGAACGAATTTACATCCTCGCCTTGCCAGGTCCTCAGCCTACCTCGGGAAGCCGCTTCAGAGTCACCATTCCCGTGAAAGCCGAACAACGCGGAACGAACAGAAAACCGTTTCTTCGTTTTGATGGCGTCTGCGCCCTGCGGCGGTTCTGCCGACGGGAGAAACTGGGAACTGACTTTTGTTCTGCCACGAGAGAAGCATTTTCTGGCAGTGCCTTCAGTTTGACAAGCCATCGGACGCAACAGATTAGCCACGAGAACGGTGTCCTTTTCTGTATCTTTGTGCGCAGGAGTGCAGGGGCCCTTGCTGTTTGTCTCTGGGTGTGTGTCTGACCACCCTCTTCGTCGCGTGTGCGCTAGGCGCCGTTTCTCCTTATTTTTTATGTTGCCTTCATGCGACATCGAAAGAAAAGCTGTCTGCCGGCTTTTTCTGCAAGCCACGGCGTGGTGGCCTTTACTCCGCGGCCCAGGAAAGAAAAGTTCCTTCTGAACTCGTCGCAGCATCGGTTCCATGTGTGGCGGGGAGACGAAGAGGAGCGGCGATCCCTCGTACCCCACTCTCTGCCTCTCGCTGTTTCCACGAAGTTGCACGTCGAAATAATCTGCTTTTCAAGGGCAACTTTCCCGTTTCCTCTTCTTTGTTCAATGCATCACACGCTCAATCTTCTCGTCCCTCGCCTTTCGTCGGAGTCCTTTCCTTCCCGGCCAAAAACCGAGAGGGCGAGTCGACAACACGCAGTGAAAAGGTAGGCAGTCAACATTTCCCTTTTCTACTTTTTTACGAGCAGAGCCGCTGTTGTGGCATTTTTTCCCGTTTCTCTTTTTTACTTGTGCGCGACGCGGGCTTTTCGCTCCGTGTGGTCCCCTCCAACTGACGAATTTCGCCCTCAACTCGCGGTTTTAGGATTTTTCATCTCAAGGGAAGGTGACGTTTTACGCCTGAATCTTCTCCCGCCTGTTTTCCTCTTCATACATCTGGTCCCCGGTGGTGCTTTCCCGCCCTCTGTCTGTTTTCCCCGCCCTAAGATCGGGCAGTGAGGGAAACCTTTCAGACCGCTTTTTCTGTCCACCTTTCGTCCTACTCCGACACTTCCCCCCCGCCACCCTCTCGCTTCTCCTTTCACGCGCCTTTTCTCCTCGCTTGTTTCTCAGCTCCTTTCCGATTCTCTCGTGTACGAATTCCGCATCTATTCCCAATCTCTGACTTTTCTATACCGTCACCCCCCCCCTCCCTCCGAGCACCTCGCCTCTTCTTTGCCTCTCTGTGTTGTGCGCCTGCCTCGTGTCCGTCTCTCGCTCTCTTTTTTCATTTTTTCCTCCTCTCCTTCGCTCGCTTCCGCTCTCGCTCTCTCGGGCGCAGTGCAAGCGTCTCCGTCTGCGATGGCGACAACCTCGCTGGAGGAGGAAGAGTACATGGAGGGAGAGAGAGACGAAGGGTGGGGAGAGGCTGGTGAGCAGAGAGGGGGCCGACTCGTTGTCGCGCAGAGTCGGAGCGTGAGCCGAGAGCGGGAGTTGCATGCGGCGTCTTTTCCAGTTGAGTACGATGGAGAAGACGACTCGCCTTATCTCCAGGCCTCTGAGAGAGTGGCGAGCAAGCGAGATGAAGGAGACCCCGAGGAAAGCGACGTGGACCACGAGCGAGAGGAGCGGGACGCTTGCTACGGCTGGGAGTCTGAAAAGGAAGGCAGGCCAGAGGCTCCAGACGAGGGATCTGCCGCCTCCAGAGACGAAGATGCCGAAGCTCGCGATGATGGCGAAGGAGGGCGTCAGGAAGGCCGAGAGGAGGACGTAGGCGAGAACGAGGGCGAGGAGACTGCAGAAGACCTCGAGGAGACACGCCGCGACGACGAAGACTCGCTCACGATTTCTGGAGAGAAGGGAAACGACTCCGACCCAATTGATGAACGTATGTCGCATTCGCGTTCGGGGGGTTCAGGCGAGGATCTTGGCCTCTTGCGTTTCTGGAACGCGCGTTGTGCGGTCAGAGGGACGAAGCAGAGCGCGGAGTGCAAGTTGCGCGGGTGCAAGGGGAGAGCGTACCTGAACATCTCCTCAGATGCTAGTGTGGCCGGAACCGTCGCCCTGGGACTCGTCGTGTCTGAGGATTGCGCACAATCTGTTTATAGTAGAACAGCTGCGAGTTCGATTCCTAGGTTTTTAGGGTGTGGGACAGGCGAGCGGCGAACGAGGAGACACAGCCGAGAGGATCGGGAGGAGGCGGACGGAGGGCGCTGGCGAGGTGGAGACACGGGACGGGAGCAACGGGTCGCTGCGAGGCCGGGAAGGGCGCGAGAGACAAAACGTGAGACGTGCTTCCACGGAGAGTGGCCGTGTCCTAGAGTGAAAGAGACAGTCCTTCACCGCCTCCTGAGTTCTCTGTTTTCCCTCCTTTTCAGGCAAAGTTTTCGTCGGAAACACTCCTCTGTAAGTCAGGCAACCGACAGCGTCGGCGGGCCGGTGGCGGCGCCACCCCTGTCTCTGGGAGGGCTATAGGGATGCGCGGAAGAGACAAGTGGGGCCGGAGGGGACAGAAGATCCCCAGGGATCGAACAGAGAAAAGCAGGTGTGAAACGCAGGGAACCTTTCAGTGTTTCTCGAGTCCTAGGCGACGACGCATGCGTTCAGAAAAAGGTCAATGCCCAGAACGCGAAAGAGAATACAAGAAGCGGGCGAGACGCTCTGAGCGTCTGAGCAGAGAGACACACGACATGCCAGAACCGATCCGTGTAGTTTCTGCCTCCTAGCGCCTGGAAGGTGATCCAGCAGCGAGAGATCAGGAGCTGGGGACGCTGATGAATTGGCAGGGTGGCTCAGAGGACAGGGCGCGAAAAAGCGAGACAACAGAAAAACAGAGGCACAGTGGCACAGAGAAAGCTGAGAAAACGGGGGACAGGAGACGTGTACGCCTGCAGGGAGAGGCACGGTGGGCACCGGAGACAACAGCGGAGATAGCACAGCTCGTAGAGGACAACAGAAAACGCGAAAGTGGGCGAGAGGAGGAGAATCGCCAGCGAATTCGCGGGACCCCACTTACGCGAGAGAGGAGGTCTTGCGAGCCAAGAGGGAAAGGCAAGAAAGCACGAGAGAGTCCACTGTACCTCGTGTAGGACCAGAGACGCAGCGTCGAGCTTCTTTCAGCGCCGAAGAGCAGCTGGGATCCAGAACGCTTGTGTCGGACAAAGCAGAGTGGCGAACTGCCTTCTTTTTTGCCGGTGTGTCCTGAGTCTAATCCGTCCTATGACGTTAGTCTGTTTTTGCCTTCTTCCGCAGCGCGGTGCGCGAACCGAGCGTCGAGCGAATCTTTGGAGAGTTCGGGAAGCTCAGCGAGATCAAGATCTTCAAGCATTTTCTCCACCTGACCTATGACGACGCTACAGCCGCCACTCGCGCAGTCGAGGAACTGAACGACAAAGAGGTGTGGGGTGCACAGGTAACCAGGCTGCGGAGAATAGACGCTGCCAAGCAAAGACGCAGCGGAAATGGCGAACTGGCGTGGCGACAAGGGCCAGTGGAGAAGGCGACAGAGGAAACGCGCATAAGAAGCCGCACAGAGAGGAAAAGTAGCGAGAGAGAGAGAGAAACGGCAGCGAGTGAGAGAGTGGAACTCGTGTGGACCTGGAGAGTTGTGACGTGGAATGGCGCCGCATACGGAAATTCGGAATTTAGGAAATCAAGGATGGACACAGGGAAGTTGGAGGTCGCGTGAGTTCTGAGACGATCTGGAGAGAACCCTCGAGAGAGACTTCGTGCCCCGAACTTACGCCGTCCGTGGGAAGCGTGAGTTGATCTCTTTTGAGGATTCGCTCAGGCGTCGCTCGCGCGTCCTTCGAATCCCTTTCGGACGCTCTCCACGTTGTCCGACAACGCTCCTCTCTCGCCGCCTTGTGTTTGTCTCTCTGCAGATTGTCGTGGAACCTCTGCGGCCGGGGGCTGCCTCTCAGCGTCCGCCAGGGGCAGGAGCTGCTCGCGTCGTTGTGTCTCGGGGCGAGAGAGACACTGGCGCCCCAGGAGTTGAGCGCGGAAGAGGCCGTGGCCGTTCGGGCGCGGTCGCGGGGCGCGGGAAGTCCGCCGGGAGCGTCGCGGGGGCGCGTCGGGGCGGGCGCGGCCGGGGGGGCCAGGCGGCAGGGCCCGGAGGAAAGAGGCTGCCTTTTCGAGTTGTAAGTTGGGCGACAAAGAGAGGTGCGAAATCGCAGACGTCTGAGACACATCTATCTAACGTCGTGATGCCTCGTTTGTTTCACGGATGAGCGCGGTGTCAGTCGTCCAAGACGAGTTTCCGTGCGTGGATTTCACCAGGTAGTTTGTTTGCCAGCAGGGTGAGCGCAAGTCTTGTCCGCCTCGCATCTGCTCATGGAAATCTTCCTCGGCGGGGGTTCAGTTTGACTTCCACGAGTCTGTCTTCGAGAAGAGGCAGATACATCTAGGAGCAGAGCCGATGTGTGTCTGCGGACGGCGAGGCAGAGACAAGGAGACAGGGCACGAGCAGAGAAAGAGGGGAACGGAGGCGACGAACCGAGTGGAGAGAGTACGGGGCGACGTCTTCTGAACTGCCCAAGACGGCCGACAGTGATGGATTTCAGCAGTGTACGGCATGACTGTCATCCCATAGCGGTTCTACTGTAGAACTAAACGTGTGAATTTCAGTGTCCTGCGACGGAGGAGTTGAAGCGCCGCGGACACAAGAGGGAGGAAAATTTGAAGTGGGGTCTGGAAGCACGGTGCAAGGCTTTTCAGAGGTTTTCTGCCGGGGTTCTCTGTACAGGTCTGCCACAACCTTGATCCGCGAGTCCACTGGCAAGATCTGAAGGACTTTGGGAGAGAAGGTGAGCAGACCGCGCCTGAGCTGGCGTCCGGTGGCGTTTGCGTCTCTCTGTGTGTCTATCCCCAGTTGAAACTCGAAAGATATGTTCCACTGGAAGAACGCAGCCGAACGCTGCGTCTGTGGAGACGCGCAAAACGAAGGGAGACTGAAGACGAAGAAGGCGCGAGCCAGACAATCGCAGGGGGACGCACGTGCCTGTAGCCGTTCGCTCAAGAATTAAATCTTATCTGTTCCTTCAGCAGGCAACCCCTGAGAGGTTCACATACGACTCTTCTGTTGTTGATAAAATCAGGATTCTAGTTTTTTTATTCCATCCCCAAAATCTTTTTCACGGTGTTTGTGCGCTATCCCCGTGGCTGAAAAGCCTGCACGGGAGAAGGGACGGACACCGGAGTGTTTCGACAAGAGCACCGTGGACCTTCTGGTTTCCGCTGTGTTTGCTTCTCTCTTCAGCTGGAGAGGTGAATTTTACAAATGTCCTTCACAACCAAGAAGGCGTCCGCATAGGGTAAGGACGGGTTTCGCGAGACACAAGAAGAAATTGAAAAAAAGGGACAGAGGCGACGCCGAGACGCCAAGGCTTCGTGTCTCGCGTTCTGGGGTCTCCTCCTTCCACTGCTTGGGAAGAAACACCGATCTTGCAACGTCGATCTGCGTCGAAGAGAGAGCTGTGAACCTTGTCGACCCTCGAGTTTTGGCAGTTCGCTGCCTCTGAACGAAAAAAGCTGTAGGCTGTCCTCGCGATTCTCATGTTCGACACATGAAGAGTCGCCTTTGTCTAGACTCTCCTGTGTGTACGTAGCTTTGTCTTGGTTCGCGCGTCTACCGGCGCTCTTCTGTTTCATCGCCGCCTCGTGCTGTGCATCCGTGCGTCTGTTCAACTCTCCAAAGGGTCTAGGCGTTAGGCAGAGAAGTGCCTCTGTTTCCCACTTTGCCCCGAACGACTCGACCGGTTCGTGTGTCTTGTGGGGCTTTTTCAGCATCATTGAATACTGTAGTCAAGAAGATATGGAGACCGCGTTGCATGAGCTGGACGGCAAGCGTTTGTTTGACGCTCGGGTGGAGGTTCGCCGTGAAGAGGCAAATGCGTCGTATCCGTCGTTTGCGGAGATCTCCTCTTCGCTTCCGCCGGATTCTCTGATACGGCCTCCGTCAGGTAGGGCGCCTCCGGGTCCGAAAGGGGCCTCGTGTCGGGCGCGCGGCCCGCCGCTTCGTGCCTCTTTCCTCGACGAGGAAGATCCACGAGCTCCGCCGACCTTCGGCGGGCCCCGCGGGGCATTCCCACGCGGGCGGCGCAGCTCCGAAGGCCGAGGCGAGTCGGCGCCTCTCCCGCGATCTGCGCGACCGGCGCTGCCCCCTGCCCTCAACGACAGCCTCGCCTTTGGGCGCGTGTCTCCGCAACGGGAGGCGCCCGCAGGGATGCCCCGCAGGGAAAAGGCCCGCCGGGAGAAGGTCCTCGCTCCAGCTGCGTACCCCGCGGTCCTTCCGCTCCGAGCCCCGCGGAGACAGCCGGGCCCGGACGAGGCCTTCGAGCTGCAGCCGTTCCTGAACGGGAGCGAAGCATGTGACCCCCGGTACCCTGGCGACAAGCACGCGTGCATGGAGGGCGAAGAGGTACGGCCGCGGGACTCGCGCGGGAGCCGCCGGGACGAGCCGTCTCTCCACACGGGGGGCTTT
Organism: Toxoplasma gondii ME49; assembly: GCF_000006565.2. Lineage (NCBI taxonomy): Eukaryota > Apicomplexa > Conoidasida > Eucoccidiorida > Sarcocystidae > Toxoplasma > Toxoplasma gondii. The sequence continues at coordinate 698,214 of NC_031474.1, forward strand.
CCGTTCTGGAGACAAGGAGGGGAGGACAGCGGCGCAAGAGAGAGAGACTCTCTGCCATCCTCACGAGAAAGGCGAGAGAAGGACGAAGCCGAGAGCGGCAGGCCCCACCGACGGTGTTTCTACGTCGACTGTGCAGGGACGGGACGCGTGGATTCAGCTGGACTCGGGAAGGAGAAAGCGAACTTGAATGGGCGACTGCATGCGCGCGGGCCCGCGGAGGACATGAGCCGAAGCCACCGCGAAGAGGAGGGAGACGCGCGCGGTCCAAAGCGGCGAAGAAACGACTTCGAGTTCATGGGGCCTCCCGTGCTCCCGCCCCCGACTGGGGGCCCGACGGTGATCCTGCCCCCGCCCTCGGGGCCCTCGCAAACCTGGGAGTTCGGGCCGGGCCCCGAGCGCCTCCGAGGAGGAGACGACGGTTTCGGGACGGAGCGAAGAAGAAGAGAAGGAGATCTCGACCTCGCGCGCTCGCGGCGCGAGAGAGACCCTGCGCCCTACGGCGCCTCGGGCGACAAGCTCGCGTGGCGCGGGCGGGCCGGTAAGGGACCCGCAGGGCCCAAGACCCTGGACGGCTTCCCGCTGGAGACAGTCGACCAGGGGCGCCCCAACGGAGTCTTTGGCGTGGGTGGCGAGAGCAAACACGCAGAGTTTCGATACGCGGATAGGGGCCGAGAACGGGAAGGTGAGCCGCACCCGTCGTCGCCCTTCCGGGGGCCGCGCGGCGACCCCCGGGGCCTGGCAGTAGTGGGTTCTGTTCGCGGGGGCCCAGGAGGGGACTTCCGAGACGACGAGATGTCTGCGCAGCGCCGCAGAAGACCGGGGGGCCGCGGCGGCGCGGCAGACTGGCGAAGAGATCCCGAGGGCCCGGACGTCTTCCAACCGTTCCGGCCCCACAGCAATAGATTGGACCACGGGGCAGAGGTCCCATGTGTGGGGAGAGAGCGAGACCGGGGCAGGGGCGAGGAGGACGACCAGCGAAGAGGGGACTTCGGTCGCGACTTGGACAGACGCGCGGAAGTCCCCTTCGACGACTGGGGCCAGAGCCGGAGAGAGGGTGGCTTGAAGTACGAGGCGTCTCCACATGCACCTCTCGGACCCAGAGGGAAGCGGGGTGAGAAGGGTGGCGGCCTCGATTTCTCCTTTCCAGTGGATAAACCGAGGCATATTTACGCAGCCGACGACGGCGGAGCCCCCCTTGCGCCGGGCCTGGAGGCGGGACCCGTGCGCGAGCGAGAGGCGTATCTGGGAGGCGGAGAGGATGAGCGGCGGGCGAGGCGAAACGAACACGCAGGGCCGTCCTTTCTCCGCAGAGATCGCGAGGAGGACTTGAGGCGACGCGAGGGCAGACGCGGAGAGGAGCTGCTTCACGAGGAAGTCCCGCCGGCGGCCGGCGCGCGGCTTCTCGGCGATGACAGGAGACGAAGTGTCTCCTTGGGGAGGCGTTACGACGTGGGCGTGGATGGGGACCGAAGGGACAGAGGCAGACCCGAACGCGGGTACTTCCTTGGCGCGCCTCACCATGGTCGAGAGGAGCCAGGCGACGACGGGGTATATCGAGGCGACCGAGAGAGGAGCGCGAAGAAGCCGCGAAGAGAAGAAGACGGGTCCTTCAGCCGGGAGTTCCGAGGGGCACCTGGGCCGCGAGGCCCCGACAGGCTTCCTGTCCAGCGAGCAGACTGTAATATGTATGAGGCGAGAGATTTAGGCAGAGAGGAGCTGTTTGCGCACCCGCTTCCGGGCTCACAGTACCCTCCTCAATTCGGAAATCCAGGTTTGGGCGGCAGTCTCGGACGATCGATGAGGCGAGACGAGGACAGGAGAAAAGAAGAAGAGGGCCTCGGTGGACCGTGCGCGCGGGGCCTGATGCCGAACAGGGGCGGACGCGGAGACAATGCCGTTGCGAAAGGCTACTCGCACCTCCACCCGCAAGGCCCTCCGTGTTTTCCTACGGGGACGGGCCGTAGTGGCCGGGGCCTGGACAGGGACGATGAGGGCGAGAGCGCGGACGGCCGAGGGCGGTTCTTCGAGAGAGATCCTGAGATGTTTAGGCCTGTGCGTGGACGTGAATGCGACAGAGAGTATATCCATCTGTCCCGACAGCGAGAAGACATGCGAATGATGGAGAGACCGTATGTGTCGCGAGAAGAAGGCCGCAGAGGCGGGCGAGGCGCAGACCGCGAGGGCGACGGAGCGCTCGGGTATCGCGACGAGCTGCGGCATCACTAGAGAACGAACAAGTTTGTCACTTTTCCGTTGTGTGGCTCCAGAGAATGTGTGCGGCCGAAGGGGATTTGTCGAAAAACGAGAGCCACTGTGGTCACGCGATTTCTGTGTGTTGTGTCTCGTGAGATCGACAAGTACCCTTGATGCTTGCGTCGTGTATCTGCGTATGTGTTCGCGCCGTAGTTGTGGCCGCTTACCGATGCACTGCGGGAAGTGGAAGATGCAGAAGAGGCCTCGTTTAGGAAGAGTCTGGAAAGAATGAAAGGGCGGGTGAACAACACGGCTTTTTTGTACACAGAAAGATGACAACTGTGTCGGTGAAATGAGGTAAACAACGAAGTCGACTCAAAGTCTGGGGTCACGCCACCTCACACACATCTCAGCGTTTAGACAGGCACGAGAAAATGCTTTTGTTGCTCCCAGAAGGAATTCCCCCACACGCTGTTTGTTCGTAGTTCGGGGCCGCCTACATCTCTATGTATATGTAGGGATCTACATGGAACGCGCTTTTCGTTTGAAAGCATTCAGCGATTTCTGCGTGGTTTGTCCGCTGCAGTGTCTACCCGTCTACCGTAGATACTCGTTTTTGCGTATACCTTTAACCCCGAGCTGTTTTCGGTGATTACTTCGAAATCCTGGTTCTGCGCACAAGAGAAACAGGCTGACGGAGGGCGGGAAGCATGATAGAACCTCGAAAGCGCTGCGATTGGTTTCTTTTTTCTGTCTTCCTCGGTAACTATCCCGTGTTGATATCTTCAACCGAAACAAAGCGCACAGCAAAGTTTTGGCGGGCTGCTGTAGATGTGGAAGTATGTCGTGAAGGGCTACCTGTTGAGCTTCCCAGGAAAAGAGAACCAAACAAAACATACTCGCAGCACATTGCTGGTGGATTAAGTCAAACTCGCCGTTAACCGTTCGCATAAGTCCTTCTACATCGGCAAACAGCCACTCTAGAAGCTCGCCCGCCATTAACCAAGAGCGGCGGCATCGGCTTTGTTCCAGCACAACAGCGGCATCGGAGTAGCTATGCCCGTTTGTTAGCTCAGAGTTCCAGCACTAAAGTGGTTGTTTTAATCTCGAAAAGGGTGACACGCCAGCCATGTCTGTGAATCGAAGTGACAACTTTTCGTCCTTTCGGTCCCGGTAGGCGGTGCGGTGCAGGAGGGGCGAAACTCTGAGCTACACCGAAAACGAGAATTGCCACTTTCGTCTCGTCCTAACAAAAAAGCAGATGCTTGCCTCGGATCGGGAGACTTGCTGCCTCTTGTTTCCGTAACACAGAAAGAGCGCAGGGCGAAATCGTCTGCTGGTTTCCAAAGAAACACCTGGTTGCAAGGCCGTTCTCTGGGCTATGGCGCTAAGGTCACAATTTTTTATTTGTATGAACCAATGGCGTTTATCGACCAAAATGACTCTAAAATAGTAGATTATGATGATGTTGTAGAACAAGGAGACCGTCTGTTGTCCATCAACACTAGATGGTGCTTATACCGCTGTACAGGTTTGATATCTAATTCCTGCCTGACGCAGTAACATGTAAAGCGGGCTGTATTACGACCGATCCACGCTCTATCGTACATATTGCTTTTATGTTCCGAGGCTGGTTTTATATGCCGAAGTTTAGCTGAGAAGTTCTGTCGTAACGAAGAGTTGCAGGCGGGACTGCATCCGAGTCTGAGATACCCTAGGTACGGTTTGCATTTTCCACAGTATCGAGGGGGCGTTGCTTGAGTGCTTACGAAAACTGTGAGGTCAAGAAATCTGGACCTCTCCAGCGCGCGTGTACGCGGGAGAAGTGCAGTAGCCCCTCTGCGTCTGGCGGTAGAACGTCCATCCGAGTTTATGGCTTCCACAGGTCCTCGGCAAAGCAAATGGATAGCGTTCGTCAGCCGCAGGCGAGGCGCCGGCTCTTGATTGAAGGAGGCAACCGCGTCACAGACACAAGGTGCGACAGAGACGAGAGAGCTAATGTAGGGAAGGCAGTCGTGGTACTCTGTGATCCTTCTTGGCATAAACCGTTAGCCAGGCACCGCAGAACCGAGGAGTGAGACGTTTCTATGGTTCGCTAGAGAGATATCCATGGAGCAGCAAGACAGAGAAAATGTTTCCTGTGTTCTCCGGAGGCCGTACCATCCGACGGCCCTGGTACGCGCCCCCATGAGCTGGGCGTTCTGTGTCGAGAAAGTTAGATTCCGAAGAGCCGATACACGAGTCATTGCACGTTTTGAAACAAAGCAGCCAGAGACAGGGAAACCGACCGGAACTGATCGATTCCTTCAAGACAACACGAAACGGAAAACAAGCAGAGACCGCTGTCCTACGAAACAGCCACACTGGCAACAGACGCGAAAAACAGCAAGGCGGAGAGGCAGAGAAAAAAAAACAAAGAGATGACGTCTTTTAAGACGAGGAGCTGACTCTTCTAGTCGATCACAATCGACTGTTGTCCCGCGTACATCTCATTCCACTGACGCGCTGCACAAACACACACAGGAAAACACAACGCTCACATATCCCATGATCCACGAAGCTCTGACAGACAACTGTGACATTTTTTTCCCTTACTTGCCACATCGCGCCAACAGGCGCGCATGCGAACCTATAAATATATCGATATACAGATATATAGACATATAGACAACAAATAGATTTATACGTATATACAGATCTTTTGGTCCATACCTTGTCACCTGTTTATGCACTTATAGATAGAGAGGTATAGAGAGATGAAGATAGACATATACAGACATACGCAGATAGATAGATAGCTATAGACGTGGAACGACGGAAGCATAGGACGACAGATAGAAGGATAGAGAGGCGCCTGTGTGAGTGCGGCATGCAAAGAGATTTCAAAAACACGCTGTATTCGCAACTTGAAGTTGAAGGCTGGTGTGGGAAACAAGGTGAATCGAAGAATTACCCATAAGTTCGGCGTCTTGGCGGTTGTTTTTGAAGTGGTCCGCGACGCGCGTGTCAAGAGGGTCGTCCGGCTCGGGAGCCGACAGGAGCGCCTGGATGGAGAGCAAGACGGTGCGGATTTGCAGAGCGGGGCTCCACTTGTCCTTCAAAATGTCCAGGCAAATCCGCCCAAGTGCGTCCTGAAAAACGCATGCAGCCTCCAAAGACAACTCCCATGCTGCAGGATCTTCAGCGCAAACATGAATCTGCTTTTATTAACGAAGGAATCTCAAGACGTCTCCCTCTCTCTCGCCACCTTGGTCATCTGACAGTCACACAGAACTCATGGATATTCATCTGCATCTGTCAACAGGTAGAGTTATGAATGCTGATATGGATACAAAAGGATAGACCAATAGATCTGCAGATCGGTTGATACACTCGGACATGTTTAGATTCACGATGGGATGCATACAGGCAAAGGGCCTCCGGATCTGAATCGCGTCTGAGGGAGTTAGCTGTAGGTCCCCGGTTGCGGAGATCCTCTGCATGCCGGCATCGGTATCCAGAGAGCAACTGGTGGGGAAGCTTCGTGGCGACTCAAAGAACGTCGGTGAGAACGGAGGCCGCGCATGTCGAGAGACATTTTCTGGGCAGAGACTTACGATGTTCGGGTGGTAGATCTTCGTCAGAAAACGAACCTTGGGCGGTTCCATGGGGTACGCCTCAGGAAGGAAGAGCTCGAGTTTATACTGGCCGCCTGGAAAAAGTCGCATGCATGCAACGAAGTACTTCGTGTGTCATTTGTCACACCCACAGCGTCTGTCGAGTTTCAAACGAAGGCCGAAAAGCCTATTTTGAGCCTAAGAAAGGCGCGACTCCTGCGCCACACACCTTGTGCCTCCCGTTCGTCTTGCGCTTCCGATGGCCATTTCGTTTTCACGGAAAGCCATCAACGAAAAACTCCGCAGAGCTCCGAGATGAAAGCCGCAAAGGCACCTCAAACACCCAGCAGACTCACCTTCGTAGGGCGTCCCGACGGGTCCCCCCATGAGAATTTTAAAGTGACGGTAGTTGTTCGGCTCTGGTTGCGCCGTGATGCCAGGCGCTGCACCAAATGTGTGACACACAAAAAAACCAAAGTGAACAAAGCAGTTCTGTGCTCTCCAGAGAAACCATCTTCTCCCTGTGTGCCCATAGGAAGACACAAAGCCTAACCGCCTCCGCCGAACGACGACCCTACACTGAAAAATATATACATATATATTTATACATATATATATATATAGGATAGCTTCTTGCATGAACGACTTTGCTTGGATAATGCGCATTTCTTTCGATTTGTAAAGAGTGGTGGAGACTTGCGACATCGACATCTCAGGAGTTAAGTTGCGAAGAACACGAGCATATAGAACTCGATACACAGGTCATGTTTGGCAGACATGCATGCATCAGCTGCCTGCAAAACATACGCGTGCATGCTCAGTGAAGCAAACAGCGCCCGACGATTCCCGAACGCTACAAAATCGGGGAGATCTCGCTTTCACTACGTCCATCCTAAACGAGCTGGTTCCTCACTCCTTGCAACCACACCCAAGGCTCCTCTGAGGCCTTACACATACAGCCACACAAGCCAGCATATAAATATATATATATATATATATATATATATATATATAGGTTTAGATAGATAGGGAGAAGTGTATGCACATGCATGCATGTATTTGCATGTATACGGATGCATTGAAGGATGAAGGCGAGAGAAACTGTCCCTTGAACGCGGCTTGTCCCTCGGAGGTTCCGTAGTCAGAAGGCCCGGAAAGAAGCAGAAGACGCGATAATTTGTCTCGACCCATAGGAATGAACGTACGAGGTTCGCTGGCGAGGTTCTGCGTTTCCTTCTCAATACGCTTGGGAATCGACATTTTCGTCGAAGAATCACAAGACCGGCTCCAGGTTTCCTTGCAGGAGAAGTCGCTGAAGAGAGAAAACAAAAGAGACGAAAGGCAGGCAATTCACTGGCCGCTGGCGGCTTTAAAAATGCCTCCAGCGTACACGTGAGGTGGACTTCGGTTTCATGCGAAAACGGCAAAGGTAGAAATATTTTGAAGGAAAAGGACGCAAACGCACGAACACTGCAGAAGGTGAATTCTCATTTGTTCCCGAGAGAAGACACAAAGAGCCTTCGTGGATCTGCTCTGCTTCTTATCCTTACGAATAAGATACCTCTACGGATCTGTGAGTAACGAAAAATTACCAGACGAGCTCAGCGAGGAAAAATCTACGTTTATGCGCTGTGTTTTCACATCTGTCCGAGTTCCCCTCCGTTTTCTTTCCCTCAGAGAGAGAGAGAGAGACTTCTCTCCTGAAGAATATCAAATCTTGTCTTCTTGTTTTGTCTTCCGTCTTCCACCTGGGTGGTTCAGACTGGCGTCTTTCCGCCCACTCCTTCCACCTCCCCATCGCCAGTCGTTTCCTCATCGCACTCTGAGTTGAACTTATTGTCTAACTATTTTCGTTTCGAATCCGACGCAGAAGAGAGACGACTTTCCGTGCACAGGAGGCGAAACAGACTCCAATGGAATTCGACAGGCTTTTTGCATCGATCATCAACCATGAGGATGAAACGAAACTTCAAGTGTGGTGTCAACATCTGCGTGGCTGCGTATATCACAGGAAGAGCAGACGCGAGAGCTAAGACACCAGCGGTTATCTCCGACAGCTGGGAAGAGTGGAGAGACGAGCAGACATGTTCTACGAAGACAGGAAGACGGAGAAAAATAAAAAAGGAGGAAAAAAGGGGGGGGAATGAATTCGGATGAAACAGCACAGAAAGAATTGACTTTTGGGAGCACCGGGGTAAATCTTCTTTCGCAAGACTCTCGTAGAGTGTGTGTTCAGGTCACTCCATATTTCGTTGGTTATGGCGAAAAACAGAGGCTGCACTGAGGAAGATGGAACAGAGGCGAGAGGTGGAAAGGCTAATGGAGTGGAGAGAGACAACAAGGAGAGAGAACCTGCGGAAATCGTCATGCCGTGGCTGCTGCGCTTACTCGTAACGTCGAAGCCCCAGCAAACAAAAGTCCGGGGTAAAGTGGAGACCGTGTCGGAACAGGAATTCGAAGAGATGGGGAAGCAGTTTAAACCGCGCAGCTCACCGGACGCGATAAGCGCCCGAATCGACAGAAAAAAGGGACGAGGGAGACGTCGACAACAACTAGGAAAGTCAGAGTTTCACGAGTGAAATGTGGAGTCGGCCGCGGCAGAAAACGACAGCACACAGAGTGTTTCTCGAGAGGGGAAGTTTCAGCAGGAGGAAGAAGTGCAGAAACCCAGGTGTTCGATGGCAACACGGTGTTCCTCGGCGTTCTTTCGACAATTCGAGGTCCGGAGGAGAGAAGAGAGGAAATGCCGCAGAGAGTGGTGGCAGAGAAGAAAAAACAAACCGGCTCTCTCTGGTACACGCACCGCACGCCGGCGCCACTTGGCTTTTGAACTTTTTCGCGCCGGGAGGTCGGCTGTTTCCGAATTGGGAAAGCAAACGACGAAAAATGTGGACTTCTCAACCGTGGACATCTGAGGAAAAGGGAGGAGCGGAAAGCGGTTCCCCTGGGCGAAGGGAGAATCAAAGGCTGTGCTCTGTCTGCAAAAACGCTCCAACGGGAGCGGGCGATCTATCGCAAAGCAGCACTGGCGCTGAGAGAATTTTCACGAGGTGCAGCGCAGCCCGCGCTACAGATGCAGATACCAGAGGAAAGCGAATATGAGGAGAGAGAGTCGTATGCAAAAAGCGAGAGGACGGGGAAAATAACCCCCAGAATGGCTGATGAGCTTCCTAAACGAGTGCCGGAGGTTCCACCCTTCGCACTCTGCGACAGTTCCTCAACTGGAGACCTAAAAAATAAAGATAAATGATACACAGGCCACCTCCGCACATCTGTACGCGCCTGTACATTCATACACACTTAGAACATCTACGCATATGCGGATGTGTATTGCATGGATGTGCTTTGACCTATCCGTTTGGCTGCGCAAAACGTCTGTGTCGCGTACACGGATACAGGGTGCCGGGCAACGAAGCACAGGACGCAGAACAAGTGAAGTGGAGCGAGCAAGGAGGAAGGAATAACGCACGTACAGAAGGAATACTGGTTCTTCACTGTGGTCAATTGGTCAATAGAATCAGCCTTCGGACTGCCCCTTTCGATGGAGAAGTTTGGGATCTTGCGACAGTGAGAGGAATCCAACTGCGACTCTTTGAAGGAAAAAGATGGAATCTCGTTTTTTTCAGAGGAGCGAAAGTGTCAACAAGGGAGGAACGATGAGCAAAAAAGCTACATGAGGGATGGCCACCGACCAGAAAGAATGCGAAGAGTCCTAGAGAGTGAATGACGCTGCCTCCTTTTTCGTGAGAAATGGCGCTGCCTGTTTCATGAGCAGCCAGACGCTGTGCTCTGTAAAAATCTCTGTTTCCGAGAAAGCACGATTGTTGGACTCCCCGGCAGTTGACAGACTTACAAGTAACACGTTCAGATTGACCAGAAAAACAAAGCAGTGTGCAGCGGAGGCTGAAATCCACATCGTCTCTGCACGCGGCTTCCTTTTCGTCCAGGAGCTTCAAACGTTTCCATTAGAGACGGCAAGTTGATCGGGAATGAGGAAAGCACGCCCGGACAGGGGAGGAGAGGCTTCCTCTGTGTGCGGATCAGACCTCGAGGAACAGCAACAGACAAAACCAGAGAACACACAGGAAGGGCACAAGTCCAAAGATGGGTTAAAAAACCCATATTGATGCCCCTCGTTTTCTATAAAAGAGATGTAAGGTCAAAGCCGCTCAAAGGAAAAGATCACATCCAGTGAATGGAAAAAGGCTGTGCGTAGCCTGACAGGGGTGGCCATTCATTTTCTCTTCTGTCCACATCTGCGGACCGCTGCCTTGAAGCATCAGGTGATGCCCCGGCTTAGCAATCTGTATAATTAACGGAATATGTGTCATTCAGTTGTTTCACAACTTCTCGCTCTATGTTTCCCTCCCAAACTGGTACACTGTCTTTCGATTTTCGACTTTCCCACGACATCACTGCCAAAATGAGACCAACCACGACCACACCGGAAGAAATGCATAACCTAGTGCTGCTTCAATCCAGAGAAAGTCGCCCGGAGTGCTTCGATTTGCTCCGCCTCTCCCCGTCAGATAAAGCCCTTTGTCTGAAAGTCGCAAAGTTGGCAGGTGGTTCGACAGGGGCCGGCCAGGCATCAGAACAGTTAATCTCTGGACCTGACAGTGACGACGAACTGCTTGGCTATCTTACATGCTGCCAACGTTGTCCACCAGCAGAATAAAGCCATGACTGTAAGTCACCCTTTCGTCTCAATGAGAAAACGCGATTGTTTCTGCCATGGTGCAGGGATCGAAAGCGACACAAAAAACATGTTGTGGCACAATACAAGAAGAGCCTGTGCATTGTGCATGACTTCACACGAAATTCGTGTGAGAAAACGTGGTGTGGATGGGCACGATGTACTAGGCGTACTAGGCTACTGCAGTGCGACTTTCAGTTGACGACACAAACCCTTTGAATGTGTCGTCACTTGACGGTTCTGTGTGGGAATCCAGGAACATGTGCATCCAGTGTTTTGGGAGGTGTCTTCCTACTTGCCATGAGCTTAATGACGCTGTCTTTCGTGGGCAGCGGTGAGTTAGGAATTAAGCAACATGCGTTCGTTTCATTACGTAGTTAATTTTGAACTTCCATGCGAAGAGCGGTTTACACTCCTTCCAATTTACATGCAACAACGTGCTATTGAATATGCAGGCGTACAGAATTCCCCAGAGATCCACAGAATCAGATATACGTATCGGTAGTCCGGGCTTGCGTGCCGAAACTTGAAGCAGTGAATGTGAGCGGTCAAGGAACCAAGTTCGCCATGGCATTCCTGTGTAGTCTGAATTGCCACATTGTCAGGGTAGACTTGTGTTTGCAGCGTCAATTGTGCAACGCGTAGAGACACACATGTGAAGCTCGTGAGTGTGATTCTCCTCCGCAGACTCAACACGGGGAGCAAGGAGCGAAGGACAATTTTCCATAAGGATGCTTACAAAGGTGCAGGAAATGGATGCGACTGTGGTCCTGCTCCATGCATCCCAGACGTCACGATGGACGCCTGCTCCCTAGGAGGGGGAAGCGAAAAATAAGACAGAAGGGTATGTTATATTTTCTTGGTGAATCCAATCACCAGTCGCAATTCTTTCCTGCTTGCATCCGATGGACATACTTCAAAATAAAACACTCGAGGACATCCACATACGCATTCCCAGTTTCTACACTGGAAGGGTGAAGTGCGTGTATCGGAAGCAGCTCTACTACCAGAAAATCTCGAAGGAATTCAAGTGGCAGATGTGGCCTCGACCATGCTAACAGTGTTTCGTTTGATTCCCGAGCATGTGAGACTTTTAAAGAGTTGGAAACTTTTTCGCGATGTTCCCGGCACTCCCCTGTGTCGCGCATGCACAGCAAAGCGCCTCTGCTTGACGGGGAACAAGAAGGGCCTAAAAGGCGAAAATTAGAGATCCAATTGCGTCTCTTTAGACCATAGATTTCTCAACTAATTTAGGAGAAAGAGTTGCTTTCTTCAGGACCACCTTTCCTAATTCGCCAGTCTTTGTTCTGCGAGACATTTCTACTAGGCGCCTATTAAAGCGGGCGCCGCCAATTGGCTAGCTGGTCGCCTTGTCTGAGGTCTCTTTTCTTTCTTGCCGGTTTTCCCTCTTTTTCTACTCCGTCACGGAACAGTCTCTTTCAGAGTTTTTTTCAGCCAACAACTCCCTCTCTGGGGTTCTTCGTGTCTGGGTTCACCTTTCGTGTCGAAACTTGCTGTGTGTCATTTTCTCAGAGAACGGAGAGCCTCACAGTCATGTGTCTGCTGTCTCTCAGGTAGGAGGGTTGCATGAGAATCGGGGGATTGCCATGTTCCTGAGGTTCTTGAACCAACGCAGGTCTCATCTCGCACACGGATCCGTTCGTCGCAGCTGTTCTCTTTTCGTTTAGTCCTGTCTCCCTCTCTGCTGCCCAGTTCCTCCTCTCATCTCTGTCTTTGCAATCCTTTCGCGTGCTCTACCTCTCTCGTGACGCTTTACCTTCTCGTCTGTTTCTCCAGTTCTGTTTTCTGTTGCATCTGATTGCAAACTCGCTTTGTCTTGTCCCCTCTCTCCGCGACACCTTGCTGGTGGTCTTTATATCCCCCAGCCCACGCGGCCTCTGTCACGCTTCCACTCTTCTTCCTGCGACCCCCCGTTTTCTCCGTGAGTCTCCTCTCTTGCGGTTCTTCTCCTGCGTCCCTAAGACTCTGCCCCAGTCACCGCGGCTCCCCTCGTCCTCTTGGCCGCGATGTCGGGCAAGCAGCCTTCTCAAAGGGCGGGAGACGTGGATTTCCCGTTCTGTGTCACGCCGGCGTTTGGCTCTCCCGCCTGTTCGCCCCCTTCGTCTCCCCGCAAGGCCGCTTCTCCTTCGACGAGCATTTCTTTTCCGACGCCGCCGCCTCCTCGGCCTCTCTCTTCCCCACGGTTTCCGTTCGAGTGTGCCTACCCCAGTACAGACGCATTTAACGCGTTCTTCTCTCAGAAGAGAGACAAACGCTGGGATCCCTCGGACTCAGAGAAGGTTTGGCCGTTCGCCTACGACCCTTTCGCGAGCGACGAGGACACAGGCAGGCCTAGCAAGGAAACGCGCTTCGTCTATGGGCCTTACCTCTACCCTCGTACCGCACGCACTGTGGTTCCCGTCAATCCCGTGGACGGGGACAGGGATCTCGACGGATCTCCACGGTCAGGGACTTTAGGCGACCGAAGGCGAGAACGCAGGCTGTCATGCGGAGGCCACAGGAAAGAGACACGCGAGCACAAAAGCTCTCGGAAGACGCGCTCCGGAGCGTCCTCTCCGCCTCGAGGCAGCGCCCCCGCTTCGTCCCTTCCCGCCACGCCTAGGGAGCCGAAGAAGACAGCCAAGGCCCGCTCCGAGATGGACTCCAGTCTACGACCACAGTCGCATCGCGAGGTTCCGGGCAAGGACAACCGGGCGGCGGGGAGCTCGCGAGTGCGGGGCAAAGAGAGCTGGGCGTGGTCTCAGCCTGTCCTTTCCTCGGCTGTACCTCAAGATGAACTCCCCACTTTTGGGATGCGGAAAATAGATCGGCGAAAAGCGATTCTGGGGCTCGTGCGCCCAGTCCCGATCCGGGAGCCTCCCTTGCACGACGACTCGCTGAGTCTCCCCGCGACCTGGAAACAGAGCACCTTTGTGGCGCCGCCGACAGAGGACGAAGTCAGGAGTCTGAAGCGCTTTCCCGAAGAAATCGCGAGAAGAACTGCCGAGGATGGCGCCGTGTTCCGGCACAGACGACACCCCTTCGTTCTCCAGTACGCGGAAGAGAAGGTGCGTCGCCTGCTCCGGCGCATACGCGAGGACTTAAGGAAACTGGACATCGAAGAGCGAGGAAAAGGAGCGGCGAGAGACGAGGAATATTCCACGCTCGGGGCGAAGTTCGAGAAAGAGTTGCTGAAGATGGTCCTCAAAGACATACAGCAGAATCAACCCGCACTGGCCTGTCTCGAGGACGAGTACAAACTCGTCAAGGGAGACAACTGGACCTGGACGATGCTGGATCGAGATCGGTGGACGCGATCCGGCATCTTGAGAAGACTCATGAAGGAAGGCAAGGTGGGTTTGTTTCAATGACGAAAACCGCAGGTCCAGGAAAGGATTAACGGTATCGAAACACAAAGTTACCAAAGCTGGAGATGAAAACTAATTCTACCGTTTTTACCACCGATGACTCTGCAACCGAGTTGTCGTTTATGGGGGCTAAAGACAGCGCAATAAATCAAGAGTCTCCTTGCTCAGCCTCTGCTTCATGATAAGCTACGGTATTTCGCCTTCGCAGCCGGCCTTGTTAGTGTCACACTTATATTCCGAGGTTCTTTCGCCTTCGGATGTATGAGTCAACAGCTTCTCAAGGAAGCTGCTAAGATTCTTCTCGACGCGTCCGTCTTCGCAGGGACTCAGTGCAGCGTTCTTATTGCCTTTCTTCCTGTGTTTGTCAACATTTTCCGGCGTCTCGTATGCGGTCTGACTACTCTCTTGAGGAGTCTTCCTGTTGTGTCTGTAGATTCGTATTTGGGTACACCGTTGTGGTCCCGTGTGTCTCTTCGTTTCCGATTCGTCGCGTCTTCCCTGTCCTCTTCGTTTTCCAGCTGCTCCCGCCGGGCCTTTCCACCCTTCTCTCTTTTCTCGTCCCGGATACACTCTGTGTCCGTGTCTCCTCTTTCGATCCAGGTGCTTTTTCAATCGGATTTGGAAGAGAGACAGTATGCACAAGACTACGAACGTTTTCTAGTCAAGCCCTTCCGCCCCCCTCGCTTGGACTGGGGAGGGGAAGCGTACTACGCCTCCATCAAGTTGGATAAGGAAGACTACACAGCATGTATCAACGAGCTTCTGGACCAGGAGGATAAGGAGAGAACAGCCAAGCTGCGAAAGAGAGACGAAGAACGGAGACGGGCCGACGCGGAACTGGAACGGCAAAAAAAACTCCGTAAGGATCCTGACACACGGGACAATGGAACACCTGTGGGTACCTGCATGTATATATATGTATATATATATATATATAGATAGATAGATAGATAGATAGATATTTGTTCCCCTGCACATGCCCCTGTGTAGAATCACACCTATATGTAGGCGCATGTGTCGGTTGCGTAGCGACAGTGCTCAGGGAAGGCAAAAGGAGGAAAAGTGAGGACTTCTTCCAGAGCTGAGAAGAGGCAGGGACTGGAAACGCAAGGGAGACTGGAAGAAACGTGGCGTCAAGATTGAAAGGAAGTCGAAGCGAGGAAAAATGATCCTTGTCGCTTTGGTGTATTCAGTCGTAAACCACGATCGGGTTATCAAGTACCTCGAGGTGGCGGATGGAAGACTTCCTCGTCTGTTCGAAGGAGTGGCGCGGTCCCGGTAAACATGAGTTCTTCCCCAGAAACCTAAATATAGATTTGCGTCTCGTAGGCCTAAGCGCAAGTCGCAGCCAGCAACGAATCTTTTAGATTGCGAGAAAAATAGCGAATTACCGCGTGGAGTCCTGTCCATGGGCAGCCCCTGACCGAATCAGATAGCCTTTCTCACGTTGGCGTTGACCCGGATACAGAACATGAGGACTGCGGGTGAAGGTCTCGTTCTGTCCACGAGAACGCGTCACGAAAATGAGGAAGCCCATTTGGATCATAAGTGAATCCCGGTGGAGAAACTCTCTCGAAAAACATTTTTCTGTTACTCCCCTTCTCTATGGACTGATGCGTTCAGAAGGAAGAAACACCCGAAGAACTGCACCGTTTCCTCCGGCCGCCTCAGACTATATGCGGAACATGTCGACAGTATAACACTCTGTCCCTTCTTGATAGTTGTAAGCGGGCGAGAGAAAATGGAGAGGGACCGAAGATCCTGATGCAGAGGAGACAGCGGGAAAAGAAGAGAACGACGGAGGCGAAACAACGGACATACGCAAGTGGGGAGGAGGCTGCGAAGCAGCTGAGAAAACAAGATGGATTATGTGGACCTAGAGCCGGTGTAATGTTTCAACCAGAATACACAATTCGTGTAGACAAGATGTTTCCATTTTACAGAACAGTGCTGAGTATCTGATACAGGGTGTTTTGACAGTGTTTCGGTTTTCCGTCACCCTTTGATCGATCGTTCATTCCGTCATTCTCATGTGCTTCTTTCATGTTTTCTTCGTCATCCACTGTCTCCTTGCTCAGGCGCACCTTGGCATGCTCTGCCTTTTTCCTCTCTGTTTCGTTCTTCCCATTTTTTCTGTCTCTCACAGGCGTTTCTTACTTGCCGGGTTTCTTTTCACAGGACATGGATCGGGCCTTGTGTCAAGGCTGGCGACAGTGGGGCGGACGAGGAGCTCAGATCAAACACATGGATCCTCCTAGAGGCATTCCTCCAGACAAATACCCTGTAACAAAGGAATCGATGCAGGCAGCGATGCAGAAGCTGAAACTTCCCGGCCAAGCTGACGAAGCCTTCGATCTTATGGCAGCAAAACAGAAAAAACGGGAGAGACAGGCGGAGCCTGAAAAGGTGCTTGGGGGTGGCCGCTATGCTGTGTGAGGCGAGCGTGCTCAATTGGCGTAGAGTCCGTAAATTGCCGTCTTCGTGGCAGCGAACTCAAGAAAGCAGAGATCCCGGCTTGAGGATTCGATCTTTTCTTGAGGAAAAGAACGAAACTTGAGTAACGCGGCGGCACAGTGTTCGTTTTCCTACAGTGGTGCCCCTGCTTCGTTGGTGAGTCCGTCAACAAGAACAAGACGCGATCCCTCTTAGGACTGTTTCTCGCTACTCTTTCAGCCTCTAATCTTCTTTGCATGAAATAAAGAAGTCTACGCGTTAGTTACCCGGGGGGAATGGGCACAATATCTCTCAGATCGTAGGCGTACGACCCTTCCGTGTGTAAAACTGCGTCCAGCGGGAGTGAGTTTGTTCTTACTTTAGTTGTGCGCTGCTGCGCTTAGAAAGCTTCGGAATGGTACAGCTCATGTAGTGAATCATTCACCTCTAAGAAGGCCACTCCACTTTTCCAGGCGCATCCTTCATTCTTTCCCCACCCCTTGAGGAAGTTGCTGCAGGCCAGCCCCCAAGAGAAGGGGACGTGTTCTTCAACCAGGGACGCTTGTCGTCTTTGCAGAAGTTCAAGAAAAGTTGGCAAAGTGTCGATACAGGCACTGCGTGTGAAGGGAACTTTTCTCCGCTAGGTGACACGAGAGGACAGTGTTCTCTGCAGTGCATGTGGTGTATAACAAGGTATACCTCTACACCAAATCCAATGAGACCCCGACGTCCGAACTCTCCACAGCTACGTTTGATCGATGTACACACCACGAACAGACAGAACAACGGTCAGTCGCACCGCCCGACAACACCGCGACGGAATTTCGTAACCAGCGCCCTCACCATTGCAAATGCATATTTTTCGATAGACTAAACAGGTGATTATGAGATGGCTGAGAACTGCTTACGGAAGATCCCTTTAAATCATACAAGTTACAACAATGCTTTCGTCCATGGGCGTTCTGGCTACATTCGCGACAATACTGGGAGCTGAGCCAAGTCTAGTACAGCACAGACTCTCATCGTTTCGCCTAAAGAAAGCGTTCCTTATTAGTTTAGGCGTGAATACGCAAATGCTGAGGAAGATGATTGTGGTCCCAAACTAAGCGTTTGCAAGTTCGGGTGTTACTCGAGAAGGACCTTGGAAAGGTGTTCCCCCGGAATTTTTTACTCAAACTGTTGATGCTTACTCTATGGTTCACCCTCCATGGAACTAGAAAGGTGAGCGGAGACTTGGGGGCATATTTTCACCGTCTCATCGCAGCTCCAAGGCCTTTTCTTGCACATGTTACATTGCGCGTCCTCAGCCCGGTTGTAGGATAATATGGCATCGAAGCGAACCACAACGTGGCTTTCGATATTTTGTGAAACAGTTTGTGGTTTTCGCTGTTTAGAAACCGTGCCTCGAGACGATTTCCGTACACCGGCAGATAATTGGCGGCACTGCATCACGTCAGCGCCTCCATGCTGGCAACACCGGCGTAAGTGTCGCAGATATCACAGGAAAAGTTCACCTTCAGGCGCGCTTTGAAAAGTTCCACTTGAACAGAAAAAGCTAAAAGCTCCCCGTTCACATGTGAGGTGCCTGGGCTGTTGGTGGAATCGACAGGCCTAAGCGGTAGACAAACCAAGGACACGTTAAGTTTCTCGCTCCTCCCTTTCCTAGGAAGGAGCAGCATGTCCCCATACAAACATGCAACAGCCTTCTCTCTCACATCCTCGCTCTCGTGGTCACTTCATGAACAAAGGATTTGTGTTATGCTAAAAAGGCGCTGTTCCTTCAAGTCTTCCGGCGACTGTGCGCTCACTCGAGAGACGACGCATTAGGGCCGTCCTCACCTGCGGCGCTTCGGACTCTCGATTGGGAGAAACGCGAAGTTCCTCTAAAATGCATGCGACCGCGGGATCCAGCCGCAATCCACAGTGCGCAGCAGACGCACGAGGCGGCGTGCACACAACTGCTCCGCTTTGTGGAGCGGCAAGCGGCAAACTCTTCCTGCCGTAAACAACTTGACTCGAGGTTTCTCTGGAGGCGATGCGCTCCAAGGCGAGCTGAGGGCTTCGTCTTCGTCTCGTGGCGCGTCTGTCCACGGATCCTCTAGCAAGCAATCTTTCTCAAAGACTACGTCTGCGACCTAAAAAAAGGCACGCGAGCCGCAAACAGGAAGCACTTTGCGTTTCGATCTTCGAAAGATCTTCGTCTCCTGTGTACGCAAGAGCACCCTGCACTGCCAAGGACCGGTAGAGAAATCTGCCCTATCGAGTCCATGTCTGCCTGCATGCACCGTGCCGCACATACGCTGCCATGTCAATCGGACTTCTTTGTAGATGGTTATCAATCTCTCCCTGTCGCTCTATTACAGTCCCGACTGACGCCACCTCGTTTTTCTGTAACAGCCTCCACACACACATATACGCGGTCCACCACGCAAGTTAAAGGATGAGAGGCTTGTCAGAAGCTGCTTCGATCTGCTAGAGCGTCTACTCGTTTCGCCACGCAACCGCGTAGCGCCGTCAGGGTATGTAGGATGCGGATAAAGTGGACGCTTGACTGAAGCTTGTGCTAAAAAACGACTACAGGCAAACTTGAACCAGTTCTCGGGATGCCGTCCCGTGCAGAGGCTCAAACAGTGTAGTTATGCTGACCGCTGTAAACTTTCCGTTGCGCTCCGAGGCGACTTTCCACGCGTGTTTCTCCCTTCGTCTGTGCTCGACTTCGCACAATCGCTTCAACTGCAACTTTTCCCGATCTGCGAGCTTTTCAATGGTGTCTCCGTCGAACGCCTCGAACTGGCCACACGAGTCGACAGCCATTCGCTCGAGCAGACGCAGCCGCTCATGGTGGTAGGCCCCGCGAACTCGCAACGCAATGATTATGTTTTTTTCCGCCACTGCATGCGCCAGCTCGTACGCCGCAGCTTCGCCTGGGTCTGAGTGCTGTCGATTCGCCCTGAAAATCCGTCAGGACCGGAACAAGGAAGATCAACGCATGCGAATCTCGACACTTGCGTGCAACAAAGAGGTGAAGGAGGTTGGTGAACCTTTGAAAAATCCACTGTCAGGACGTGGTACTGCAGAAACGGTCCAACACGGTCAAGAAGAGAGCATCACTGTGGCACCGAGTCCTTCGGAACAAGGAATGGCCCGTACTCTACTTAGTGAGCACAGAAACAAAGAAAAGGGCAAGGTTGTCGCAGAAGTCCCCTCGGTAGTATGAGATCGTAGACGCGCCACGCTTCGTGGAAGATCATACCCACATTTCTGGCTCGGATAAAGCATTGCCCTCTTGAGCGATGAGAGCCTAACAGGAAGTGGAGCTTAAATCGAATAAACAGAGACAGCACACAACCTAGGATACTGAATATGACTCCACTAATGAGATGCAGACAGCCGAGATTCGTGTGAGTGCTGCAAGACAAAAAAGGGGGGTCTTACACGGCAATGCGTCTGCGGCACTCGTGCGCGTGTCTGTAGTGCATTGAAATCTCCTCTTCCACGAGACGGAGAAGTTGATTTGGATACTCCGTGATGGCTTCAGCCGTTCGGGTGAGGCGAATTTCCTCGTGCATGCGATACAAAGAGCTCGTCTTTTCCTGTGCCATTTTGCCCCGCAACGTTTTGGAAGGCTGTCCTTGGTTTACTGCTGTGTGTGCCGCGGGTGACTCACACTTGCGCTGAAAATTGTGGGGAACAAGGGAGAGCGAAGCGAGCTCGTGACACGGCAGGATCGCTTACTAATGACAGAAACGATTTCGAAAGGTGAATGAGAGAGCGACAGAATGGAGACAGACCTCAAAAGACGGCGGCGCACCGAGGAGTACGAAAGCGAAATTCGCACCTGGTTCGCGAGAAAGAGAAAGAGGGCGAGAAAACACAACGGACTTTGGTCGAAGAGAAAGCAAGGGAAAGCCAATGTGTGAAAGTGACAAGATGAACGCGACACCCGGTCGACCTGCGACATGAACACATTCATCGCATGCTCGTGCTGTCTTGTGCATTCCGTCGGTTACGGACGCATGACTGTTCACTGGAAAAAGTCTCGTGGGCACGCGTTATAAATGAAACACGAAACATACAGATGCAAGCGCGTTTGCCGTTGAACCTCCTGGAAGTGTGCTTCTTTCTGTCGGAGCGGAGGCCGACGGTAGGCGACCGGGGAAGCCCGTCTCCGAACAGCTGAAAATTTAAAACGCGCATACCTTTTTAAAGGCTGAACAGAGTGTGTAGGAAGTCGCTGTCCTCAACAGGATATGAAAGACAAGCAGCTGAGACAATAACGGAAAGTTTCACCGGTTCTGTTCAGGCCCGGCCGAACGCATGCACATGCGGCACACCAACCCCCAAGACAAAAATAGGCGTGCCGGGAAAGAAGCCATCACTCGGTGAGTCCTTGCGGCAGGTTTTGCACACGTTATGAATTCACAAAAAACCGTTGCCTCATGCTAAATCAGAGTGACAAGAAAGCCACAATGCAGATGGCTTGCACGCTGTGGAGCCATGTCATGAACAACACGTGCGAAAAAGTCAATGAAATATCGATGTCCAGGCCAACGTAGCATCAGCTTCGGAGTCTAGGCCAAATTCGAAAGGTATCATTTGTCTGCCACCAGGCGTCAGATTTCCTCTGTTGAGGTAGGGGAGGGGGGACCCAGACAAGAACTCCCTCGTGCGCAAGTGTCTGCATAGCTCGATGCGGCGGGATGACTTTCGACTTCCACTACAACTAACCGCAGCAAAGGGTAAGGCTGTTCGTAACGCAGTTTCCACAGTGCGCGAAACTTGCATCTGAGAACTACCCGAAAGCGCAAAAGACGAAAAGGCAATGTAAACGGATTTCACTTGAACTATAGATAATGCCCCGTAGCAAACTACGTGACTTGGGTACGGTAGACTTTCTATGGTCAGGCATTCCGAATCGTACGTGCTTTCCTAGGAGCGTATAGCCTTTTCGAAGTTAATGCACCTTCATCTGATTGGTTGGATGAAGGCTTCCAGTTGTCCATCTCTGGGAATATGTTCTTCCTTTTGATTTTCCACCCATCCAGAATTGTAGTCAGTGCACAGAGGCATCTTGTATACGTCGTTACTCGGGTTGGACCCGTATCGTGGAAGCGATTGCTTGTGAGCACACCCAGTCTTGACAAAATAAGATACATGCCCGTCCAAATTATTCGCTCAGAGAAAACAAAAGGTCTACCTGCGATGCGGCTTCCAAGCGCAGGGGCCTCGCCGACAACAGCGTGCATCAGCTCTTTGTTGCCCAAAGCACTGAAGAAATCCACTTATTAGTTCGTCACGGTAAAGGCGCAACGATTGTGTGGCGAGAGCAACGACAAAGCATTCACGCAGGAAGCACTCTCGTCAGTTGGTTGGCGAAACGCAATCGTTAAATTCCGGTACTTCTTTAAGTGGGGGTCTGAAAAAGCGTCACTGGTAGTAAGGCTCTACCCCTGTGGCTAGTACCTGTGTATGTTGGCATTGTAACGTGACCAGGATTTCAGGGGAAACGCGTAGAGCGGACACGGACACAGTGACTGTTCTTGGCAATATCCCATATTAAACTTGGTAGTGCACCGATTAGCAGGACGCCCTGTGTGACTACAAACAATGTGTTTGTGCATGGCATAGCAGCTATACGGTAGTTCTTGAGTCGCATCCTGGAGGAGGGACACATTTGTGTGCATTATCTCATAAGTCAGCAATGCCGGAAAACACGGAATACTGACATCTCCAGAGCTGAAGATACTGGAGGCCTAGCGGAGTGACCCCGAGTGAGTGTTAAGCGCAGCAAAAACACGGTGACGTCGCGTCGCTCTCTCCTTCCAATGTCGGCTTAGCTGGCGCTTTCGGTCAGTTCGGCGGATCGGATTTACTGAGTTGAATGTCAATAGAACTTCGATCCGGTAAAGGAATAACATGAATGTCTAAACGAGTAGTCCAAAGTTGTTTTTGTAGTGCGTCGAAAATCTCATGAACTGCTGAGCGCACTCTGCATCCGAATATGCGCTTCTGTCTTGTAACAGGCCACCCGCGAGTTGCCAACTCTGATCCTTGTTGTCAGTACAATAATTGAGTTGGTGGATACGGTTGTTAAGGGTAGTAGAGGTCCCGAGCAAACCCGTCGAAATCCTGAAAGACTGCCTGCCGCCCTCGAATCAGTTGTTCCCCAAAATATACTGCGTGCATCCCTGTTCGACGCGAAATCACACTCTATGGGAGGAAAATAGTAGACGTCGCTTCTCTTTTAACTTAGGATGGGCATGCGGTTATTAGACCTCGGGACGTTTTTCAGTTACTCGGAGTTGCAGTGCCGGAAGGCCAGGCAGCGAATCCACTTCGCCTTAAAACTTGCACTTGCTGTCGCACGCGCATGCCACATTCCGAAGCACGTGCAGTGTCTTTCGACACCGTTGCCCATCAACGGGAAGTCGCGTCTCCCTTCTACCACTTGACTGATCGGAAAACTATGCACAATTGGGAAAATTTGACAGTGCTCAGGAGAGGACTGTCCAGCCGCGCACATGCAGCTGCGGAACACCGGGTCTCGAGGACGAGGTTCGATGATGTAGTCCTAGCAATCGCTTGCCCGATGCCCTGTTTCTCTGCTACCACGTGCCTGTGGTTGCAAGAACTGGAAATTTCTGGAAGAAAAGCTGGCATGTGCCTGGATCATGAAGGACTTTAAAACGCAGAAAAGACGCGTTTCTCAATTTGTTTCGTCGGGGGTACCGTGTGGCTCTCTCAAACCTTCAAGTCTTAGCATCACGTCGTCTGCTCGAAGAAAAAGCTCGACGCCGTTGACGCGCTACGCTTTCACGGTGAGCAGCGAAAGGGATTCTCTTCCTTTCCGCTTTCTTCGCTGCGCCACTGTGTTGCTGCAACTCCGGTGGCATTCGGGACTCATGCACGTGAGACATGCGTTCAAATGGGCGGTTTTCTAGCCTGAGATGTTTGGTTAAGCCGCATCCGTGTTACACAGCACCACGACCGGACGGTGCTTGGTTCGTCGAGCAAGACCCAGCAGGATACTCAGATGTCTTTACAGGCCGTTTGTTACAGGGCTTTTCAAGCACTCTCTCGGGAGAAGGATAGAAAAAGAAACGTTTTTGTGGGGCTGCAATCTCATCAAATCAAGTTGCAAGGTCGTGTTTGACTTTTCGGTATGTGCACTGTGATTCCGGATTCGCGTGGATTCACTGCGATTAGGTGTCGATTGATAAGACACTGCCCTGTGGAAAGCGGCCGCCGACAAATGCCGGAGCATTGGGAAGTGAAAAGATGAAGTTATGCCATTGTGTGGCTATGTCTAATATGCACTCTGGCATGACAAAAGGAACAACCGCCGAAGGGTCCACCCAAACGTCGATACAGACTAGCCAAACCGATGGCAGGAGTGCTCTCCTTCGATAAAAAGCGTCTACGTACTCGTGGGATGTATGATGAAGCGTCGGGAAGGCTGATAGCCACATGTCTGCACGCCTGTGGCCTCCAAGTGTGTGTGCCTACTGGCTCTGATACCTTTGTCTACACACGTCTCAAGAGACCTCAGACGGAAAATAACTCAAGGCCTGCCGCGGCTGTTCAGTTCTTTGGTTGTTCACACTGCTTGAGAGCCAGACTTTCTTTCTGACGTTTTCGCTGGAGCCTTTGGTATTCGGTTAGATAATTTTCTCGTAGCTCTCGGATGTTGCGTGTCTTCCCTCAGTTGTTTCCAGTGTGATTCTGGAGCAATCCTGCTATAGAGAAATTTGCTTCCATGCCTTCCGCTAGCCTTACCCCACATGTTGACTGAGAGGGCCTTCTGCACCTTCTGTCCACACTGTGAATGCTATTACTCTTTCACACACACTAGCTCCAAGAGTTTTTGAGAAGAACGCATATTTTGTGTTTGGATGTAGTGGCAGTGCAAATGAGTCCGCCGTCAGCTCTCCTCATACATGATTCCGTGTTTCCGCTTCTGTCTGCTTGCAGGAACCGTTCTGTTCGTCTCTTCTCGGCTCTCGGCATTTGTTCTGGGAGCTCAGGGACTCCAGCACTCTTAAGAAGACTCAGCTTCTCGGTATCCTCCCTTTTTGCCATAGCCCTCTGTTCCAAAACTGATTTCCTTCCAGTTTTCTCGCCACAAAATGTATTCTCTAGGCGTCGAAGGGGACGAAACTCTGCCGGTCCAGCAGGCGTTTGTCTCTTCGGCCAGCATGGAGGGCTACAACAGAGCCCCTACAGGGCAGAACAGTACGGGACCGCAAGGAAGTGGTTCTTTTGACTTCGGAGAGCAGCTGACGAAGCAGCTGACCCGATCCATCAATGAAAACCTGCGTCCCCCGGCTAACTTTGACGAGACTCCGCGAGGCGAGAATCACAGCCCGTTCATTTATTTTTTCACATCCGCTCTACTCCGAACCGGATCGTGTCTTCAGGCGGCTTGCCTGCTTCTCATGTGCCTCTTCTACGTCGGCTTCGGCGGAGGCGGGCTGTTTGTTTTCGATGAGTTCGCTGGACCTGAATCCGTGCGTATGTCCGACGCCTTCCACCTTATCACGGCGATACTGATGATCGGGTACCTCATAGGCACATTCGCCATTGCACTCTTCCAACTGTTCGTCGCGGATTCCAGCAAGTAAGTTTGATTTTAGCAGACGATGAAATTTCTTCCGATTTAGCTCCACACTTGTCTTGTGCCGATCATATCGTCGCCTTTGGTAGAAGGACTCTTTTTGTGGTAGTGGCAGTTCTTAGTAGAGGAGACGTCGGCGTCTGTATTGAGTCTGACTGGTCCTGTCCATCTGTGTCGGCCTTGCAAGACCTCTGCCTTTGCGTCTGCTCATGTTCCCAGGTGGACTCGCGGTTTCCGATCGGGTTCGAAGACGATTTCTTGTGCGGTGACGTTGGATGTCGTCTCGGGATGCCTCCGGGTGACGCAGTACATCCACGCGTATTTCTTCTCCAGTGTTCAGTGGTGGGCCAAGTACCAGAGAACCCAGTCCGACTGGGGCCTCTACCATTTCTCCAGCACCTTGCATGCCTTTGCCCTCGTCACGTACGGTGTTGGCTTTTTTCTGATGGAAAGCTACCATGACCAAGGCACCTACGAGGAATATGCGTGGAGCATGCTGGGTCTTTACACAACTGCAGGTCTGGCAGGTGAGCACACGCCAGAGGCAACAAACATAGGTCGAGGTGGTGACGCGGTGAGTTGTATCTCTCATACAGAATCGTAGCTCCCTTTATGTATTGAATGTCAGCTACAAGATTCGTACACGAAAGAAGGCAGGTTTTCTAGGGCCACACCCAACTGGTGTAAAGGTCAAGATTGGACCCTCTCTGCGTGCATGCAGTAGACCACCTGCATCCTGAGTACCAGAGCAGCTGCGTCCAGCTAGAGGAAACTCGGTATGGTGTTTCGGATTAGCATTAGGGAGAAACCCTTTGACTGTACCGGTGCAACCTTGTCTTTTTCTTCAGAGCTTTTCATGGTGTACACCGGATACGGGGCATTTTTCACTCTTCTCTTGGTGGCCGCCCTCATGGTTACAGTGAGCTGGGCTTTCCAGTTTGAACCACTACTGGAAAAATGGTCCCCCGATCTTCACTCCCGCAACTTGAATGAGAACATGCTTCCTTTCGACAAGGTCGGAAATAAATCGGAAACATCGGGCCCCTACACCCACCAGGCTACTATGGGAACCGCTGCATATGGAAGCGGACGATGCCTGACCGGGGAGTTTCGCGTTGAAGAAATGCCCAGCATGCAGCGGAGCGCTAGCGTCTTAGGCAGGCAGCAGACGGGAGGCATTAGCGAGTCCGCTGCTGTGGGCGTACCTCTCTCTACTTTTTCTACCTCTATGCCAGGGGCCAATGATATGCCCACAACCTATGACTACTCAACTCTGCAGCAGCAAATTGCCACCAGTGGGCTTG
The DNA here is from genome assembly GCF_000006565.2 of Toxoplasma gondii ME49. Taxonomy (NCBI): domain Eukaryota; phylum Apicomplexa; class Conoidasida; order Eucoccidiorida; family Sarcocystidae; genus Toxoplasma; species Toxoplasma gondii. The sequence continues at coordinate 724,418 of NC_031474.1, forward strand.
AACCGGGACTTGTGCGCAGCTTATGATCGCAGCAGTTCCAGTGTATAAACTTGCAGTGATATATGAAGCATATCTTTCTTTTACACAGCGGCTGATGCGGAGGAACGTAACGAGGATTCGAATGCTCAAGGACAAGGGTCTCACATATACCGTGGTTAAGGGACTTTGTTGTTTTATTGTGAATTTTTGTAGGGCTCAGCTATATCGTGGTTAAGGGATTTCGTTGTTTTTTTATGGTTTTCTGTGGGGGGTGGGGGTGGGGGTCGTAGCCACAGCAGCAAATATTTGACGCTCAGTTTCGCTCAATCTAGCAAACATCCTGACGCGGAAAGACTGACCTGAACGAAACCGGGGCGCTCGCACACTGTTTGTGCGGCTGCTGCAGATGTGCAATAAGCGATGGTCGTCTGTGATTTGTGTCTGATGGATGTCGACAAAGTGCAAACTTCCAGAGCCCTTTCGAAAGTATAATGTGTCTCTCAATTCACCGGCACCGAGAGAAATGTAAAATGTGGAAGTAGGGGCTTGCAACGCACTTTCCTGCAAGCTGCAGGGAGTCGTTTCCCTCTCTTGCCTATTTCCAGCGATGAGGAAAACACCTCAAGTTTTGTATTCCGCTTTTGTAACTTGATCGCTTCTTCGCTAAAATGTGAAAAACCCTGTTATCTTCTTCGAAACTGCTGCTTTACTCGTTTTTCGTGACCCAGCTGCCCCTCTTTTTACGGTTTAGGTAATGTCTGCTGTTTTCAAGATGTGAAGATTGACATTACACTACTCGTGTTTCTTCATCGCAGACAGTTCTCGCCTGCGGATATGTATATCATCCCGTCGTATCTGTCAAGCTATCACTCCACAAAAATGTGTATCAGGTCAGTTCTTAGTTGTGACGAGAAACCCCGCAAACACCCTCAGCACCGTCTTTCGTTGTCCGCATGACGTTTGCAAAGATGCAGTTATTTTAGCGAATCAGTCCGCCACCTACGCAGGATAGCTTGCCACGAAGGCAACCCTCGAAAAGCTCACAATCTGTTGACGAACTGAGCGAACCAGACTCATGGCAAGTGTGGTTGAGTATTTCACGATGCAGAATCGTATTGCCGCCGTACGAAGAAAGAGTGTCCCCGGAAGTGAACAACAGAACATCGCCGCGATTGGCAGTGATGAACAACTCATTCCTTCATTTAGACAATGTGAGGGACACAGTTGGTCGCGTCTTTTGCACCAACCGGCTCTTCAGGCCGAGAAAGAACTCGTTCAAACTGAAGTTACTTTAAGTCCACCTCCAATCTCTGCTCTTCGGATACGGCGACTTTCCCTACATGTGTCATATTGAGTGACTGTTTCGCGGGTGAATCGTTTTGACCCCGTTGATGAAAAAAACTGCCAAGCAAATCGTCGAAAGCAAAAATTTGACGTTCTTCCCCACTCTTAAAAAACGGACAGGCTGCAGCCGCACGTGGTTCCTCGAAAGAAACAGTCTCATCAGTGTCACCGTATCCTATAGTCTTCTCTGTCTCATCTTCTGTGCTTCGCATACGGTCGCGGCGTTGTTGCTGTGTGTCTCCCCCGGAAAGTCCGCTAGCACTGTCGCTCGTTTCGCTACCAATATCTGCGCTCTTCAGCTCCGCAATGCGGTGGCGGAGCTTCCTCTTCGACTCTGTCAGTAAAGAGCAAAGACGCTCCGTGTCATGCAGAGTGGCGTTTACCGCGCAGTCTGCCGCCAGCGTCAGCAGCGATCGGCTGGAGTGAATCTGGAACGGAAGCACAGACAAATGAGAAGCAGCGAAACACACATGTCAACAGCGTTTTTCAGCTCTATACCTCAGAGCTGAGCATCAGAGTGTGCTTAAACCACCACCGCTTCGGAAACGGTTTCGCTTGCTAAAATTGCTTGCCGCTACCACTCGCGATGATACCACGGCCACTAGCTCGTTCCGTCGACACTCCTCGCAGCCCTACGGTGACAGTGAAAATACGTGATATGGAGTTCGATTGGCACTCGAGTGTTCGCGAAAGCGTTTCGGTGCTGTGAGACAGCAGCAGAGACAAACGGAAAAGCAGAAGTCTTCATCTCTCCTGAGCTCTGGCATGATACATCTGACGCATTGCCACCACACCCTAGCGCGATTCTGTATTCCTCCGCATCTTGGTTGCTAATAGTTAGTGTAACCGGCTGAAGGGAAGCAGAGTGTCCGGCAGGCTGAACGGAAAAAGACTTCGCCGAAAGCACAGTCGGTGGAAAAAGGATGGGAACGCCCGAGGCAGAAGAGCAGCGGAGACTTACAATGGCAAACACCTGAAGCTTGAGAAGGAAGTTGTCGACGGACATGCCACATAGGTTCCCCTCTTCATTCACCTGTAACGACGCAACGCAGTTGCAGGGCAAGAGGCAAATCAGATGTCTCATGGAAGGAGGGTGTCTGTTGCGCTCTAAGGAAAACTACGTTTCCTGACTGATGACGCTTTTCCAAGTGGAATGAACACACCGAACGATTTCACTACGGGGACTGAGAAATTGGAAACCCCGTTAGCTCTGGGAAACGACTTCTGAAATGCTGCAGACTCACCTACCTGCAGTGACACTCCAGGACCACTATCAGTGTTCAGTATCTTTCAACTAAGGTTGAAGGGAAGCAAGTCTCTATCTCTTCAGCCTCAAGTAACGGGATGGAAACTTTCCTCCACTCCGGCAAGTTTCCTGGAGGAACAGTGAGGGGCTCTCGCCGCTCCCATCTGTCGAAGGTTCCCCGTTCTCTGGCAAGGGTGCAACCGCCGTATTTTCTGCCTTTTGCCACGAAAACAAAGACTCGAGCAACTCGTGGTACACACTGGTAAGAAGGGCTTACGCTGCAGCAGTCGAGAAAGGACGAATAGCTGGATACGAGACGACCAGCGTGAAGATTGATCGCTTGGTGAAGGCAGGGTCGGTAATCCGCCATTTTCGTTTACGGAGAAAGGATGTTGCAGCGACCAGCAAACTGAATGGGGCAAGGTCGTCGACAGTTCTGTCCCTCACGACAAAACTAAGCGCCTTGTCTCCCTCGAAATACCCGCTCATCCAGAGGCGATTTTTCTGCTTCACCTCCGGACGCTGCCCAGTAAAGCGACGCCACTGAACCGTCAAGTCCTGACAGAGGATCTCCGTAAAACGCAAACTGGTCAACACTCCCGACTTCACTTATTTCAGGTAGAAGGTGAAGGTCGTCCTGTGCGAACGAAACAATGCACTGGGAGGAACATCGCTGTAGCAACTGTGTCGCGGAACACTCGCCGCGAGGAATCTCGAAATACGCTGCGGCGTTACACCAGTGTGGAGAGTGGTAGAAATGGAACCCAAAACGGGTATTGAGCAGAAGAGTCAGAGAACCTGGAGACGGAACGGCCGTCACTATCTGCGTGGTGTGCAAGGGGAGCTTGTAGTTCTTTTCCCACTATTGGAGCGTCCGTGTGTTTTCAGTGGTCACAGTCCAGCCACACGTGCATAGATAAAGAAGCCCGGCAGAACTACATGGGCTGGGGCAATAGACGGACAAACACGCTGGAGATGAGGAATCCTTAACTGGGAAGAAAGCAGGAATCAAAATGGAAATCCGTGTGTCGTCGCCGTGCTCCTCAGAGTTGACAAGCACGCGTTTTCCTGAGACTCACAGAACCACGTCGAGTGTTGCTCGACAGTGGACTAGGTAAAGGGCACCGAACAGAACCATTCACCCCCTCATGTTTCTGACTTTAAGATGTTACACCCCCTTGAAACCCGTAACACTAGTGCAAATGCGAAAAGGAAGCAAAGAACTTTTGTTCCATGCACAACGACGGACGTTTGCAGTTTTCGTCACTGCCCCAACGGCAACGGGGCTTGTCCGCATGCATGCAGTGTGCCAGTCTAGTAGGGCGAGATCTAGTTCAGTACTACACAGTGAGACATATCGTTCACAGGGGTTCAGAGCGCCAAGCGTTTTGCTCACTGGGTTTGCATTTTTAAGTGCCTAGACTTCCGGACTCCGCTGTGAGTTTTACCTAGCAAGATGATGGCTTATAGTCTAAAATAGATAGCTGAGCATTCGACACACTCCACACATGTACAGCCAACTACATAAACGAGGCCTGTGGTGGCGCCTACCAGTACTACGGGCCATCGCAGACCATCGAGGACAGGAGCTTAAAAAAAATCCACACATTCGTCATTCCGAAGACATGCGCGGCACTGCTATAGGAAACAGGCATAGTCAAGACAAACAAATCAGCTATTTTTGATCTTGAAAGCCGGTCACACCTGAAAAGAAAGTCAACACGGTTTACGGGTAGCTGATACTTGTAGTCGAGCATTGCGTTGAGTGGCTCTTCACATACTGAAAACATGTGACGCCAGAAACAACATTATATTTCTTCCTCAGTAATGGGTTTAGCGTTTGCTGTCTCCAGTGCGGCTTACAATTGTTATCCCCGGCTTTCTTGTCTGTGCATTTGTTTCAGTTCCCCTGATGAGTCCTTCCGGGAGAGATAAGCCACAGACGAAGCCAGGAAGAGCGAGGCGGATCTTCCACCGTTGCTCGAGGCAAGCGATTCCTATCCTCCAGCATCCAACGTACAGAAGGTGCTGAGAGTGATGAAGAACCGCAACCATTTCTGAGCCAGGCACAGTTTGATACTGCCTGGTCTTTCCAGTCTTGGGCGTGGAAGCCGCATGCTTGCATTGTGTTGCAAGATTGCCTTGGGTTACTTGTCTCTAAGCTTAGAAGTTCGTTTCTTTCTCAATGAACTATCTGTACTTGATCCGACGTAATCATCAGCTGAGGCATGTCTTAGCTGCGTGTCGGTAAGACCAGAAGCGGGCATGTTTGCAGCTTTCTGACTTTTTCGCTGGGCATATTGTTGGAGTGGCTTCAGGCGGGGAACTTGTGTGCTTACGCATCCATGTGGTCGTCCCCACACCAAAGTAGGGAAAAACGTTTGAACGCAAACGTCCTATACTAGAAGGCTGGATCGGCAAAACGAGAATTCATATCTAAGTGAATGGAGCCTACACGGTTTTGGCCGAAAAACTTTGGTCTGAGAAGTGACAGCCACCGGAGTTCTCTCAATGCGCGCCCTTTCACGCAACTCTGTTCACCTGCTAATAACAGGTCTAGGTGAGGAAGAAGCTTTTCAAAACGCAGCTGTCGCCCTTGTTCAGAAGGGCAGGGAACGGTAGTTTCTTTTCTCTTCGATAAGAACCGCCCGAAGCTCTGTCACAACTTGTCGCGCGTACAAAACCGGCTGCGAGGAATTGCAGAGAACTTCCCAGAAAAAACTGGTTTCATTACGAACATATCGAAAAGAAAATGACTACACAGTGAGAGGCACGCAAGAATTCAAGCAGACTGAGAGTGAGAGATACGAGAACTTCGATCTCTCTCGGAAATCTATCTGGACTTCTGGAAAGGGTGTCTCCAACGAAGAAATGGAGCAAGAACTCCACAAAGAAGTACCACAGTGAGACAGCACTAAACTGCACTGGACGGCAAGCTGCTGCAAAGGACTGCGAGAAACAGAACAGGCAATCTTGAGCATCATTTGGAGGATGAGGCACTCGCGGAAACTCAGAAAAAGACATGCACTAAAAAAGACGCATCAAAAGCTGTGGTGCGGCAAGACCTGCACCCCCCCCCCAACTGTCATCTCCTATCTGCCCCAAATAACATATGCGATATACCCTCGTTTCTCCAGTCTGTCTTCTTTGTGAAGCCACACTTTTCTGTGGCCTTTTCTCCTTGGTCTCCAGTTCGATTTATCTCCTTCACCCCTTCCCCTGTCTATCGCTCTAACCCCCGTTGCCATCCAAGTCCGCGGCACTCGCCGCCCTTCTCTCCTCTTCGCTCTTCTCTGACTTCCAAAATCACTTGGCAATCACGTATGCGTACATGAAGTTTGCATCGGGAAGCTGCACGAAAACAATCACGACAGGGAAACACATCGAAAGCCATGACTCCAGGAACAATGAAGACCATCACGCACATCCCCAGTCGCCTCTGCGTCCTATACACAGGTCCCAGTCCCGGTCCGCTTCCCGTACAGTACGACACAGAACACTCGAAAAAACTTTCTCTCTTGATGTGTATCGGCATGTTTTCGAATCTCGTTGCGGCTGCAGCAGCAGTTTGTAAAAACGTATCCCTGTTGTCTATTTCCCTTCCTCTCTGCGCCACTCCTAGAGGCTCCGAAACTTGGAGTGCCTGCATATGTCACTTGACCGCTGCCTCTACGAGAGTCAGGCCCTCGTCTCCGCCGGCTGAAGTACGCCCCCATCGACACTTGTGGACCACGCAACGAAAAACAAGAAATGACTGTCCGCGGAAATCCGATGAGCTTCAGCGACTCTGTCTAGCAATTCCGTGATAACTTAGCACTCAGACATGCTGCGCCACTTACATCCAGCGGCTTGATGTATTTTGGGTTCGGCGGAACCATGTAGATCGCTTGGCTGGGGCTCTCGAGCAGGCCCACTCTCTCCTTGTTTATGAAATAATCGCACAGTTCATCGTACTGGCGACTGTCTTGCCGCGTGTCTGCCCCCAGCTGCCAAATGGAATAACGCAGAGAGCCTTCGCCGGAGCTGTGCGGAGCCGAGCCACCCTGGCGACCTCTTCGAAGGTGCGTCTGCAAACGGTCCAGGTTCGCTCGCTGATTCACGTCCAGAACGCCTGGCCTGGTAAAAAAAATAGAAATGAAAAAGAGGACCGTCCCAAACAAGAAAAACAACGCGAGGACGCGCAGAGGACAGTGCCTGACCGAGGTACGACCGCATTCTTGCATGAAAGATCATGCAAACAGACACAGACAGAAAGAAAACGTACCACGGCTCTCCAGATACCAGTACGTACACGTGAATCTATATATATATATATATATACGTATATACATATACATTTATTCGTGCTCTAGTGTTGGTTCGACGGCTCCGTAGACTGGTGCGTTCCGGGGTTGCAGAATACGTAGAAACATCGAACAGACACGAAGCGCGACTGCGTTCGTCATCTTCTATCCTTTTGTTCAGTTCTGTCTGTTCATCTGTTCCGCCACCTTCGTGACAGAAAGCCAGCCGTGTGCACTGCAAGAACGCGAGGCCTTTCTCACGTGCCTTTCTTTTTTCTTACGGTCGAATGCTGGGGTCCCCGCGAACGAATTTGGCGGACATGTTGCAGAGCCGTTGACCCTGTTTAAGGACTCGACACACCATGAGGAGTTGTCCAGATTCTTCGTCCTCGCCGCCTGCCTCCCCGCGGTTCGTCCCCATCTTCCCCGCGGTCGGCCGCTCAGACTCGTCCTCATCCAGGCTTCCGCGGCTGCAGCTTCGCCGGGACTCCCCCCGCTGTCTGTTCATACTTCTTCTGCGGCCACCAGAGGCTTGTGGTGGAGAATGGCTGTCCGATTCGAACGAGCCCTGGAGGCCCGAAGCCGCGCGGATCAGCCCCTTGCCGCCTTCGCGCTCCTCCTCGTCCATCAGCTGCACCTTGTCTCCGAGCCGGTGTTCGTCGAGGCCGTAGCTCCGCCCGGGGTACGCCGAGAACGGCGGCGACCGCCGGCCCCGCCCAACCATCGGATCGGGCGACGGCCCCCGGGGGTTCCGATCGCTCCCCCGGTACCCGTACTCATCGTAGTATCTCCTTTGTCTCTTGTTAGGACCGAACGGAGACCGATCGCGCTCAGACCCCATGGCATGCGCCCCGCGGGGAGCGCCCAGCACTCCGCCGCGCATGCGAGGCATGTCTGGAAAAGAGCAGCAGTGGAAAAAACGACGACGACCGTGGACAAACAAAAGTTTCGAAAGCAGTGGAACACGGCAGGGGAAAGGAGGAGCGGGACAGTAAAGCCAAGAAGGAGCGCAGGCGCAACAAAAGGAAAAAGTCGGAAAGGAGAGAAGACGGTCTGGATGTCACAACAAGCATTTGGTGTCAGACGAATCACGGGACAGGAGCAGGAAAAGAGACCGAATCGAATGGAGAGCAAATGCGTCTCGAAACAACACAGAAACAAATGCCGTCAGAAGTGCAGAAAACAGGCGGTAAGCAAGCATGCAATGGCGGCTAGAACATGAAGGTCCAAAACAAGAGGACAGAGAAGAGAAGCCTGCTGCCTGAAGACGCCATGGACATGGGTTTCTCACTAGCTACCGTCTACCACAAATGCATGTATTGGACGGGGGAGACCCAGGGAAACGTTTGCACGTTTGCATGCACTTGCAGTGGAGCTTCGAGCGATTTATGTGATTTCTCCCTGTTCGAAAGAATAGGCCCTTACCTGGCATGCTGCCCATCATTCCGTAGCCTGCATCGCCACCAGGTCCCATCCGTCGGCCTTGCATAGAGTGATGGTGATAGACTGAGTCAGCGCCTACTCCCCTGGAGTCGAAAGCCCCCGCTCCTCGTCTGTCTCCCATGTCTCCTCGCCCTAAGAGGCCTTCGTCAAACCGATTCGATGGGTAGTACACTGCTCTCTCGCCCATGTCACTTCCTCGGCTTCGACTGCGACTGCGGCTGCTCATGGCCGTTTCTCCGCCTCGCGAGTATCTGTTTCGTCCCCGTTTGTCTCGGCCCCGTCCGCGATCCCCGTCACCGTCGGGTCCGCCGCCGCCTGGGTAGTGGGGTAGATCGAGGAGAGAAGAGCCTGGTCCTCTGTCTCTCTCTCTTCCTCTGTCCCTGGAGTTTCTTCTCTCTCGTCCATGGAGACTCGTAGCATCCTCCGCCTCGCCGTTCATGTAGCCGCCCACCGCTCTTCCTAGTCGGCCCTCCAGTGGGTAAACTCTGCCTCGAGCCCCCCCGCGGCGGCCGTCGTCTGCGTCTCCTAAATGAGGCCTGCCTGTTCCGCGTTCTTCATTGCTACCGTCGCGATGTGACGAACGCGGACCCTCAGTACTCCGCTCGTGCGAGCGTCTTCTTCTTCCGTCTGGAACCCCGTCGGCGGGACCCGCACCAGCGCCCTGCCTCTCTCGATCTCGATCGTCGGCCTGTCCCGGAGAAGGCATGCTGGGGTCTCCAAGCTTGCTTCCAGGCTCCCGCAAGGGCCGGGCTGCATGCGTGCCCGACGCAGACGGACCGTCTGCCTTCGAAAACAACTCTGCCTTCAGTCGTTCCTTTGCGAGGTCCAGGATCATGGAATCGAGCAGACTTGGGTCTCCGCGAAGCAGGTCCATAAGCGGGTCGGAAGAAGACCCGTCTGCCTTCCGTCCTGTCGTGTGGGGCTGCACCCCGCTGTTCGTCCCTTCCTCGTCTTGTCCGCGACCGAAGCCACCGCTGCCAACGGAGGCCGCCGCCCTCTCGCGCAGCCGCTCGCGGATGAGGCCGAGCAACGAGTCTTCTTTGTCTTTGTCGCCTCGTCTCTCATCCTTCCGGTGCCTGCGCCCGCGATCGCCCGAGTTTCTTCGTCGCTTTCCGTGGCCGGACTCCTCGGTTCGGTCGCCATCCTCCTGATCGCTCTCGCTGCTGCTGCCGTCCTCGTTGCCAAGCCCTCGGTCCTTTCTCCTTCTCTGTCTCCCTCGCCCCAGGTGACCCTCCGGCCCTGCTTCCCCGGGGGGCGCGTGACCTGCGCCCGAGAGGTTCCCTTGAAAGGCGAGGCCCCTACCCCCGCGCCCGCGCCCCCCGCGGTTCCCAGGGCCCAGCGTCGCCACGCCAGGCCCCTCCAACAGCATGCCTCCACCTTTCGCGTCTTTCCTCAAATGCCCCGAAGCCGCCATTCCCTCTGCATGCGGCCACACGCCTCCAAAGTGGAGAGACGCACCTGCACCATGTGGACCCACTGCCCCGCCAGGAGCCAACACACCCGGCCCTGCGTTCGCAGGCATGTTGTACGGAGACCCGGGGGGCGGAGGGAGCGGGTGCCGCGAAGGTGGAAAAGGCGCGTTTCCAGAGAAGCCCTCGCCCTGCTGGCTTCCCTGAAGCCCTGCATTTGCGCCTGGGCGCTTCGAACCCTGGGGCGCAGACCCACCGCCCCACGGGCAGCCTGGGGGCGGCGGAATGGACCCAGGCCCGTTGGGGCCACCCGCCGACGGGCCAGGCGGCCCCGGGGGCCCGTCCATCGACCTGAGGCCTTGGAACTGCTGGCCTCTGCAGGCCACGGGTCCCCCTCCGCCAGACGCCGGCGAAGGCGGCGGGACGCCCCCTTGGCTCATTCCCCCAGTGTGGCGCTGCCCCGTGGAGGGATTGAGGTGGCGCGGGTCTCCAGAGGGCCCTGCGGGTGCGAAGGCGGCGCTGCCGCTTCCCGCTGCAGTGGCCGCCTGCCCTCGACGCGAGGATCCGGTGCGGAAGCGAGACGAGGCCGACGGACTGCGAGAGCGAGCGTGACGGTTTCTGCGGTTCGCCACCGCTGCTTGGGCTCCAGAGCCGTCGCCTCCCGTCGACGCATGCGACGCATTCGGGTCGAGTGGAGAGAAATCCACGTTCAGGTAAATTTCCCGCCTGGAAACAAACGAAAAAGAGAGAGAGAGTACGCACTCGTGGAAACGCTGAGACACCTGAGAGTTCAGAAAAGCCGCTGCGGCAGATTGTTGGATAGACGGCCCCGAGCAACAGTGGAGACAAAAATTCAGACTCTTGGCAAGGGTTTACGAGACGAAACACCCTGACTGCTCGAGCACGGACTAGCACGAAAGGAAACACCGAAGAAGCGGGAAGGAGTCGCCAGCCATAGAATGCATCCTGCCCATGAGAGAACTGATCTCTTTATGTCAACTTCTCCGCTCCTTGCCTCCTTTGTTTCGTTCCCTCGCCACTTTGGTGTCCTTGGTTCGCTCTCATTCGATCTGCGACGCGTCTTGTGGCCCCCTCACCCCGCCTGTGTGGGCTCCCTCTCCCGACTGTCTCCCTCAGCCCTTCCTCGCCCTTCTGTCCCCTTCGCGTGCCTCACCCCACAAGGAGACCGTAAAGGTGGTTGCGGGCTTTGACTGCGTCCCGCGTTCTTCGATAGTGGACAAAGCCACACGTCTTCTCCGCCAGCAGGCGGAAACGGACGACTTCCCCAAAGTGCTCGAACAGGCTCCTCAGGCGATCTTGTTCAGGCTTCTTGCACATGAACTCTGCAGAATAGAGAGACAACGAAGCGATGAAGCTGTGAGACGCCCTGCGCAGGGAGGCGCGGAGAGCCAAGAAATGGGTCATAAGACCTTCCCGGAAAGAGGGCCAGGACGAAAAACTCGAAAACGGTGTCAAACAGGCTTGTGTGGGATTTCCAACACAAGGAGACAGTCGCGGAAATGCACAGGAGCCAATGAATCTACGCAAACACGTAACGTCCTGTACGTACAGACGGTCAGGGTTACACTGTCTGCCCTGGTTGTGTTCGACTCTTTTTGTGGACCTTTGCAGCAAACGAGCAACTACGGCTACACCGCTTCGTCGACGTCCCCGGACGCTAACGCGTTTTGCTATCACAACAAGGAACCTACCTCGGACATTGCCTAGCCAGAGAACGCTGTTCGGTTTGCGTGGGCCAGCCGGTTCGATCTCGATCCCGATCTCATTCACTTCCAGTTTCTTCTGTGCAGCCATGCATGCCTTCTTTGTCCTGTACGTGATGTGAGCGACGACTTCAGGTCCTGCCGCCGCGGGGCCGGTAGCTTCCTTGACTTCTGTCTCCAGCTGAAGCTTCTCGTCTTTTTCTTCCTTTACGGCTGCCACCAAGGCATCCGCAGTCCCGTCGCCTTCGTCCTTTATTTCCTTCTTGACTTCGTCCGTCTCTCTCTTCTCGACGCCCGTCTCCATCTCCGTTTCCAAACCGGTGGGGAGAGACTCGTCTTCTTCCCCCGCGGATCCTGCTGTGTCTGCAGCGCCCCCGCTCAACGTAGCAAGGTCACCTTCCTGGGGTTCACTCCCGTCGCCTGCAACCTCGGGCTCACTGCTGTCCCGATCCAGACTCGCGTCTCCACCCTGGAACTTGTCTTCGGCAACTTTCTGTCCTTTCTCCTCTCCGTCCTTGTCCTCGCCGTCCCTCTCGTGGCTCTCCTCGTCTCCAAGGTGTTCCGCGTGCTCTTCTTCCGGCTTCTCCAGATCCTCTTCCTGCTCCCTGTCTTCGTCTTCCTGCTCTCCGTCCTCGTCGTCCTGCTCTCTGTCATCATCTTCCTGCTCTCTGCCCTCGTCGCCTTCCTCACCGTCTTGACCCTCGCCGGAATGCATGTCAGCTTCTTCCTCTGGCACCCCGCTCTCCTCGGCCGCTTCAGAGTGCGGCGTGGTGGCGCCTTCGTCTTCCACGCCTCCTCGCTCTTCACTCTCACCCTCGCCCTTCTCGTGTTCGCCCTCCAGGCGAAGGTCTCCGTCCCTGTCGCCCCCGTCCGAGGCTTCCCGGCTCTGGGCGCAGAGCGCCGAGGCTCGACTCTCTTCTTCGTTCTCCGTAGCTCTGGGTAGGGGAGGGATGAACTCCAAATCAAAGTCGGACTCGCCCGTGGTCGTCTGAAGCCAGGCCGTCATCGCCTCCATGCTCAACAGTGACTGCGGAATGTTGCTCAGCAACAAATACCTGATGAAAGGCACGACCCATAAAAACGGAAGAATGCCTAGGTTTCACTACTGTACCATTTTCTGCTAGAAATACCGTTCCGGTGAGATTTGCATACATGGCGGCCACCAGAGACCAAAGCGCCTACACAAACCGGAGAATGAGGTCGTTCTCCCCATGTTCAAAACAGGCAGGCATGTGCCTGAAAGGGCCGGCAACGCGAGAAGAGAGGAAAACGAGAGGTGACATGCGAAAGGGAAAGTAAAAGACAAACTCACAACCGAAAGGGTCCTACTGTTCGAGAGACTCACCCCAACCCACACAACAGCAGAGCACGTCGTTCCTGCATATAATGCGACACAGCCGATGGCCCCGACAAACCACGGTCGAGTCTGTTAGATAAAAAGCTTTCCTTTTAATTTTGTGGCATTGCCCTTCCTCTTCGCGACCGCCTACATTTCGTCTTAATGGGAACAGGAACCATAAACTTGTTGATGAAAGCGGCTTGTCGCGTGTGTGAGCCAAAAAAGACTCCACGTCAGGCGACAAGCGCCCCGGAATCGAGCAGCGGCGGAAAGCTTACCGATTCGTATAGCCGAATTTCTTCCAGAGCTCTCTGTAGTCATTCATTTGCTCCTCAATCGTCATCTTCTCTCTCCAAAAAGAGACAGGGCGCTCGAGCCTCTGCTCTGCCGTCAGTCGCTCTCGAGAGCCAGCCACGCCGCCGACTCCCACCTTGCCAGTGGCGCCCGCGGCAAAGCGTCGCCCTCCGACCTTTCCTGTCTCTCTCGCCGCCTCGCCCTTCGTCTCCTCGCCAGCGTGCTCGCCCGTTGGCGGGCCTTCCTCTCGGGGTGTCAACCGCACTTTGGCGTCTCCTGTGCCCTGGCCTGCACCAACAGCGTCGACCTCTCGGCCTTGTACGCCTGCGGCATCTGGCCGCGGACGCAAGACAGCCTTTCCGCCTCCTGGCCTCCCATCTGCGACTCCGCCAGGCCCGGGCTGCTGGGGGGGCGGCGGCGGAGGACAGCAAGGCCCACTCTGGCCCCCGCGGCCCATCATGGGAGCCGGAGGCGGGGGAGGCGGTGGCGGCCCGCCCAGTCCCATTGGCCCGCCGAAGCCCGCGCGAGGCAGCCCCAAGGGCCCACCGACGATGGGCGGCGGCAAAGGCCCGCCCATCGGCGGCCCCACAGGCCCCTGCGCCCCGCCGGGGCGCGGCGGGAAGGGCGGGGGAGGCCCTAGGGGCGAGCGAACGCCGGGACCGGCAGGCAGGCCCGCCACGCCCACGGGTGGAGGCCCGCCACCTGCCCCCGAGCCGGGGCCCATGCAGCCGGCGACCGCCCCTCCCACGCCGGGGCCTTGAGCTCCAGTTCCCGGGCCAGAGGCTCCTGGGGCCGGCGGGGACTGGCGCCCGCGGAGGTTCTGGACGTTTCCGGCGTTCGCGCCCGCGGCGCCTTTACCGAGCTGTCTCTTTCCAGACGCGCCGTCGGGACTCAACAGGTTGTTGTCTCTGCGGTTCTGCGCATTTCGAGAAGTGTCTCGAGCGAAGAGCACCTGAACCATGCACTTGCCGAAGACCTTTCCGTCGAAACTCTTTCTGACCGCAGCCGCGTCGTCCGCGCGTCTGAAGCGCACAAGCCAGCTAGCCCTTCGCCGGGAGGAGTCGCTCCCTTGGCCGGCGTCTGGTTGGCCACTCGCGAAGCGCGAGCTGACGACCTCCTCGACTTCTCCGACGCGACTCAGTGCTTCCTGAAGAGCAATGTGGGTAAGGTTGGGGGGGAGATTGAGGAACTCGAGAGTCCGAGACCGAAACGAGGGGTTCTGCGGGGTCACCCGACAGAAGGGGACTTCGTCTTCGCTGATCTCGCCTTCTTCGTCGCTGTCGGGCTCACAGAGATTGGCGATCTCGGCGAGCGCCGCCGAGACGCGCTCAGCAGAGACCACCGACCGCGGCGAGCTGGCCGACGAACGAGCGCGTCTCTTAGAGCCTCGCAGAAACCCACCGTCTCTGCCCTCGCCCGTGTCTGGGAGCGTCGACGAGGCCTCCTCCTGGGAGTGTGGCGGGGGCTCCGCGTCCCCGGAAGTGGACTCGGGGTCACCGTCGCCTCCGTCGAGCCCTGCGTCTTCCTGCGCGCCCTCCAGCTCTTCTTCGCCTCCCGACAAAGGTTGCGCGTCAAGAGAAAGCTCGCCTTCGTCCCGCGGCTCTTCGTTGCTGAAATCGAGTTTCTCCTCGTCTTCCGGGTCGGCAAAGTCCGCGTCACCACCTTCGTCGAGCACCTCTCCCTGATCTTGGCCCGGCGATAGCCGGCCCTCGTGAAGGCCTGTGCCGTACTCAACTTCTCTTTCTTCTTCCTCTCTGTCCTCCCCGCCTTCACTCTCAAGCACCGACGCATGCACCACAGCGCTCTCGAACTTGAGTTCTCCCGCTCCGCCGCACGGAGTCTCCCGTCCCTCCGGCGGCGCCTCTTCTTCCTCCATGTTTTTTACTGGGCTCTGGACGAGAAGCCTGTCAAGGCAAGAGGATGAGAGGAACAAGAGGAAACGCCATGCCAGCGCGCGCGAAGAAAAAGAAGAGTGGAACAGAGGGGCCCCACCGTTTCACTCGAAACGGCTCAGATTGTGAAAAGGAACGAGAGACACATTCGCAGAAACAACGATATGCACGCGTCGACCTCTATGGTCAGACGCCAAGGCAGAAGTCTTTCGAGTCACGCAGAGTGGTGCCAGACAAATACTAGCTATCTTGAAACATCCAAGGCACACACGAGTCGTCACGCAAGGTGAAGTCCGCAAAAAAGAGGGGAGACGACGTAAGAACAGAAAGGCAACGGTAGACAACCTCAAGCGCCAACTGTACGGAGATACACACACGCACACACTTTTCGGCCAGACAGACGCCACGAAAAGGCTCCTCAGAGAAAAAAACCTGACAGAACTGCACTCTACTGGAGAAAGAAGAGCCAGTAGGGTGGCGTGAAGGAGCGCAACAGCGAGCGAAGCGTTACAAAGAGAGCATGACACAGTTCGCACAGACGCGGAGTCAGAAGCCGGAAATGGGGAAGAAAAGCGTTCCTCGGCGGCCTCGCTTCTCGACAAGGGGCGCCAGCGAAGAAAGCCGGTACACGCTGAAAACGAAGAGAAAACGAATTCTCGGGTGGTCCTTTACGCCCAACGGGAAGGAGAGCACACAGTTCTGTGAAGGGTGCATGCAACTCTGAGCAGACGTCTCCAAAAGACTGCAAACTTTCTCACAAAAGTGCTCTACAACAGAGGTACCGCGCTCGCGTAGAATGAGAAAAGGTAGGCGCATCCGAGTAAAGACTTGAGTAACTACTTATACCCGAGGTTAAATACGAACAGTGACGCCGAGAAGACAAGCGTTTCAGCTACGAGTGACCAACAGTGGAGCGCTGCTTCTGCTTCGGGGATGACCACGTCAGCAGAAGCGCCGAGACACGCGAAGGTGAGACTCAAGAAGAGACAATCGCCCTGCGACGGGGCGTTGGGCAGTCCTCCCCGCGGGAGCGCGATCTGAAAATAGTTCTGGTCTCTCGTCTCTCCACTGGTCTACACAGGGTTCGAAGAGAGCCGGTCTCGCAAGAAAAGGGCCGGAACGACGGACTCAATAAACTGAATCTGAAGAGAAAAGCGCTAAGCAGGAAAGGGCTACGTGGACGACACTGTGGTGTGCTTGAATCATCGCGCAGCGACAGGAACTCGATTGAAAAGAGTATGCGAGAACCTCTCCTCGCTTCGGTTGCTTCTGAGAGAGACGGAAAACTCAAGGATTCAGAAGACACACCTGGACCAAAAATGCACGGAAACGGGGGCAACTACATCCCGACCGAAGTGGGGAACGGATGTCCGGCGCTTGTTTCTCGCGGAACGAGACACGCATACCTGTGAGAGTGTTTCGAAAAGGACTCTCTTCGTGTTTATCCACGTTTTTTTGACTTCAGCGACTGAAAAAAACTTTGAAGACGGGTGACTGGGAAGGGAGACGGAGCAAGGAACGCAGAGGAGACATGGGCCACAGCGCGAAGAAATCCGAGCTGTGACGCCTCGAACTGAAGCCGTTCCACCGAAGGCAAAGGCGTCTGCGCCCTCTCTCCATGAGCGTCTCGTCTCGGTGGCACTGTGAGCAGCGAGTTGAGGGAAGCAGTCAGGAGAGCGGAGGCCACACACGCAGGCGAGAAAGCTTTGATCTTACCCGTGAAGAAGAGACCGATCGGCCGCATGCAACGGACCGCCGCAGAGCTGGTCTCTCTGCCGAACTTGGAAACCCACGGCCTTTCCGGGAACGCGTGTGGTCGAAGAGGCAGACGGGGAGAGACGACGAAAAAGGGCGGGGAGAATTCAAAATTTGACAGCGAGTCACGTGAAGACTAAAAAAGTGTGGCCTGAGGGGAAACCGTGGCAGAGGCAACGCGGTAAAAGTGCACTGCGTGCGGACATGCCTTGCCTTGGAATCAGAAAAACTGCACGCAACTGGAGTTGCTAAGGCGCCACTGGGAAAAAGGACAAGGTTGCAACGGGCCCTGCACGAGAAAAAACACCGCAGGCAGGAATGAATGCCACCACCGGAAAGCGACTGAAAGACGTGCATGTACGGCAGAGCTTGACAACGAGGTACGCGCTATTGGATGACCGTTTCGGGGAGAGAACGAAAAGGGAAATGCACGAAAAAAAGTCCCAGATAGAAAGAACCACGCAGAGGCGCCGACGGAAGTTGGCAAGTTCCCAGCACCGGGTGACGGTGTTTTTCCAGCAAGGAAAGAAATAGAAACTAGAGAGTGTGGTGGAGCCGGCAAAACAGAACAGGTAGAGTTTGTCCGCTACTTGGGACGGAAAGTGGAAGAAATGGACGTAAAAGAGAAAAACAGGAGCACGAGCAACTCCCACGAAAAAGAAACGGAGAGACACCGTGTGCCAGAGAATCCGACGGAGGGGGCTACTTCAGAGTTGCGCGTGGACTTGTGCTGGAGAAGACGGAGTGAATGAACAGAGAAAAGGGTTGAGAACGCGAGCAAAGCTCTTGCTGTGGCTAAACCCACGGTTTCTCCATCAGAGTTCTTCCCATCCTGCATTCGTTCCGATTCTCACATACAAGCACTTAAAAGAAGTGGAGGCGACGGCTTATAGACAGAGGGAAGGACGCCAGGCCACCCGCCTCGACGGCTTACTTCCACGAGCGGCTCTTTTCTGGACCACTACGCACCGATGAACAGAAGCACTTACTTTGATTGCCTTTCTGTGCCTGTGGCAAACAATGCGCTTTGAACATTTTACATCACACCACTGGGACGTCTTGGCAGGAAGAGCTCTAGACTTTGACAAGGCAATCCTCCTCTCTCTCGCGGTGGTTCCGTTCCGTTCTTACCCCCCACTCCGTCTCGTATAGCACGCCAGCAGGGTGCCCTTGGGAGTGTCAGCGGGAGAAGCTGCAGAAATACCGCGACCTTTTCTGCTCGGAGACATACATCTAAATTACCTGTCCAGATCTGAATCGTGTATGCTTTGCGGTTTGCGAAGGCATCTTAACCGAGAAAATATGCTTAACGTGTGGCAGAAACCGTCCAGTCTCTTGCAGGGTTCAGTTGGCCACGCGTAATCAGTCACTTTCAGGCAGGAGAGTCACTCAGGTGTTTAGGCGTGCGCATAGAACAATTTGTTTTTCTGTTTTCTCTTTCAATCACTAGTTTCACTCTTCCGGAAGCAATTGTCCACACGCCGTGAGTATTTTTAGCTGGGCGCTCAGACGTCACCTCGGAAGCGTCGTCAGTGTCGGAGGAATCTTCGTTCACAGCTTCGGTGGTGCACGGGATTTGTGGATGCCTTCAGTTGTGAATAGAAGTTCAGAAAAAGACAGTTACCGCGCTAGTTATAATGAAGAAGAGGAAACTTTTCATCTTTCCCCGAATGCCCAGTCCAGGTGGCTGTAGCAAGCCAGGGACCGGCTGCGTACGTCACGCTTGCAGTCCTGTGTGCCGACGCTAAGTCAGTCCAGGGTCTGACTGGAACATCAGCGATGGTGCTGGATGCACATTAAAGCTTGCTGAAAGGAATATTGCGGGAGCCAAGGTAGCTAGTGTGGTCTAGCACAGGCAGGTTCGGGCTGGTGAAGACCTTGAGTCTTTCGGTCGTATCCGGCCCCGAACAAAAAAGCGAAAGTGGACAGCTGCAGAAATGCCAAAATACGTGGGTTTGTCACGTGCCCCTTGTGGACTTAGAACAAGAACGAAACAAGCTTTTCCCTTTTACGGCCGCGATGATACTTAGGGTGTAGTCCGCGCTCTAGAAACCGCCGGTTCCGGTACATTCTTGTATCTTTCTTTCGAACAAATACCTTGCGTGCGTGGCCGACATGCATCAGCGAAGAAATGCGAAGCGCGGACTGCAAAGAAGGAAACTCCTCCTTTTCGGATTGTGTGCCCCGCTTCATCTCTTTAGAATGGGGAGACCAACAACCACAGCATTTGTATACTTGAACGTACGAAATCCGATTCACTTCCCCAACGCAACCTTACCCCATGCTCCATGAGCATGCTTGTGATTATTGCAGTGATTCCCGTCGATGGGCATCTTTTGAACATGGTGAACACCTGTTAGGGACAGCCATTTTTCGCATCACTTTTTCCGTCCCGTCAATATGGTTCGAATTCTATTACTCTGTGCTGAACCTCCGGAGAACAAGCCTCCCGGTAGACGTTCTTGTCTGGTGCAAGCAAGTCTTTCTAGCATAGTCTTTCTCCCGACCACCGAGTTTTGTCAGTGTCGTTCCCATGTTCATTTCGTCCAGAATCTGCCCTTTGAGACAGGGTTGTGATAAAGGCATGTGGTGCTAGAAGGAGGGTGAGAGCTGCAGCTGTCAGACTTTCTTTGGTTATCTGAAGGCATCCCCTTTCACGAGAGCGGCTTCACTTGTTTTGTTGATTAAGTGACGCAACCCTTCTCTGACCGGGGACCCACGGTGCAAGAGATCGTGGGTGTCGCCCGGGAAGCGATTTTTTGCTTCTTGATTTTTTTACAAGACTTATCCAAGACAGAAATGTTAGCCCGTTAGGGACGTCAGAACTATAACATCGGGAATGATGTATTAGTCGCTGTACTTCCATATGTGCAGGTCATTATGCCATAACGTAAATGTGTGGTACTTGGATTTCTGTCTGTGTATACCCATACAGGCAGGTCTTCTTTGTTGGTTGTAATTTTTCCCCGGTCCCGACCACTGGGAGCAAATGCGAGGAACAGTACACCCTCGTAAGCCATCGCTCATGATCGTGATGAATTTGCACACACGTTTTTCTTTCTAAATCGACACCCCTTGTTAAGAGCTTCACAATTCGAGGAAACCCCCTCACTCATTCCGTCCTGTTTTGGCACTTGTCTGTCGCCCTTTTAATTCCCCCCTTCAAAAACCAGAGAAAACGAAGTTGCTAAACGAGGGGGCGTCCTCTAGAAAAAGGCATCTCATTTGTCCACGCAGAGCAGTTACGTGCATGCTGCTATCCTTCTGTGTGTCTGTCTTGGCAATTACTTGTTCTTTTAAGGAAAAAAAATTCTCGGTTTTCTTGGCGAAAGGGAACGTTCCTTCACACCGGTGGTAATTCCGTTTACGCGCATCATGGTGTGTTTCTTTTCGTGTATTTCATCTCCCTTTTGTGGCGTTCGACGCCGGTTACGCCACAGAGGAGTGAAGAAATATCAGACAAGCAATGAAGGAACGGTAACGAGGGTTTATGATTCGGTGTCGCCTATCTCGATTGCGTCGCCATCCCCAGTTCAGAAATCGTTTTGTTCGTTCCACCAAAAGTTCTCTTCTTCCGTTCCCCCTCAGAAACCATGGGTGCCCGTGCTGTCTTCAGTTGCCTCATCAGCATACTCTACATGCTACGGTGGTCAGAACTTCAGGTCCGTGATCGAATGCAGCGAAGTAGGGGACAGAAGCAGTGAAACACATATGCTAATAAACATGCCTGTGAACGGGACAGGGGAGCCTCAACTATCTGCGTCTCTCCAGGTCACACTCTCCTCGCAGCACAAGCCAAACTCCGAGAGAATTGCCTCTCCTAGTGCCCTAGAGTATTCTCTCGCTTCCGGCACAGTGCAGAGACTGGATGCAGCAGAGATTAGCGCTGCCGCTACCGAGGAGTTTCACGCACAGCAGCAGACAAGAGTAGTTGATTTTCTTTATTCAAACTCTCAACTGCAGCAGCCGCGCCTGTCTCCTAACGGAGGAAAGGAAGCGGCACCCCTTGGGTTCATCGGAGGGGAGGATAATAAAACTGCATGGTGCAAACGGAAAAGAAGCTCCACGGTGCAAAGACAAACCATCCCCAAAGTTAGAGACCGAAGAATGCCATGTAAAAAAGAGATGATGCGCTCTACTCCTGGTACTCCCTTACACGAGAACTCCAGCCGATTTCTTGTTTCTGGGGACCAACGTACGACAGCAGGGACAGAAAACATTACGCCACATCTTCGGAATACACCCGTACAACGATTGCCACCAATCCCTCTCGATGCAGCAAAAGCTACGTTTTGTCTCGACCGCTTCTGTTTCGGAGGAGAAAGGCGAAAGGGACGGCATAACATGGCAGCTCGTCTAGTAACTCACATGGCGGACGTCGAAGCGGATGAGAAAGAAGAAACAACTCGTTCACTTCTGTCAGAGAGAGAAATCGATGGTGAACTCTTTAACCTTGGAGAAGGAATGCAAGTGGGCGATGAAGACCTGCTCTTTCTCAGTGATATGACATCGTACATCGATTGCCATTTCGCAGATGGCTAATGTGCGCGGACGAATTTCCAAGGGCTACCCTTCCCTTTTTTAAGAAATTGACGTCAGTCGATGCTACATCATTTCGATCCACCAATTGCCCCTTGATTGTTTTAGGTTAAAACATGTTCCTGGCTACATGTATTTGCTGACCAGCTTACATGTCATGAGAATGTTGACAGCAAGTCGTGTCCCAGGCATGTTTCGGCGTGCCAACCGCTGCTATTGACTTCTTTGTCAACCGATCCTTGCTCACCGCCAGACAGTTCCGACATCTAGTTCAAAGCAATCAATGAACATCTCTCATAGGTTGCTGCCTATACCAAAAGACAAGTCACAGATACCCCAGGTGTCCGGTCATGTTGACTCACTGGCCCCTATTATGCTGTGTCACAGTCTGCTTGAAAAGCTGCACGCCATCAAGTCGTTGGGAACAATATGTCGAAGGTGCGTGGTGCGGCCTGTTAGCACATTTGCAGCTGTTATGTGGGACTAGCATGATGCCCAACGCAGCCTCAATAAAGAGAATTATGTGAATAAATTCATGCAAAAGCAGGTGCTGATTGGTCTGTTGATTGACCTTAGTGAATTAGGTGCCAGTACACGTTGTACACATGCCACCTGTTAGAGGTAAAAAATATATGCAGTTGTAGCTATAGTTTGTAGCGTCATTTAAAGTATGGCTACTTGCTTACGGAGGCACTCCGGATACTACTGAAGGAGGGGATTTCAGGAGGGAAAATCGGCACGCGGAACGATCGCGTGACAATTCATTTCGGACACTGCCCGAAAGCCAGCTCAGACTGGTGCGCTAGATGAGATCAAAGGAGCAGGCCTGCGAATTTCAACAGCTCGCGATACCACAGGTCAAAATATGTTGACTTTTGTAACCAGTGCTAGTGGAAACGTGAAGTGCTTTTTTTTCTTATCTGTCGTACGGTCATTTCCTTTCGATCTGCACAAGCGGCACCGACATGAAGGAAAACTTATATCCACGAAAGTCTCTGTTGCGGCAACACATGCGAACAAAGAGATGGTGGACAAAAAATGAAATATAGAACAAACAGTGGACGCAACATGTGCAGCTCTGTACCGTTGAAAATCCACCATGATTAAGTCAGCAAATGAAGATGGCTAAATTTGCTTGGCCACGAGGTTGCACATATTCTGAAATGAGCCAATTAGTGGGGTGACCACCAAACGAACAAGAAAAGCATTTTTTAGATACCGCCGCTTGAAGCACAATACACTGACTTGTATAAGACACCAGGAAAAGAATCGTTTGAGCCAGGTCACCATGAAAATAAAACAGGGGCACCAAAAGCTCTAGCATCCCGAACAGCACCATATAGATGAACGTGAATCTTCCTAGTTCATTCTTAAAAGCGGCACTCTTCGTATCTTTGCTTTTCCCCCCTTATTGCATTCTATATCCGCCATACGAGCCTCTCCGGCGACCACAAACATAGTTTTTGAACTGAGCGACTTGCGGAACGGCTTGATTAAAAAGACAGCGATGCAGACAGGCAGAATTCATACGTCAACGAAATCGCTTCTCTCTTAATGGAACTATCGCGTCACTAGAGAGGGGGACATGCACGTTTGAAAGCCATGTTCAACAGACAGGAAGCAGCGAATCGATATACACGATACGATGAACTCGAACACAGATCCGCAGACGCGCCATAACACCGGGCAGCATTACAGCATTTCCCTTGTCAGAAAAATATTCAGCGCATTTTAAACACGGAAAGAGGAATGCAACAGAGATTTATACAGCCATCAGTGTAGTGACACAGCAGGACAGGCACGGCTCCAGACACAAACTTAAAGCAGACGGTTTTTCACCTGCCTGAGGCCTTTTCTTGACACCTGTGGACGACCGATGTTCGATGACACACCCACAGGCAACGCAACTCTCCCACTGCCTGCGCTCTGTAGCATCTAGCTCCCGCGCACAAAATCAAGACTCTCCCCCTTACTCTTTTGGCTCCACGAGATCTATCACTGATCTCATCAGTAATGGAGCACCCGCACCCGCCGCGCCACTGTCCCGGCTAGGATGACACACACATATTGCCGGTCTGGAACGCGCTTTGGAGGCGGAGCCTCTCTTGACGACAAAAGAGAGAATAGACGGGACAGAGGAGCCGTACAGCAGCAACATACTCAAGGAGAAACTTGGGTTGACCTATATGCGCTTCAGTTTAGATCCTCTGTTCAAAAAGTGACGTATCTTGAAACATGCTAGTAAGTAGTGGACGCACCACGATAAGACAGTCCTTGCCGATGATCTTGTCGCATGCTACAGTGACAATCACGTAGACAGTTCCCTCTCCAGAGATGACTACACCTTCACGCCCCTGGTTCCTCCTTCGGTATTATATGTCCCTTTCTGCCTCGGAAACCCGTTGTCGAGTTGCCGTGACGCTGTGCGTGTACCTGCCGAGAAAAGACTTCTTCTCTCCCCCCTTTCCAGGTGGCGGCTACCTGGAGCACTCTATCCTCACATCTTTCCATACCAGAATTCTTCAGTTCATCTGTCATAGCAACCTGAATAATGTACCAAGTTGTATTCCTCCTTCACAAGCAGGAAACTGTCTGTGTACCTCCACCGAGAGCTAACCACAGGCCCCTTGTATAAGCTGAGTCTTCACATTCAGTTCGATGAATCAGCGCCTCTAGCCATTTCTTTCTCGAGCATCCCTGCAGACAGCTGCGAGACATTCACGGAAGAGCCAGCGGGTCCGTAGTGCTTGAGAGAAGTGATGTGTCTATGGAGGTGACTTTTGCGGCTAAACGCCCTCGAACACTGAGGACACTGGAAAGGCCGATTCCCTGCATGCACCGCTTGCGTGTGTTGACTCAAGTTGCCTTTCTGACTGAAAGCCCTTCCACAAATGTTACACAGGAACGGCTTCTCCCCCCTATGAACAGCTTGAATGTGCTGTTCAAGATTGCCTCGTTTGTAGCTGAACTTCTTTTGGCAAATAGGACAGACAAACGACTTCACCCCCTCATGGACTGCTCTGATATGGTGGTGAAGGTTGTAGTTCCTGCTGAACAAGCCGTTGCAGAGGGGGCAAGCGTACATACGGGTTTCTGGACGCGCTTCTTTCTTCGATGTGGCCGCTCGACCCTTTTGTTCACAAGTTGCGGAAAGTTGTTGCATCGCTTCCGCTCCTGCCTGCTCCTGGCGATTCGTGCTCGGCCAAGTCGCTGCGGTGCCAGCATTGCTAGCGGGCACCTCGATGCTGCCTTGTTTTTTCACCTGTAATTCCTCGAAGGTTTTCCCGACTGGCGAGCCTCCAGCATCAGTGAAACGCCACAGACGCACGTCTGCGTTTGGGATTCTTTCCACGGATTGCCGAGCTGCTGCCTCACCGGGAGAGCAGGACGCCGCGACATGCTCTGCCGTCGCTTCCGGTTTCACCCTTTCAGAACGGTTCGTTGGGCAGCGCCTGATCTCGCCCCCGGCTTCCTGCGAGTGGCCACACTGAAGCAGAGCAGAAAGCTCTGCGAGAGCCTCCGGCTGCCCTGAAAACCACGCAGACGACAACGCATTTTTTGGCTTTGCCGCGCAAAGACTTGCGGGGACTATGATCGGGCGAGCGCTCGAGAGAATAGGAAACCGTTTGATGTCGCGCGCGCCAGCTGCGTCTCCAGCTTCGCCG
Organism: Toxoplasma gondii ME49; assembly: GCF_000006565.2. Classification (NCBI taxonomy): domain Eukaryota; phylum Apicomplexa; class Conoidasida; order Eucoccidiorida; family Sarcocystidae; genus Toxoplasma; species Toxoplasma gondii. Next base: position 749,330 of record NC_031474.1, read on the forward strand.
TCATCGTTCCGACTCCGCTTCCGCCGGGCCTTTGCTGCGTGGCTGAGAACAGTGCACGTTGTACGGGATTCACTGGACTTCCGTGAAATATCCAAAGGCACGCCTTCGTTGCCTGCTGGCCCAAACGCTTCGTCGGATTTAGAAGGACTCGCTTCCAGTGACTTTAAGAGAAAAGAGAACACCTGCTGCGATGTCTCTGTCTCTGCAGAGTGCGCGGAGCGCATCGATGCACTGGAGAGAGTGTCAAGAGCTGAGTACGACCGCTTAACTCCACTTCTCTCTTCTTCAGAGGCCAAAGAGACAGTGGATCCCCTCAGTCTCTTCCGACTCTCTGGATTCCCAGAACCAGACCTTGTCTCCGTAGCCTCCGTCTCCGTTGTCTCCAGAAGAGAAGGCGTTGCCTTGGGCTTCGCCGCACCGGATGCAACTGACGACAGAAGCGACGGTCTTTCTTCGCATTTGCTACGTTGTGCCGAGCGCTTGTCGTGTTTCGTGACAGCGACGGCAGACGAGGCTGTCGGGGAAGAACGGTCACTTTCGGACCCCAACGGAATCATAAGCGAGGTCAGCGCGTGCTCGCCGGATCGACAAGCGGCTGCCGGCGCTGCAGGTTCATGTGCCTTTACACCAGGCTTCGGGGTCAGACTGGACACAATTGCAGACATCATCAACCCAACCAAGGAGTCGGCACTCGCATCAGTTGTGCTATTTCCTCGCAGAAGGACGCATGCAGTTTGCAGACCCTCGATGAACATGTGCAGCTCATCTTGAGACTTGGATGCCATCGCGTCGAGCAGAGACAGCGCGGCGAGTGACATGTGTGGATGCAAAGCCTTGCTCGCTCCTTTAGGCGGCTGTGTGCCACACTGTTCCACCGTTTGACTGGAGCAGGCAGAACTGATGAAGGCCTTTGAAGACGCCACCGCTGTCTTCGAACGGGGGCAAGTGTCGGCAAACGGAGGGTGAGGAACGCCATCCCATGCCGCCTCCCTTCTCGAGAGGGTCCGTGTGATGTTCTTCTCCACAACAACCGTGGCGCGGGCCGGGGGAGCGACGTGCAGAGCTCTTGGACTCGGCGACGCAGACTCGCAGGAAGAAGTCGACCCCACAGAGCAAGATGGGAGGAAAGACCTCAGCGCCTCTTCAGAAACTCCGGGAACTCGAGTGCTTTCTGCCGCGTGTCTGCCTATTGGAGACAAGTCCCTACTGCGTGTTGAATGGTTGATCATGTAGGACGACTTCGGAGAAGCAGAACGCGAGGTCGCGGACACCGCAGGACTGCCGGTCCAGGACGGAGAAGAACACAGACTTGTACACGAGCTCTCCATCAAGCATCCTGAGAAAGACCGACGGGGCGTGGCATCAGGAGACACATCGCCATACTCGCAACCGGCGTCAGTCGAAGGGGATGCAGGAGCGCTTCGTAGGAAGCCCAGTGTGGCCTCATCTGAGTCGTTTCGGAAGGAGGTTCCTCTCGATTCCTGACTGTTCCGAAGCCACTCTGGTGCAGCCGCGTCGGAGACCGATCCGAGAGGGGGTTCTGCGTTTTGACAAGGGCGGAAAAACTGACTATCACATCTTTGCAAAGCGGACAAGATGTAGCCATTGTGACCACGCTTCGCTTCTTGGACACCTGAAAAGCGTGCCGGCTCATCAAAGACACTCTGCGCGCCACTGCCTGTGCTTGCCATGGAGCCTCGCTTCGTCTTCGCTTCTCCAAAACAGGCTCTATCCTTCATTCTGCTAAGATTGCTCACCTCCGAGCAACTCGTGCTGCATGTCCCCCTCCTCTGCTTCTTCATTTTGCCAAGGAGGAACGGAGTCTCGTCAAAGGGCAGGTTTTCTTCTTCCATCCCAGCAGTGTCTGTCGCGGCGTGGTTCCGGTAATCTGGAGCGCCGGCAAATGCCCTGGTCAATTGTTCGATGTTCTCTTCAGAGAGAGACGCCCGCGACAATTTCCTGTCGGGGTCAAAATGCTCAGAATTGCCGCCTCTCCGCAAAGCTGAAAACGAGTTGGCTGCCACTGTCGCCAGGTCGGAAAGACTCGAGGAAGAAGAGCGCTGAAGGAGCATGTGGTCTTCCCAGTCATGCTCTTCCTCATGCCCAGAGGATTTCCATGATGGGCGACTTTCCTGTTTCGGGACGCTACAGCGGACAGTGTCCGACTGCACAGAGCTCGGATGTGGCGTAGAGGCATGCAGCGCCCCACTTGACTGTGGTGCTGCCTCAGTGAAGCTGTTGCCTCCTTCGCTCTGAACCTCTACGTCGGTGAGACAACCTGTCGGTGCTGATTCGGCGACGACAGGCAATGCGCTTCTCAGACTCTCAGTTACTTCAGGGTACCCCGTGCATTCCCCACTCCGAGCGACACTTGCTTCGCACACCTGGAGGCTCTGCCGATATTGTTCTAGCAGATTGAGGAGCTTGCCATTTTGTGAATCTGACACGTATCCCTCTGGCTCTCGAGTCTCAAGACTGTTCACTTGGTTCTCTGCAGACACAAGAACGCCATGCGACTCGTCACTCGCAGAAGTCAGCGAGACTTCGGGGAATGCGCCGTCCGTGGTAGTTTTTCTCGGCGCCGCGTGACCTGTGTGGATGCCGTTCTCTGCGCCTTCCGGGGGACGTTGCTGCTTGAAATCAACTTCGTCGCTGATTTTGTCCGCAAGAGATTCTTCACCACTGCTTGCGAAACCAATGCCCATGCCATCTGCTCCTGCGTGCGATAGAGCCGACCCCTCTCGATGGCCTTTCATCTCCGCTGCACCTTGGAGAGCTGCATTGGTTTCGTCCTCTTCTTCGTCCATCGCTGTCTCCCCTGCCCGCACACTGCTCTTCTCTACCAGCGGCAAAGGTGAGGGAAGTTTGCACTCTGGCACTCCTGTGGGTTCCACGGCAAGAGCCCCTCCAGAGACGGATGCACTTTTCGGGGACTGAGCAGAGTCCTTACCAAAAGAGAAACCTGTATCCTTGCGAAGGGGGGGCATCCCGTCTTGGACGAAGTTCGCTGGGTCGTCCAGAAGCGAGGCAGAACGTGACAAAGACACAGGAGAGAAAGAGCCCTTAGACGAGAAGTGGTAGGAGGAAATGGTAGAACAAGATGACTGAGGACGGAAGAGGGGAATGCAACAGTCGGCTCCATCTGCACCGGACCCAGACCTACACGAGAGAGTCGGAGACTGTTTCTTCGGACTGACTGTCGCGGGACAGGAAGAGGAGAGGGAGATCGACGGGGAATCGCAACCTGTGGTCGCAGCCCCGGTGCAGGGGCGAGTCGCCCCCATAGAGAAGCCAGCATCTGATCCCACCAAAGTGTCGTGCGCCTCAACCGCGGGAAGCTCTGAGAACGGCAACTCTTGTTCCATGGGACCTTCCTTGACGTTTGTCCCGCACAGGGGACCGGTGTCACCCTCTGCATGCACCCCTCCACACCACGTGGATTCACTCATTTTGCCTTCAGCGGCTACACGAGCCTCATCTGCACTTTCTGCACCTAGCTGATAAGCTGAAAAATCTTCAGTCACAGCCAGATCAGGAAAAGCGGACCTTCGGGAAGTTGTTTCGCCCAACGCTTTCCCTTCCGCTTGATTCAAGAGTTTACTTTCGATACTGCCTCTCACGGCAGTGACATATTCTTTTTCCGACAGAGACATCGTGACGACTGCTACGTTTGTGCGTTTGACGGACGCCTCCTGCCGCGCCTGCGCCGACAGCTACGGCTGCACAGGTTGCAGGCGACAGACTGAGAGCTTCTGCTGCAAGTGTCGCATGTGGGAATGACGGTAGCTGGCCAGAGGGGGAGAAAGGAACTCAAAAAAACGTCGCTGGCAAGCTCGCTCTCAAAGGCATTGCTTTCCCTGGGACAGAAGCAAGAGGCACGAACAGGAAAGCGAGCAAGTGAGCCGCGTAGGAGGGAATACTTCAAACTGAGTAGCCTCAACACCTGGAAAGAAGAAACCCAGCAAGCCGCTGCAGAACATTAATTGCACGAGTCCATTAAAACGGGTACCTACACCAAAGAAAAGCCGCGGGACTTGCGTGAGGGGCCAGAGTTGCGACACCGCGACAACGCGAGGAGCACTCAGAGGTGAGTCTGTACATACCAACATTCAGCAGCCTTCGAGAACTGAATGTTTCGATTGATGTGGGCATTTCCTACCGTGGATAAACCACAAACAGAACCTTGTGCGTGCGATACGCTTCACATGTTGCCACTGTCACGCAGAACTTGTCAGCACATCCTGTAGCCGTTCCTCACACACGCAAATGCACTGCATGTACTTACACATCCACTAAAAACACAACGAGAGACTCAAATTTGGAAATTGTGCTGGATCCGAAACGCCGGCTTTAGCAGCAAATAAGTTCCGGTTCAGTATCCAGGGGGGCGGCACTACGGCAGCGTGAACTCGAAAGCGGACAGGCACTGCTAGTCGGCGGAAAACGGGGAACCACATTTAGATCGAACAAAGCAATTACCTGCATAATTCTTTGGACAAGAGTCCGTCGAACAGCTTCAATGTGGGGGTGGGGAATCTCCGAGAGGAAGTACCCCAGGGGAGTGCTGTTGAAAACGAGTTGGGGAGGCAGGGGCAGTTTACCGTGCAACAACTAGCTACCGGGGCACACGCGTTGAATGCTCTGGGAACATGGCGAACGAATCCACCTGCCTCAGACAGCCGGCAAAAACGCTAAAACTCTACGACACCACGACCGAAAGCATGCTTTGTCCCCTTGGCACTGCTTCCACCGAGGGAGAAAACTCGCGACTGATCCTATACTTTCCGAATCAGTGTACCCCAGACCGCCTCAAACCGCACAGAAATGCCACCAACGGCACTCGTGGCGCCTGAATGCCCAGAGTTCCCAGGTGAACATGATAAAGAAGTGGTCTGCAAAACGAGGAGAAACGCGGCTGAGAGAGCCGTGCGTTTACGAGAGGGGCGTCTTTCTGACTTGCGCTGAGTAGGAAAAAACTCAGCGAGAGCCGCTTCCAGAGAGACACCGGCGGGGACTGGTTTGCCCGCCGATATCGTGTCGGGGCCCGAAAAACACAGGGAAAACCCTCCTGTGAACTTTTGACGGACAGGGTTCGTTTACACTTTTCATTCAGACGAGAACGGCTGCAGCGAGGCGGGTTGAGGCCAGGAAGTCACTCAAAGAGAGCTGCGTGCCAGTTGTTTCAGGAATCTAGATTCGACGCGGGGCACAGATTCTCCTGGGGCAGGGGCAAAGGCGGGACCACCGGGTGTGGCGAGGCTGGAGGCGTCGCTGCCGGCTGATGCCACTGCCCGACGCAGACCTGCAGCAACTCTCCAGGAGGTGGGTGACTGCGAGAAAAAAAAGCACTCGACACTGTTTCCTCGACGACTGTTTTCAAGCTGCGACGTTTTCGCGTGACGCATTGCCCGAAATCACCAATAAAATGGCGCTCTGGCGACACAGAGTCGCCAGCAGCCGTGGCGGCAACCGCTGTCCAGATGGACGAAAGGCAAGTGGGGAGAAGTTCTGCCTAGCGGGGGAGCGAACTCTCTCGCGGAGCAATGCACGGGCATGAGCAGCTCTGTGCCGGCCGGCATCGCGGCGGGACGTTTACAGAGAGGGCGTATTCGAAAACCTCGCTATGACAACCTAGCCAGCTGAGGGCGTGACGCAGGAAGCACGAAAAGGAACGACCACTTTTACCTCAAAGAGAGTTCATCTTTTGGGATCCAATAAAGCACATCTCCTTTCGCTCGCTGCGAATCAATAAACGCTTCCCGGCGAAAGGAAGAGCGCAACCACGTATCAAATCGTAGACAGGCTTGGAATCGCACACGGTGGGGCCCGCCACTCTTTTGCCCCGCCAGCCAGAATAAAGGTAAAGCAGCGGACGAAAACGTGAACGACTCCACTATTTCTCTGTTGAAGCATTCGATGTGCAAGGTCAGGGCACAACGATTCTATGATGGGAAAAAAGTGGCACAAAACGAGAGCCCACGGATGCGTCGAAGACTCGTGGATAGCCACTGGGGTAGTCCTCAATTCGTTCCCATTCCAGAATTTGAAACTACACTGCTGCGTACTGACGACCGAAGGCTAGATCCGAAACAAAAATAGCATGTTTGAAGAATACGGTACATACACAAGCATTTTAAAAGCGTACCTGAGAGGTAACAGCAGCCGGCCCACGACTGTGAAGTATGAGGGATATACCTGGATCTCACTTATCAATATTCAGCTCTACAAGCAGGAACTCTTCGGTTTACAGCGCTATCTGTACAGAAATTAGAGCAACTCATGTTGAAGCACTTGAGAACATGTGAATGCAGTCCCGTCTTGGTATCGACCTCACCTTCGCAGGGCGGATCGTAGAAGCATCGTGAACTGTTCCTCCCAGTAGTCTGCTCTGCCGGATTCAGTGCTGAAAGGAACGTCATGTATGGTAGCGGTGTGGAGTCACTTGACGGTTCTCCTAAGCGTAGCACCGTAACCACTCTAAAATTTTTCGGTTGCAAGAGCCTCATCTAGCGATTCGTGGAGATTGGTGACGGACCACCAAAGTGTTGGGGTGATACACCCGTTGACTCCTAAAGCCAAGAAGCATTTCGACAAAAGCGAGATTCAGTGAGAATACAGCTACGTAGTCCCGAACACCTGTTCCTTGTCGACAGGAGAGTGAGCGCTTTTCAAACGCAGTGAGTATTTCTCATTGTCACGAGAAGACAGAAACATTGAGTTGGAGGTGCAAGTGAGTCTCAGTGGACTGATCGTTCCGGACAATTCTTATTCGAAACTCAACTGTAAATCTCAGAGACCGATGCTGCTACTATGGGAAACCGCGATTCTCTCTCTTCAGAATTCCGGACAGATTCTGGGTCAAACACTAGGATTGTCAACTCGAGAATAGCATTGTGCCTGGCGGCTCTGTCGCGGCACCAGGATCACAATCAACAATGTGAAGTGTATGAAGTGAGAGAATGCGTTTGATTAGTTCAAGAGGCAAACCAGGACTCCGCAAACATCTCACAAATACATCTAAGCCGCCTGTATGCAACAGTGAAGGTAAGTCTCATGGACTCTTTCTTCACATGGACATTGTCATGGTGTGACCGTGGTGCGTCCCACATTTCTGGAATCCGGACGCCAAACAACACCGAACAAGCCATTGGAGACGCTGTCGTTATAGGTGGCTGCCTAAAAGGGAGATTGGGAGGGAATTCACAAGGAAATCGCCTGCCGTCGAAAGCGCAGGGCTGAAACCTCGGATGCGGTCACCGATACGGCTCGGACGTTAGCAGAACCTGTGAAGAGAGCGGAATAAACTTTTTCAGCTTCACTTATGCAAGGCGGGCAAGAAAGTTCGCAAATTTATTGTTGGAATGTGTGCAGAACCTTGTAATAACCGTCGCGCTCGGAGGCCGAAGCAACCAATTTACAGGCCCAACCCAATCACCACACAGTGTTCAAGCGGATGAGTGAAGTTTAAACATTCCTGGCTCTCTTAGTCCGGGTATCCCACAATCGAAACGCAGAGTTGGCGAGGGTCGAGACAACAAATGCCTGGTGGGCACCAAAAGTCAAAACACTGCTAGCCGTGGTGGGCCTTGGTTAGGTTGATACTTCCGCTGAGACGAGAATTGCCTGCACTGCGCTGTTGTGCGTGCGACTGCTTCAGGTGCATCACACAAGAGTCTGCTCTGCAGTGCTACCAGTTACGTCTAGCAGTTTTTAGTTCGCACACAGTGAAAACGAGTAAAGTGAGGTAACTAGGGCATCGACGGTCGTCGTTCAGCCGGCATCGCGCCATCTTTAAATGGCTCTTCCGCTTGTGGCAGGGTGTTGACTCTCCCCGGACGCAGTCGGTGCCGTTGCCACGATCCCTGCACCCTGTCTCCTGCTGAGACAACTTTTCGCGGTAGGTTTCTATCCGTTCTAGGTGCTGCGTTCTTGTCGGTTTCTTCTAGCGGTGCAGATCATGGCCTACTTTTCATCTTCTCTCAAAGGCCTCCAAAACCGAAAGAATTGAACTGGTTTTCTGCGACACTCCTCCAACCAGTGCAGAGCTGTCTGCTAGCTGGCTGAAGTGTTGACACCCGTCTCTGGTTGCACATCGAGTGGTTATTGCCTTTCTGGAAAGACGAAACCGTGTCTCAATTATTGTAAGAAACCTTGTGTTGGACTGCTTTCCCCCTCTGTTGTGACTTCACACGTCTTTTAATCTCGGTGACAGGCCGGTCCAACCGTAGCTTGTCCCTTGCATGTGTTTTCTCTGCGCTGCGACGCCGTCTGGCACTGTGTTCCGTTGTGTCGGCCGGGGGTTGTCTCTGATAGTTGTTCCTCTGGGCGGAGAAGGAAGCCGATTTTGCGCTGTTGTATGTGTCTTCGTTGAGATCGAGGTGCGAGCAGGCAACTCTTGGTGCCCCGTCTCTCCTAGAAAAGCCGGATTCTCTTTCACAGAATTCAACCAGTCCCAGAAAGCAGAAAAGATCGGAGGGGTTCCGTTCTCCAGATCATTTTCTGGCGCACACGAAAACTTATTTTGCTCCGTGGTGCCACAAACATCTTTCTTTGCGCAACGCCATCGCAGTGAAATGCGCAGCCTCTGCCTTTTCCGCGTGCAGCTGCTCTAAGCCGTGTTTCGGCCCATTCCTCAGCAGGTACGTAGCAAACGGGAGGTCACTCAGCCTGCAGAAATGATGGAGGAGACGAAAAAGCTTCCTGAAGTACCTGTCGCTTTCGAACGACAAGGAGATACAGAAGTCAAAGGGAACCAGAATGACTCGTCACTACATGGCGTCGAGCGGAAGGCGCTGTCTGCTCAACAGGGTTTGCCGGACGGATCCACCCGGTGTTCTCTTCTTCCGGACTCCTCGACTCTCTGTTCTTCCCTATCCGAGACCTCAAGTGCGTCTCTGCTTGTTGCTAGCGAGTCATCTCCAGAAAATGGTGCACAACTGACTCCTACCTCTGCAGCTGCGTTGCAGCCAGGTGGACATACACCGCAAGGCTTCACGTCGCGGACGGACTCACTCGCTCACAGCGGGGGCTTTTCGTTGCCTACGGAAACGATTCCCAGCACGTTAACTGATGCGAGGTCTGCAGATTCGCGGCTTCCTTCTCGCGATGACGGTGCCGTCGAATCTACTGGTGAATGCCATCCCCCTGCACCTGATGCCATCCCTTCTGTCGGCGGCACAAGCCCAAGCGCTGCAGCGGCACGCGGTGCGTCGACAGCAGCCACTGTAAAATCTCCGGTTTCTGGCGCGCGTGGTTCTGCGTCCAGTAGAGCATCCGGCGCCCGCCTAACCGGAGTTGCGTCTCCAATCGAAGAACGCAGTGGCAATCGGCCCGCTGCTTCGTCGTCCTCGTCGTCATGGGCGCCAGCGGACACAACGAGAGGCGGAAGAGCGGGCGTTGTTGCGGGAGCGGGGGGAATGACGCTTCGTCTCGCTAGGGCGTCCGATGGAAGCTTCACAGTCGTCGACAGTGGGACTGGAATGCCAGCAAGAGAGTGGGTGCAGCAGCTCCAGCTCCGGGCTGCCGACCCTACACCCATATTGCGTCTTCGCGTTCATCCCGAGACCGGCGAGGTTACTCGCACCAGAAAACGCACTGAGGACGGGGAGCGGCAGGGAGCAGGCGGTCCGGATTGCGACGAAGAGGAAAGTACGACAGAAAGAGGGAACACTTGTGATCGAGCCGAGAGGCAGGCGGCCTCGTATCAGACTCGCCCGGCAGAAACGAAGCGTCTATGGCCGACTTGTAAATATCCGCGAATGTCCTTTCCAGATAGTCGAATGTACTGCGGGCGTGTAAGCTTGTGCGTACGTCAACATACGCGGAGATTTGGCTGATGCTTCCTCTTGAAGGCTAGCTGGATGTCGCGTGTCTGTCTCAAGTGATTCGTTTCTTTTTCGGGGAACCAAGTGGACTGCATGACTAACAGAAGGCAAGTAGCAAATCGCGAGCGTCGACCCTTGAAGGCTGAACAAGGCTGAGAGATGTTGACAGCACACGGCCTTCTCTTCTCCGCTTTTCTTGCACGAGCACTCCACTCAGCTCTCTTGCCTTTCCTACAAGCGAAATGCGTCCTCCGTTTTGGTGTCGCATGCGCCTTTTCTGCGCTCACTAGGCATTTGTAAAAGGCGGAGAGTTTCATGCACCGGTGGTCGTTTACCCTTTTGGCATCTGTCCCCCCTGTCCACCGTCTTTCCGGTGCTCGCCCTTGGTCCATTCCTCACGTCTGTGGAGTTTTGCGATGAACGTGCGTTTCCAGGTGCTGCTATCGTGTACCAAACGACGTGTTTAATACCCACCATTTTCTAGAAAGGATAATGTGCAGAGGTAGTCTTAGTGATTTCAACACAACTGTGGGTTTCCCCTGCAGGGTCTGCAACTGCCTGGCGATCGGGACCAAGCTACGTCCGGCAGGAATTTGACGACGGCTCGCGAAGTGGTTCGAGTCGAGGGCGACCGGCGAATTCTTCCGGCCCTCCTGGTCCCCTCATGCGTCCCCCGTCTCTGTCGGAGGCGTTCTCCACAGCTGTGGCTACAACGCATCGCTTTCGCTATCGGAGCACCAGCGTAGCTGGCAGAGGGAGGGGGTCCTCCCGAGGCCCCACTGACCAGCAACTGTTCGAAAGAGACACCTACACGGACATAGTCCACAGCAGCGAAGACAGTGGCTTAACGTGGGGAGAGAAGAGGGCGAAGGACGGCAGCTGGCGAGAGAAGTGGATGCAGCAGACGATGGAGGAAGAGGAGGAAGACACATCCGAGGGGGACAAGGGCGAGGAGCGAGGCAGTGGAGGCATACGAACAAGGCGCACGCGACGAAGGACGTTCGGGCAAAACCATGGAATCAATGAGAGCCGAAGAGAACGGTAGGGACAGTTCTGCAGTCCAGTAGCAGCAGAGCCTCTTATAAGGAATGAGACGCTCTGTGGATCATCGATTTATGTTTGCATATCTGTATGTCTAGGTAGATTTCGCTTTCGGGGAACGTGTGGCCGCAAATAACTGTGTGTGAAAGTGTGCGAGGAAATCCACTTTTCCCTGGAGTATCAAACCGATTGAGGACAGATCTCCTACAGAAACCTCAGTACCGCGTAGTGTGTTTGACACAAAGGAAGGTCGCCGCTGGACCCAACGCATGTGTTACACAAACCGTTGAGCAGAGCTCCCTAGCTGTTCCTTTGTTGCAGCGTCGAAACCGATGTGACACTGGCAGATCTCTCACTGAATATACGTCGTAGCCGAGTGACACGAAAGACCTTCACTGGCCGTTCGTAGTATTTGCCGCAAACATGCGTGGAGACTCGTAATTGTGAAGCTGCTTCAGTTCAACAGAAGGCGAATTGCTTAGCTTTTCTGGATGTGGTCACTGCGTTCACAGGTGGTCCGAGAGGTGGGAGGAAGTGGAAGGGCGCCGCCGGACAGTGGAGAAGGCGGTGCAACAGTTGGATGAAGATGGCAATGTGGTTCAGGAGTGGTTTGAGGTGATTGAGGAGAACCTTGAGACTGGAGAAACGAAGGTGACGAAAGCCGGCGAAGACTCGAGGGCCTACTTCGGCTCTGTGTGCGGGCAGCAGAGCCCCCGGGAGGAGCTCGGGGACCACCGCGAGCGAGGAACAACCTCGTCGCTTTCTCAAGACGACTTGAACAGAGAAAGCGAGACAAAGAACGCGAAACAGCAGACGAGCAGAAGAGCGCGCCTTTCTCGGCGGTGGAAAGAAGAGAGTCACCGGCGTGTATCCGCGGAGACCGGGGAAGACGAAGTGTTCTGGAGTGTCTTTGAAGAATCACAGGGAGGCCGAGAGAAGGGGAGACGCAGACGACGAGATAGAACAAAGGGAACAGAGGAGACGGAAGTATGGTACAGGGCCTTCGATTCTGAGACTGGGGAGACGATGGAGACCTGGGAGGAGAGATGGATCGAGAAGGCAGACGGAGAAAAGTGGGGCGAGAAGAAGGGCGTCAACACCCAGTAAGTCGTTTGGCGTGTAACGCATGGGGCTTTCCCGCGCATAGAAATGACAGTGCCACACGAAGAGAGAATCCGCTTACGGACGAGATCCGTGCGAAACCGGTGCGGCGTCAGAACGGACTCAGGCATCTGTAAAAGGTCGAGCCGCTGGCTTCTTTGTTCTGCTTTGCGTTCATGAGTTGCGAACGATCGGCTGTCTTGTCTTCTTTCAGGAAAGAAGAGTGGGGAGAGAAGTGGCGCGAAAATGCAGCGGGGGAGCGAGAAGTCGATCGCTGGGCCCGAACAGAAGACGGCCGAAGACAGTGGGGAGAGAAGAAGGGAAGAGGGAGACCGAAGAAAAACGGAGAAGGAACCCAGGAGAACGGCTGTGAACACTCCTCAGACGAGAGGACCCCCGAAGACTATACGGAAAGGTGAGAACTCTCGAATCGGACAAAAAGAGTGGAAACAGTACGGTACACGTTTGACTGACCCCCCGTATATTTGTTTGACTGTAACTGGCATAAATATATATATATATATCCATCTCTAACGTATGTCTGGTTTATGGTTATGTGCGTTCGTGGGGAGAACAGCGTAAGTTGTACCTCTCTGTGCTTGAGCTAGACCCAGTCGGAATGTTGGAAATAAAAACAAAGCGCCAATGGCGTCCTTGTCTGTTAGGGTACAAACAGGTGTGTCTCCCGCTCTAGGTGCATTTAAGGCTGGCTGCGGAGTATGCAGGCGCGAGGTTTTGATGGGCTTTTCTAGCGCGTCTGGCTCCTCAACAACGTGTGACGCTCGTTTGCCACTGGGACTTGGTCAATGTGTAGGTGGGAGATCGAGCACAGAGACGACGCCTACGTGTCTTTCACGGACCGGTGGTGGGAGAGACCCGAGGAAGGGTCCCGGTGGGGCGAAAAGAAGAAGGTGACTCACACGACTCTCCAGGGGCCGCCAAATGGAACGAATGCAGAAGACGAGACAGGAGCTACGGATCGTGTTGTCGTAAGTCGTTCGGACACAACGGGGAAGATGTGCCGTCAAAAAATACGACACAGACACCGCGTGCACGAATGGCTGCTAAGAACGCGTTGCTTATTGGTGAATGCACCCACAAAAGGCAAAGAAAAGCGCACGATATATGCATGTGCATATCATCATGTTAATGCGCCCATGTCGACATTTATGTAGGCTATCATGTACGTTCACGTGAGGCATTGCTAAGTGCGTATATTTGTTGAAATTCTTAGGTAGGTGTAGAGGTGTATACTCAGGTGGGTTGTTCGCCGTTGCGGCGCTGCTCGTGCTTTTCTCATATCCGTCTACTTGTCTCTCCAAACTCACTCATATTTGCATGCCTAGATACGGTCCTACATGTATGTGTTTGCGCATGCTCCTACACGTATGCAAGGTGTATACTTTGCGGCGCGGCAAATAATTGTGACAAGAAGCTGCCTTTGAAACGATTCTGTTGCGCTTTTACCGTGCTTTTCAAGGTTGATCTTGCCTCTCTTCTCTCTCAGGAATTGAATGAGAAGTGGTACGACAATGGACAGGAGAAGATGGTGGACGAATGGCGAACAGAGCTTCTTCTCGAGAGTGCTGCCGACGACAACGAAAACGGCCCTCGCAGGATCCTTCACCAGGTGCGTAAAGGGAGTGTCCCTGACACGCGTGAAGGTCTCTTTTATACAACGCTTTATACTTCTCAGCGTGACATAGTTCGCGAATCGACTGAATTTTCGACCGAAGTCCTGTGTGAGCGCCGCCCAGCGAGTAAATAGACATCCATACGAGCATATCCAAGCACAGGTGCATATGCGTAGCCATCTACGCACCTAAGTATCTGCGTATGTGTGTATAGTTGTATAGGCTTTCATTCGGGTGCGGTGATGCCTCGCGTCGCTGTTGTGGGGTATCCTCGGGGGTGCAGGGAGGTCTCTAACGACCGTTTTCTCATGTGAACTCAACGTAAATTGGCTTGGGCGGAACATTAGCATATATATATATATATATATACAGCTACGGTCAGTTGATGGCGACATCAGCGATCTTTGGACCGAGCGCGGTTTTGAATGGTCTCTTAGGCGATGGATCAAAACCCACAGATTGCCAGAAGTACATGGTCTTGTTTTTTCAAGTAACGAGCCCCGTTTTCTGCTGCGGTCGATTGCCGCACATCTGGAAGAGGAGACACTTCGACGTGGCCACGCTGCTGCTCGCATGGCTTCAAACTCTTCTTCTATTCGCCCCGCTGTTTATTAAACTCTAAATCCTTCTCTAAATATGTCGGAAGGCTTTCTTCTGTTCGCTCGGTCTTTCTGTTGTCCCGCTGCAGGTCAAGTCCGGGAGAAAGCACACAAATCGGTACTGCGACGGGACTCAGTGGGGAGAGAACTGGCATCAGTCGCAGGCCGCGTCTCCTGGCGCGTCTTCTTCTAGCTCTTCCGCTACCGATGGAAACGTGGACAGTGCCAACGAGGCGGACGGCGTTGTCTCGCACCAGGTCACCGTGCAGATTCGAGTGAGTTTCGGAGTCCCTGGAAGGTCGTAAATCTCCTGCGTGCTAACCCGTGTTTTGCACCGTCTATTGAGAGGCGGTCGGACGTACTATGCAAGAAGCCAAGTTCGGATTCGCTGCTACTTTCTACGACAATGTTTTTCGGTTGTCCAGCATATGATCCACTCCTTTTTCCCCGCATGCGTTCGTCGCGTTAGGATACCGACGGACTCAAAGTGTGGCCGCTCTCATAGTTCGGCCAGCCTCTGTGTATACGGTATTTTCTATGGCCTTTCCACTTCCCTTCTGCTTCTGGTTTTCCTCCTGTCTTAGACGCCAAGTGGACGCTTCGAGGTGCACACCGTGGAGGCGTCAGCGCCAGTTCTTCGCCTAGCGTCGACAAGCCGGGACAGCTGGTGGCGGGAACCCCACGGGAATTCGTGGGGCGAGAAAATGTAAGTCCGAAAATATCCATAGCAGGACTCACACTTTCAGTAACAATTCTACATGTATGTATATGCATACGGGGGTGCGCATATCGATCTTTGGATCGGGGCTGCAGCTGAAGGGTGTACGCGGAACGAATGCGTTTATAGTCACTTTTGGTTTGCGTTGGTGTGCATTTCCTTTTTCGACAAAGGTACCATGATTTAGAACAGGGCTCAGAGCAACATGAGAAGTGGTACGACAACGGTCATGAACGGCAGGTCGACCGATGGCGGGTGGCGCCTGATGGGTCGAGAACGGGTGAGCAAGTGACGTTAGGAAAACGCCAGCTGTATGCAGAGATAGTGGAGACAGACAAAAAATGGTCGAGCGAGATATTTTGCATGTGGTTTCCGCCGGTGTCGGAGGACCTTTCCCCGCGTTTCCTGAAAGCTCCGAGTGTTGCGCTGTCGATGCGAAGGAAGGAAACGCGATTAGACAGGAGACAAGAAGGGGAAGACTGAAAGAGCGCAGACCGTGAGAAGGGTCTCAGCTGACTTGAACGAAGGCGACAGGCGATCCGCACTTGCACAAAACCTGTGACGAAAGAGCTGAACAAGACAGGACCGGTGACGCCGTTTTTTCATTGACTCGACAGGCGCTATATAGAGCGTGAAACTCCTTCGATTTCCTTGAACAGAGCTGCGTACTATTTCTCGTTGCTCCCATAGTGTGCAGTAAGTTAACCCTCAAACGGATTTCGTCTGTTGCTCTTTGACGAAGAAGGCAAACATGGAACAGAAAAGAATGCCTTCAGTTTGCATGTTGCAGTCGGTGGTTGCCTTCTTGTATGTCCTCTCGCTTCTCCAGGCGAGAAGTTTGGGTCCAAAACAGACGGGACGGAGTGGCGAGAAGCCTGGGGCAGGCAGGCGTCAGGCGAAGGCGCCGAAGAAGACTCGTGGATCGAGAAGAGATGGAAAGAACGAAACCGAGACGGAGAAGGCGTGAACGAATGGGGAGAGACAGAGGGCTCCGAAGGGCGGAAAAGGTGGAACCAGAAGTGGTGGAAAAAGGAGAGCTGGCACGGAGGAGATGAGTTCGTGGAAAAGTGGGAGGATGATGGGCATGGCAACAAAAGCACGGTGAAACTGGGATCCACTTGGAAGTAAGCATCAGAGAACGAGCGAGAGTCATGCGACAGCATCGTATAGACTTACCAGATGCGCCATCCACCACTGGTGTGCCTCCAGTGTCGACATGTTGAGCAAATGGCTGTTCGTATATGTATATATATATATATATCTGTGTAGTCGTTTGCATTGTGTGGCTTGTGTTTAGTGAGGTTTGAGCCTAAATAACGAAACTTACCAAGTGGATGTTGTAAAGTCTTCCCTTTCGAACGAGAGGTAGACTTGGGCGTATGTAGGAGTCAGGTACATGTGTGCAAAGCGTCGCATCGCTGTGCTTTCAGTGTTTTCATTTGAGGGGATGGAGGGTGTCGCACGGTGTGTTTGTCGTTTTCGTTTTGCTCAGACATCGCGAAGGATGCCGAGAAGTCACGGACTGGTTTGAAGACAAGTTCGGGGAGGTTGCGCATTCGCAGGAGAAGTGGGCCTACAAGCGGGGTCACAGTGCATCGGGAGATAACTGGCTAGAAAAGTGGAACGAACGCCCAGAGGAGAAAAGTGCGACCAAGTCTGGCTCGAATGCGTAAGTCTGGAACAGAAACACGACCTTTAAGTCAACCCGTTCCATTTTACTCCATCAATATATGTATCGGTGTGTATGCCCGCATAGCAAATCCCGTCGTAATGAATTGCATAGTAGTAGGCGCTTGCGTCTACACGTTTGTAACTCCGTCCTTTTTTGTTTGTATCTGCGTGATCTAAATTTAAGTAAACGTATGCCTAGCCACGTAGATTCATGCATTCATCTCGTGTTCTGTCATGTAACTCTGTATGGCGTCGTACACCGAAATTTCTTCCTGTCGTCTTGTAACCGGACTCTTGCGTCACCACACGTATTCATGTGAATCTATATGTCTTGTTTGGCGATGAAACCAAGCGTGAACACGAGTGCACATGGCAGGAGTCGATGCATGGAGTCGAGTCAACATTCATTCGCAGACAGAAATTCTCCCTTTGCAGGCGAGGCGACGAGTGGTCGGAGCAGTGGAAGGAGACCTTCGATGAGAATGGCGAAAAGAGCACGACATGGGCTGAGAAGACCGGGCGCAACGCTCAGGTATGTCTTCCACTTTTCCGGTCATCGGGCAGTCGTCTGTCCTGTATACAGGAGACTAGGTCGCCTACTTTTTTATACGAGAGGACACAGAGGCGGTGGGAATATCTCGCAGTTTGCCAGTCCTTCTTTGAGCGAAAAAGACGTTTGGCGCTTCAGGGAGGCAGGGCTAAGGTGCGCGATAAAGAAAATCAGCACCCTCAGACCTTGTTTTTGCTGCTCCGTCCGTGTAGTGCGAGACGGCCTTTTGTGTCCTCGAGACGACTTCGTGTCATCCTCTTTTCAGTTGTTAGCGCGGCACCTATACGCAGTTTCGTGAGTTGGAGATGTGTGTTTAACTTTTTTGGCCGTTCCTAGCGTGTGTCGTTCCCTTCCTGCTGCCGTCAGCCTGTCGCCAGACTTTTCTTTTACCATATGCGTTTGCGGTCTTGTCTGCTTTGCCTGTTTCTCTCCTTGACTGCATCTCCGCTGTCTCCTGACCGTGTACCCGCCTGCGTGCAACAGGGCGACGCGTGGTATGAAACGTGGCTGGAGCGTCGCTCGAACTGGAAAATGGCAATCAAAGAAGGACGAAACGCCCGCGGGGAAGAATGGCAAGAGAAATGGGGTGAAGATTTGCACGAAGACGGTTCAGGCGAGAAGTGGTGTCAAAAATGGGCCAAAGACAACGCGGGAAATCGTCATGGAAAGAGCTGGGGAGATAGATGGGGAAAGGACGGAAAGGGTGGACATCGTTGGGGTGAGGAATGGTCGAACGACGACGTCAACAAGTGGTGGCATGACACTGATGGACGACCTGCGGGGTGCTAGAGGACGCCTCGCTGTTGCGTTCGAGCCCTTTTAGGACAGTGCAGGGGCAGTTCTCTTTTTGAAATCGAAACGAGTCTGCTTTGGCCACTGACACATGTGTAAAAACGATCCAGTGACAGCGCGCACGTAGAATCAGCATCACTCGAAAAGTATCTTCTGTTGGTGCCTTCAAGCTCTTCACATCACAGCGGTGGGGGTAGTAGATAATGTGCACTGTTGCAGTCGCTCCTGCTTGATTTTTCGCGTGTTAGCAAATATGAAGGAACTGTGACGGTGCAGAATGAACCCGTGGACTTGCGGGCGTACGTATATTTTTAAAAGACAAATATGTGTATGAACATGTCGACAACTAAGGCCGTGTGCGTTATGCGACGCTGACCCATTCACACATTGTGAAGAGCAGGAGATCAGGACGCTACGTTGATCCTGCCCTCTCAGCGTCCAGTCACTCTTTTTCGTGTAAAAGTCCATGAACGTTCACTCGATAAAGATGCCAATCATTGAAGGTGGAGAACTATGTCTCTACAGCATGAATAGTTTAGTCATTCAGTACAGCTCTACCTTCATCTGAGTTTGGGAATCAAGATTTCTGTGCCAATGAAGAGGGTTGAAACCCGAGTGTGGCTAAGGGCGAAGTCCTCGGTGTCATCCGTCCCACCGAGTTTCCTTAGCTATGTTCATTACGATGAATCAGGGGTTTCATTGCTTCCACGTCGATTTGAGTCGTGTGCTCACGCAGTATCGGACAGTGATTTCTCTGCACGAAGGAGAGCAAGCATCTAGACTCCGACAGGATCGCTGGATCTTGCGTCTCTCGGGTGTTCCTGACGTTGATTTTTTACAGCGTACAAACAGTGTCACTGAGTAATCTTTCTTCGATTTTTGCGCATCTCAGTATCTGAAGCTCTCTCGATCCACCGGGAAACCGGTACCAGGGAAAACTAATATCCGGTTGCGTCTTGAGTTGGTGAATATGGCAATACATATGAATCGGGACCGGTCAACGCTACAGCGCACCTTCATGGAGAACGAGAAGCACAACCCCAATAACGCTCTTTTTTCGTCAACTGCATAGAGATGCTGTAGATATTTTTGCTTGAAGCATTCTTTCTAGCCGCGCCTCAACTTCTGGTAGACTTTAGTGTTTCGAGTTCTTCCCTACCATTTCAGGGTTCGTAGCAGGAAGAGACAACAGCGTGGATCTTTGATTTCACGGTAGAGGGCCCCTCCGTCCCGAGATTCTCTACCGTGATCAAGTGAAAGGAAGAAAAGTGGAAAGCTGTTTTCGTAGTTTCTACGTCCTAGCGCAACCCGAGCGTACACTAAGACATCCACAGCCGAAACTTCGGTGGGTGACAAGGACGGAAGTAGACGACTCATGCGCAGACAAGCATCTCGAACCTAGCGGAAGGTAGCCTCCTGCTTATTTTCTGTTGCACTCAACACGCCGCTTTTTTTTCCGTTGTGGATGAGCACGCAAGGGCTCGGGCGCGAATCAGCATGAATGCCTACAAGAAAGCACGAAACTACACAAAAGTTGCCGAGTGTCTGTCTTTCCTCATGTTTTCTGGTTCCGTCCTCAAAGGTCTTCCCCCTTTTGTTGCGAGCGAGTGAAACCCGTGTTCGGAAGTTTGCTTGTTTCATGCGGTGAGTGACACCTGGAAAAGAGGCATACATCTCAGGAGAACTCTTCTGGTGTGTCCCTTGTTCTACCCTTGAAATCGAAGCGATGCATGACGCGAGCCATATTTATTAATGTGAACACAGCTCAATTGACAGGCTGTGGACCCTGATACCTTCTGCGGGATTGTCTTCGTAGACAAAACGGTTTGCACAGACACATGGCGCCTCGAAGATCTGTACATTTAGACATGCATATCCCTGTAAAAACATGTGCACGTGGAAACCCGTGCACGTATACTTATGCGCAATACACTTTTCAGGCGGTTTTTTCTGTAAATTCTGAAGCAGGAAACATCAAATGCCTGCCGCTACGGGTGAAGAAAGTGACTATCCTTCTTCCTCGGAAACATCAAAAAAGGATGAAATTCTCGGATTACAACACCTCGACCTTTCTGTCGCACCCCATACCCGCATCCCCCCCGAACTCTCCAGGGGAGTCTCACCCGTCACCACTGATCTAACTGGGTCCAAAAACACCAGTCTAACGGAGAAACTCATAATTGATGAGAATGATTTCCACTGCGTCCCTGTTTATTGAACGCTCAATGGTTTGCAAGACAAGCACTGGCCCAACTGCCAACCAAGGGGGGCACTTTCGAAGGGCTACGTAGAATGGGAGACAAAACAGCGGGGCTGTTCGCATATCTACGAGCAAAGGCTCCTGAAAGAGCGCGCAGAACCTTTTTTGAATTAGCCCCTGCAACCGCAGCCTCGAGCCACCAGACGGGTTCCGCCTCTTGCGCAGTTGAGCATCCATAGGCGAGACGGAGAGTGTTTTATGGAAACCAAATTGATTTCTTTGCCCGTTTTCTCCCACATTGTCCTGCCTCTTCCTTCGCACATCCCCTGTGGTACATCGTCGCCCAAACATCGCCGCTGTGGTAACTCACTATCTCCGCTCTAAACACTGTTTTATCTATTTCTCATTTCCGCGTTGTCGCTACTTTATCTACTCTTCATAAGGCCACTCAGTATAACTGAAGGACGTCGGCGAGGATCGCCACTACAGCGGCGTCGACGCCGACATGAGTAAAGACGCCAGTGAGAATCCCAAAACGGCTGCTATTGCGGAAAAACGTGAGAAGGAGCCCGAGAGCGGCGACACACGGGATCGCGACAAAGCCGTACGCTACGCCTACAGTAGTGCTGAAGACGACGGCGTGGTACGAAGCATAGAAAAGGGCAAGCATGGCCTGGCCAGAAGCGGAGAGACGCACGTCAACTTGAAGGACGCCAGGTTCCACATGAGTCATGACGGGAGCTGAAGGAGAGGGACATCTTTCTGGGTCTTCTTCGTCAATTGTGTCTGGCAAAACCCGAAGCCCTCCCCCCCAAGTTCCTTCTTCCTCTAGGCGTTCGAGGCCGACGTTTCCCATTGCTGCTAGGCTGTGAGCGGTCTCAGATCCATCTCCAGGTGCAAATCCACACCTGTCGCCTAGATATTGTCTGCCTTCTTCAGCATCTGAACGTTGCGCCCCAATGCATGCGGCAGTCGACGAACTGAGATTCTCACACACGACCGGTTTTGCGGCCCTTTCCGCCTCGCTGTGTCCACAAAAGACCCTCGTTGTGCAGTCAGAGAGAGACTCCCTTTCCTGGTGCGCCTCGGCATGTCGCGCCCACTGCTTGTGGCCGTTCGACATCTGTTCGTGGCTTGGTGAGAGCGAAAGGGTGCCGCTTCTACCGCGGGTATCTGGATGGCGTTCCAACTCGCCACAATTTCCCTGTTCAGCCGTGGTTGCCACAAGGGCGCCCGCAATCGCGGCAGCTGTGCGGGACTGTCCCGAAGCTCTCGCCTCGCCGAAGGCTGAGCGGAAACGGGAAGGAGACAGAGTGAGAGATGGCGGTGGAGGCGTGTTTTCAGAAGAGGTGGGAGGGACCGCGGCAGCCGTGGCCCCGACGTGTGTGGCTGCGTCACCAAACGTTTGCCAGTGGAGGCACCAGGACAGCAACAGCGGGTCCGATTCGTGCATGTACAGGACTCCATCTGGAGCCGAGACGAAGACGGCGCCGCCGAATTCGCGGTACAGAAACACTCGCCAGAACCACTCTTCGACAACAGGGTTCACGACAAAGAAGTAGACACCTCCGACGAGGAGCAGCGGAAACGGAATGTCCAGACCTTCAGACAGACAGTTGAAGCGCGCCCCCTCCACGACACCGGCGAACCAAGACCCTCCCACTGCCTTTGCACACACATAGGCCGCATAGACGCCGCCGAGTGCGGTGATGCAGGAGGCAGCTGCCCAGGGCCACTGGTAGCGAAACCGACAGCGCTGAATCTTCCAAACGTGTCTGTAGTATTCAAAGGAACGCTCCACGAAGTATATGTACAGCAGAGGAACCAACAGCATGCACAGCCAGTGCATCATGACCATGGCCAGCAGGACGCTGTGCAGCCCGACGATGAACAAGATCATGCAGAAGACGGGCGCGAAGCCGACAACTAGCAACACGGGAATTGAGAGAGTCACAGGTGCAGTTGGGGCAAGGAAGGTCAGCCAAGACCCGGAGCGAGAGAACGTCGGGGGGGGCGGAGAGAGGGGCGGAGAGAGGGAGGTGTAGTGGCTGCCTGCGACGTGTACCTCTCCGGGAGTAGAAGGCGTCTGAGGCCCTGCCTCGCCATCCGTCGACGGCGCTGCTGTCGGCCGCACTGAAGCGCCCAACCCCGGAGGTGATAGAGGAGGTGGCCGTCTCCAGTCTCCGCAGCACGCTGTGGGAAAAGCTGGCAGCTTGCTCCATACGCCTGCATCTGGAAGCGAATCCTGAGGCTGACCTGGGGAGCCAAAGAGTGGACACGACACACGATAAGATGTGCAGCTGGCGAGAAAACCCACTTGCGTCAAGTGTGGTTACCCGCTCCACGACCGTCCGCCTCTTCCACTCCCAGATGTACTTCGATGATTTCTGCCTCTATTTGTACGAGAAGGAGTCATACAGCCGAGCCCATGCAGAGAGTGGCCGTCGACTGAGAGCACTCACACTCAACATATCGCGAAGGAAACCCGGAAAAGTGAACAAGACATGAGCAAGCTACCTCACACGGTTTGTACAGACCACTAAAGGCGGAACCTGAGCTCCTATGCTCGAGTCAAGCTTGTGTTTTTTACCTGAGCTATTCCGCAAGGAGGCCCGCTGGTTCCTCATCGTCCGAAGACCCCTTGGACATCGAACAAGCGAAATATGTGGGCACCATCAGTCTGTTCTTACCGTGTAGTTGGGGCTCATCCGCACCTTCAGATCTGATTTCGGCCGCCATACTTTTCTCTATAGTCTGGGGAAGACACACACTGCTCCTGAAGCGCAGCGACGGTAAATGACTTAAGAGGGAGCATAGCTTGCAGAAAACTCCGTTTATGTGATGCAGAGATGAAAGACAAACACCAGATTCACATTGCATTCGAGTACGGGTAACGCTGCCTTCCTTTGTCAATTGAAAGCCTGCTCGTTAGACAGCTGACCATCAGTGGCATCGAAGAAACATATTCAAACAGTAGTGTGCATTTCCCACCGACATTCCTCAGTCGTGAATTCACAGGTCTCATCCCCTCGTGTTCTGTTGGGCCTTTCTGCGGAAAAAGGCTGGAAGAGATGGAAAGTCGCGCAAATGGAACTGACGGAAGGGCAGAGGCCTACAGGTGATGACGCACAGGCGAGATTCGTTCGGTAAAAAAAGCAGCTTGAAGAGGTCACTTTGTAAACAGAAGCGCCCTGGATGGAAGGGAGAGCTACAGAGGCTAGGAAGAAAAGAAAGAAGAACGGACGGGCACTTGAGAACAAACAAAAATGCCGCCTAGCGCTTGACCCGACCGCACAGGGAGGGACACGGCCAGTGTGTGCCGGATTTACCCGTTTGGGGAAGAGTTCGCATGCTCATCGATACGTTTTTGATTCGGTTATTCCCTCAGTCTGTCCCCAGAGATCTCGGCCAAAAAGACGGTCGCTGGTTGCCACCCTGAGTCTGCACATCCAAGGGATGGCAGACACGTGCAACGACAGTCTCTGTGTGGACGGAAAAGCCACGAGATCTGTCGTCATTGAAGAAAGGCACTTCGTTTCTCCCCAGAAGGAAAAAATTTTATAGTTCCCAATAAACAGTGTACTACCATGCACAAATAGAAAAGTTCAGTCCGTCAGAACTGACGTGAAAAACAAAAGCTGGACGGTGCCGCGAAAACTTTGCGACGGGAAGAGACAGATCCTTCTGAAGACGATTGAAAACTCAGGAACAACTATACATAAATATAAACAAGGCGCGAGAGTGAATAAGACAGTCCATTCATCTTCTCCTCTATATTTCTTCCCCGTTTTATGCTACTAGCTGACCCAGCTTACTAGTCCATTCTCAGGTTGAACGGAGTATGCCCCCCAACCGCCCTGCTCTCTGGGTTCACTGAAGGCAGGCGAGTCGTGCCCAACAAGGTGTGGTTATTCGTCATTTTCGGAGAGCAAGTTCTCAGAGCTCCTGTTCCGGAAGAAGCAGCTGTTTGCGTAGGGACATATCTCCAAGTGGGAATGAGTAAATTGGAAAGGATGCAGGATATAGACCTCCGTCACCCTCCGTCACCCAGTGCTGGAACGGAAGCTCTTCTTGGAGATCGACAGACCCACCCTGCACGAGACACGCTGCGCTGAGTGTTTTTTCTAGATCACTCCTCCTCCGCTGATTGATGAATTCGATGGTGTCCATCACAATGCCGATCACGCTTGCGAAGGCTGGTAAAGCAATTCTTCTTGGGGATCTGCACAAGGTCCTAGTAGCAACGTTTGTCGTTCATATCAGCCATGTTATGCTCATCTAACCCCCAGTGCGTGCGTATATTTTTTCGTGAAGGGAAAGAAAGGCGGATTACGAAGTTGTCTGCTCACGTCCAACTGACACGCACAGCCTCCCTTGTGTAAGAAAATGGTTGCTTCACGGTACTCCCCGACTTCCGAAAGGCTATTGAGTATAAGAGGTCGGATCGGCCGACAGTCGACTCGAAACCATTGGCTGAAAGTGTGTCAAAAAATGAAGGAAAACATTTTGAACTGTGGAGCTTCTGGTTGTTATGTCCTTTTCAATTCATCTATTTCGTGAAAGAACAACTAGGCAGTGACCAAAAGGCCCACGATTTCCAAGCAATTGCCGTGGAGAGTTCGCACTGGGTGTTACGCAGACGCCCTCTTCCAGGGTGAACACCCTCACTAAAGCGTCCGTATGCATGTGCACTTGTAAACAACAGTCGCGTTTCCAGTATCGAAATCAGGTTCCCATCCCCAATCCTATTTGTTGTGAACAAGTATGGTAGTTTTTTCTTAAGAAGCGTCTCTGGTGCGACATGGATCAGGTCGATTTGCTTGGCAGGCTCCGGGTCGATAGTGACGCGTAAATTTGCCGATATTCGGTTTGTCAGTTAATTTCCACTCGATAATGGGTTTCTACACATTTGGCAATGTAATAGGTGTCCTCCATTGTCCTCAGGCATCCCTATTTGACCAAAGAGTTTCTTTGTTGGTTGTAGAGAGAACTGCGTTGCCATCTGCCCTGGCTGCTGAGTCAATCTACTGTTTCGGAGAAGTTTCCCTTGTGTATACATCGTTGTCCGAAGGCAGCAGAATCACTGACATGCCCCTATCTTTCCAAAATGCGCAGCGTCATGCTACATTCAAAGAAGATCATGTTGTCCCGCGCAAGTATTTCTTTGGAGAGCACCTGGGGAGAAGCATCTTCAAAAAACGGGGGTTTTCGATGAAATCCTGTCAGTCCGTTATCTAAATTGATGAATAGTAAAACACATCAGTTGATCCACACCTTCACGCACACTCGAAAAATGTATCCTTTCGTTCTGGCAACATGTGATTATAGTACCTTCGGAGGTCCAAAAAAGTGTCTTTACCGGCATCTAAGAGTGCTGTCGGTGGCGTACGTGACACTATCGAGAAACCGTTTCTCAATCTTGTCTTCTTTTTGAATCAACCCAGCCTGTCTCCCAAGGAAGGAACGAACTCTCTTCGACGGCTTCGCATCTGTCTGCTTTTTCTTTCGTCGTGAACTGACAGTTTCATTGACTTGGAAGCTTCAAGGTCTCCTTTTCGAGATTACTTGCCCAAACCCACACTAATAAATTTGTTGACCCTTTATTATCCACATTTTTAGGCGAAACGCGACTCTCTTTCATGAGTCATGCCCTGAGTTGACTCATGATGTCTACCACGTACATCACGCCTTCATACACTAAGTGCGGTCACTCTTGTAAGGTAATCGACAGGTACCTGCTTGTCCCGAGCTTTTGCAGATGTTAAGTTTCGAGTTTTGGCTTGTCTTCTTGGCACCATCGACAGCTCCTCTTTCCAGCGACTAAAGAAGCTGCTTCTCTGTTTGAACAACGGAAGGCGAATGGCCTTTCGGCTTTGTGTTGACAGGCAGATTTCCAGTGAACTGAATGATACTGGCATTGTCAGACAAATTTCAGACGTAGGTGGGTACAGTACTCGTATGCACTGCGGCGCAAGACAGGCTATATAGTTACAGACACAATCATACGCGCGCCAGACTGTGTGACTGGGAAATCTTCATCTGCTGACTGAACTGAAAAACATTCATATGGAACTAGGTATGAGTGAGTGAGCGTCGTCTGTTGTACAGAGGTTGGTCTACCGCAAGTGAGCATATTCACACGTGTGCTCAGAGCCTGTCGAGAACACGTTCCTCTCTCCATCCGTTCATTCTTCGTAACATCTTTCCCACACCAATTCGGGTGGTGTGTCCCGTTAGGTGATCTAGTGTCCCAGTTTCCTGATCCTACGCAAAGAGGATCACCTTGTTTGCCGTGCAATTTGTTCTATTACTGATCGGAGTGGCCATGATGGCCCCTGCGCATTTCCCCAGCGAAGCCGCGAGCTTTCCGAATCCGGAAGCAGAGCCGTTTCGTTATAAGGCTTCTTACCCTCCTCCACCCGTCCCAAAACCTCTCTCCTCTTCATCGTTTTCCTCTTCAGCACCTCTCATCAGTTCTCCAACTTCTTACACTGCGGCGTTCCCAACACCCGTAGAAGCGTACCAGAGAGTGTCTAAGTCTTCTTGCCCTTCTCCTCCGATTTTACCATCACAGCGCCACAGTCCAGTTTCATCGTTTTTCTGTGGCAAGCCATCTCCACGAGCGGTTTCGAGTTTCGGGTTGGCGGGTAAAAGTCAGTCCTCCCGATTCGCCATCAATAGCCATGGTTCTCAGGCGCGGCACCATGCATCGCCAACGATATGCCCACTTACCAAAGCTTCGAGGGAGGGTAATTGTGGTAACACCAGTGTAGGTACTCTTTCCCTACACCCTCATCAGCAGAAGAAACCAAATCCTTTATCCCCTTCATCTTTAGTCATTCAGAATAAGCCATTCGGCCTCTTTGGCCCCATTCCGAAGGCTATATTGAAAGAGGGTCATAAGCAGCGGATCGCTGGAGTAGATGTACTGCGTCTACAAGATGGCACAATTCTTCCACGGATAGACGGAAGTAGCCTCCAACAGCTTTTGCACACCAACCCTGGTGCTTTTCCTCAGCTTGAAAAAACACTTACAGCGTGCGTCACGTTCCTATATAAAGAAGGGATCAAACCGTTTGCTGGTGAAATTGCACACCAAATACGAAAGAGGACAGAAGGCGGTTCTTGGCTGCCAAGTGAAGTCGTTGCTCTCGCCGTCGCTTCTAAGGACGTCGTTCCTCAAGTCGAAAGACGGGTGAAGGGGGAAGATGGATGGGTCGTCCTTCTGAAGGATGGGCTTGCACCTGAATCATTTGACGGGTTCGTCGATACTCGAGCCCGCGAGGACTGCTACAGTCCTGAACAGTGGCTCGAATTCAACAGGTGGGCGACTGGTGAGGAACCACACAAGGAATTAAACTGTAGATGTATTCAACGACGTGTTTCAACTACATACGTCGAAAACATCTAGTTGATACATTCGTAACTATGTATACAGTTGTATGTATACATACGACTTCTAAGCATTTTCTGACTTGTATGTTTGTGGTCATCACATTCCGTGTCAATCTGTCTCTTGAGGAAGATGATACAAGCTTCCCGTTTCGTCAAAGTATATCATCGATGCGGGTTGGCAGTGGTCGTCATGAACACAGACAGACTGCGTTGTTTTCCTCATAGGGACTTTTGGAAGTACGTTCGTCCGTTGGTTCAACCGGGTGGTTTCTACCGGTGCTTTACCGTCTAGATTTTGTGTGTTCTGTCGCGATTTCCTCTCAGGTACTTCATCGAAAAAATGCGACACCAGCCGCAGAGTGAGGACTGCAACGGCCCAGAAACGCCTTTCTTCAGTGAGGGGCGGTACGCGCTTGCTGAGCGTCTTCGTCAGGAGGTTCCGATGTTCAAGAACATGAAACTCGCTCACCTCATCCGAATGGTTCAGCTGGCTTCATGGAAGAAATTGCTGACGTACCGGGATAAAGCGCTCGTGCCTGTCGCTGCGTGTCCAGTAGCAGCTAGAGAGTTTATTCAACGAAATTGCCTGACAGCCCCAGGATCTCAGGAATCGGCAACTGCCTTAGCCACTGTGGCTCAGCTCCTTCGTGCTCTTGGGCGCATTGTTGACCCGGCGCCCACCGGGATTTTCCTCGCCCAAGTCAAGGATTTAGTTCGCTGGACCACGTATGAAAGGTTGGACTGTATGGTCCTGGGACATACGAAGTTACAAGATCTTCTCCTCTCTGAACCGTTCATTCGATATTACCGCCTGTATACACCGGAGGGTAACGAACACTGCACTTACATCCAAAGCAAACGCTACCCGCTTCCGCGGGGGGCCGTGTTGCATACCAGGTCTTCGATGATTTGGGATCGGGAAGCATGCCCAATGGAGCCACCTCTTCCTCAATGCTTTTCGAGCCAGTTTCCTGGACCATGGGATGGCATGCCGTCTCTTCTCTTTCCGCCTCTGTGTCATCAACGGAATGACACCAGTGTCACTTCGCAGAACGCGAAGGCTGCAGACGTCGAGATGGCAAACGAGGCATGGGCACAACGTTGCGAAACCGTTCACGAGAACAGTCGGCCACCAAATGCCGGCGACTGTGAAATGCCATGCTGCACGAAGGAGAAAGAAAAGAATTTTGATTCTGCTACTTCAGCTCTGGATGGAAAAACAGTGGGAGGGCAAGAATCTACTGCACCTCCTGCCGCAGTACTGCACGCAGCCTCCTCTGCATGTGACTCTCACCTTCTGCGTGTACCGGACATTAAGAACAAAGATGGCGAACGTGAAATTCCCAAGAAAAGAGAATCGATAGAGATGTTGTCATCGGAACCTCATCTAGGTGAAACTGACAAGGAGGAAAGCGAAAGTGCGTTTCAGTGGATCGAAGAGGATATCGTACGCTTAGTGGAGGAAGATTGCTCTCAACTGGAAGAGTGCAACAAAAGCACTTCTCGGGGGACTTCACCCTGGAGTGACAACAGCATCCACCAGAACAACAGTTCCTTCTTCTGCACAGACACTAATAAAGAAATCGAACCACAGATAGACAACGTCGGCAACTTGTCAACTGCAATGTCCGCAGATGCAGTGTCTCTCGCTTCTACTCTTTTTGAGGACTTTCCGAAAAACTGTTTTTTCCAGGGCCCTTTTTCTCCCCTCATTGACGACATGCAATTTCTTGGAGAAGTCAATGAGAATGGAACAATGTTCCTGGATACTCCAGAGATTTGGTATCCGGATTTGTCCTTGTATGAGACCTCCACTGAGAGGGACTACTCCGAATCAGTTGGCGAAAGAAACAGTACCTCTATTTGGCGCCCCCCCCTGCAGTCGTTCATCTCATCGTCTCCCGACACAATTGAAGAAGACAAAAGTTCATTGGACAACGCACCCGAAAAGCGGAGTTGTTTTATTTTTAACGTACCTCCGGTAGACTCTGGCACTTCGGTCAAAGTCGAACAGGAAAAAAACAGTATCTTTTCCGTGCTCTTCAAAGGTGAAAAAGATGACGGAAACGGTTCGCGTACAAGCGGTACTGGAGAGGATGGTCTCTTCGCTTCAGGTTTCTATTCTGGAAGGAAAACAGAAAACGCATGTTCGCCCATATTTGTGGAAAAGAGGGAACGAGCGGTTGCCCTGTCGTCTCTCATGCCCTCTTTTTTCTTTGGGTTTTCATGTAGAAACTTCTCGTCAGAAGATGAGGATATCGCTCCGAAGACACCGTCTACGTCATGCGAGGGCCAGTACTCCATTCCTAGTCCCCCGAGTTTGAAGGAAGTGACAGGCGAAGAAAGTGAAAGTACAGGAAAAAAGTCACCTGAAGAAAAGAATAAAGACGCCAAACGTTTCTCTGGGAATCGCATCCGTTTAGTTGACGAAAAAGAGGGCTAGGCCTTCTTACAGCCTATCGAATTGCAATAACTATTAAGAGAAGTCTAGAAGAGAAAGGAATTTGCTTTGTCGTAATCGCCTCATTTCGGAACAGCGATTCGGATACTGACTAACGTAAACGCCGTATTCGAGGGAATCTGTGTGTTTTTGGTATCGCGGTGTTCTTCCAGGGTATTTGACTCAGTTGTTCCCTGTCGTTCATTTCTCAGTTGTTTCTCAAAATTGACACAGTGTTTCTCCCGTATTGTTACAGTCTAGAAAAAGGTAAGAAAAACATAGGTCAAAGACCCAGCAGAAGGTGTATATTACGTCGACGTTTCTTGGCCCAGCGCCTCCCGTTTGTACAAGACACAGTGCAGTTTTCTGGATACTTTTGAAGGGCAGCCAAGGTTGGCTGTCTATACCCAACTACCGTAATTTGTCTCTAAGCTTTGTGAATTTTCTGTGCTGCCATCATAATGAAATCGACGGCTATTCTACTGTCGTCTTTGTGGTTCGCATTCAACAGTGGTGTTTTAAATACACAGTTATGTCCGAAGATTATCAACAGACATAGACACATAGAGAGGTAGAAAACTCGTTACACATACGCATACACAGATAAGGATGTGGTTATATATTGACGGAACACCGAACGCTCAAGACATTGGACAATCGGCCTTTTCTGGCGCTGTCGAGTTTCGATATTTAACGGGTTTAGTACTAGAGTTTCTTCCTTGTACTTGAAAAGAATACACACTCTTCATTCGGGTCCACCAGCCTCCCACACAAGTAGTTCCAGAATCTGCTTCGCCGTCCCCCCATGAGGTTTCAACTTCTGTTGAGATTTTGCTTAGTTTTTGGAGAGGCAATATCAAGAAATACTTGGATATCCTGGTCACAGTTACACGCAACATTTCCGAAACGCACGCTGCCTGAGCAGCCGCGGCTGCTACATTTTGCAAAAAACATTGCTATTGTCGCCACAGCGCTTCACGGCCTGATTTGCGCTTGTGCGGCTCTGAAGGTTGTACTTTTAGTACAGGTTCGTCAAAATTGTCTTTGCATTCGAATGCGGAGACAGTGCATTGGAAAAGTTTGAGTTGGGGTGAACGCCGCTTCCCAAAAAGGCAAATGCACTGTTCAGCATCTTCACAAAATACGAGTTCCCACGACTTCAGGCATATCTGTTCGGTTAGCCGACAGCATCTAAACAGACTGCACACGCCGAATCCTTTTGCAGCGGCCGCGCGGACTTTTCGGGT
The DNA here is from genome assembly GCF_000006565.2 of Toxoplasma gondii ME49. Taxonomy (NCBI): domain Eukaryota; phylum Apicomplexa; class Conoidasida; order Eucoccidiorida; family Sarcocystidae; genus Toxoplasma; species Toxoplasma gondii. The sequence goes on from NC_031474.1 coordinate 780,542, forward strand.
TTAGTGCTTGAGAAAATCGTCGCATGACTACACGAAACCCTCCTGCAAAGAACTGCCATCAACAATTTAAAGCAGAGACGCATGTATTTCTGACGACGATTTGCAACAAAAAACGACATCCAACAATCCGTACCATGAAACGGAATCGAGATGCAGTGATACCTTCCGGACCACAAAAAATAATATAGTCGACCGAACACTTCGACGTTTACAATCTCTGAAATTTTGTGTATCTCTCTAAAACACAGGCAACAAAACGTGCCACGACAGGCCTGCTACGTAATTGTAGACATGCATACATCTCTATGCACGTCTCTGCAGGTGGATACAGAGAAAAACGCCGCACAGACATGCACTACGAGGCGAGACTGGGAGTGCCTTAGCGTCTTGCAGTCAGTGTATGGCCTCGAGATGGCAGTTTTGATGAGCAGAAACGTCCACCCGTAGACAGCGGGGAAGCAGCCCCGGGTCCCTTTGGATGGTCGATTCGGATAAACTTCGAAGTGATGCCATTTCCAAACGCTACAAGAGTCTTGCATAGGCATGCAGCCTTCAGCCACTCTCTAAGAGTGGCCACCATTTGAGCTCCTAGATGAGCAAAGCAGATGGGCGAGTTTCTAGAAGCGAGGCAAAGTCCTGAATACAGAATAAAGTACAAGCATATTATCCAGCAATGATGAAAAAGAACTCGAAAATGTTCACAACCACTTCTCTGTACCTCGTGGTCCTCGCATCATGGTCGAGGATGCCATAGTTTCTCCCATCTCTTTTTCTTTAAGTCCTGCACTCCGGCAAGTACTGTTGTTCACTGACACCTGTTTGGAGGGCGCTCACCCACCGATAATCTGGAACGATCGCGATGGGATTTTCAGACATACGCTGGCAACGCCATTTTCTCGACTTCTCGCCGAGACACGTACTTCAGCAGTGGCAGTGTAAAATTGCATGGTGCATGATGCATGCTTGAATCAGCGCAGCGTGTTGTCCCTCTGAACTGCCGGCACGTGAAACAGAAGATTCCTCCCCGAAATTTAGGTGGAGTTTCAGTGTGTTTTTACTTTGCCGTCGCATTGGCTTGGATGGGCCTTCCCTTCGCCTATTTTGGTGTCTCTGCATCTTCTGTTTGCCGTCGTTTGATGCCCTGTCTCACCTTTAGAAACGCAGCTGCATGCGAACCGTAGATATGGCGATGATCGGCAGTGATGGTGACTGTCATGCGCCGACGAACACTGGGGTTTCCAGCTGGTGCATCCAACGTTCCAGTCTTGGGGAAGAAGGGAACCGACTCTGTCCCGCCCACAGCCATGATTGTCCCTACACCTTTAGGAAGGACCGCGTCAAACTGGCTCACCCCAAACATGCCCAGATTGCTGATGTAAAAGGTGCCTGCACTGTTTTCTTCCGCTGTCAGGCGACGCTTCCTGGCCTTATCGACAAGTACGGCCCAGTCTGCCGACAACTCGAAAACAGATTTCGTGTTGACATTTCGCAGAACCGGAGTTAAGAGTCCGCCGTCGACCGAAACAGCCATCGCCACGTTCACGGCTCCGGGGTGCCTGACAGGACGAGAAAAAAGTCGAAACACATACACACACGCGCGGAGAAGGTTGTGACATTTCGGCTGCAGCTTAGCCTGAAGACAACCCAGCTGTCTAGACGTACAGCTAAACCTGTATAAACACTTGTGTGAAGACGGTTTTTGGCGCGTACAGCGAGAAACTAAACGACACAGCTCACGGCACATACTGAATTTGGCCTCCATCCTTAGGATTATATGCGGCGTTCATGATCGGATGCTTCTCCAGTGTGAGAGCAACTGCCTTAGCCAGGAGGACGCTCATCGTCACTGTTGACTGCTGAGGCGCATCTGGGCCTTCCGCTGCAATCGCTGCTGCGTTTTGCTCCGCCACAATTTGCTTCAGCTCCTGAACCATCGCCTCGAGCTTGTCGACGTAAATACCTCGCGAAACTCTGCTCAGCACAACAGCGAAGTTTTTCTCTATACAAGAATCCATGAGCGAGAAGTCCTTGCACATGTCGTGGACTTTATGCTGACACACGTGCTTTCCAAGTGCACACAAATACACTGTCGAGAGTTTCATACAAGAATCACCCACCAATGGTACCTGGTATAAAATTAAATATCCATAATCCCAATCCTAGTTGCTGCCAGACCGAGCATCTCTCCCTTTGCACTCGCTTTCCAGTGAAACTGCTCGCTTGCGAAAATGGGACCTTGAATGGAAGGCTGTGCCGTCTCCATCCCTCTTTCGTCTCTCTCTGCGTGGAATTTGTGCGTCCTTCCTCTTGTCCCATTTTCCTTCCATCGATGCCTGTTTACTCCTCGCCGCTATCTGGATTACCTCGTCTCCCCTTGGTTTAAGTTCTTCCTTATCGCATATCCGCATCGTCTCTTCTTTAGTCTTACCTGAATACAGGAACATCCATGGTTGCTTCCATGTTCCGCGCAACCGCCTTTTGCATTGCATCGAGTGGAACCGACCCAGGAGGAGGGACGCCCAAGCTTTCGATTTTTCCCTCGTTTTCTCTTTTGCTCGTGACGACGGTGGCTTCGTCGGAGGGCAGGTGCAAATGCTGTCGCACATCTGCTGCAGTGATGCGCCTGTTTGTCCCGGTTCCCCTGTAAAGAGACGTGAAAAGGAAACAGAGGAAAGCCGGGAAGTGCAACAGTGAAACGGGACAGGGAGGACACACAACACACTCCGAAGTTTACTTGTGAGAAAGAACAAGCACACAGAAAAGACAACACAGCGAAAAGGAAAAAAGACGACTGCACTCGACGCGCTCATCTGCCTTTTCATACACACCGAGGTACAAAGGCACACTCAGGGTTTTAGAAGACCTAGAAGGGGTATACACCGACGGACACAGGGGTGAGCAAAGGTGGCGTAGGCGAGAAAAACAACAAAAGTGAACGAAGGCAACGCGCACTTGACTTCCTCCAAGTTGAGTTTGTTTTTCTTCGCCAACTCGATGGCGTTAAAGGTAGCGAGAGGCTGTCCTGAAGGGTCTCGAGCTGGGCCCCGAGACGTTCTGTCGATGCCACTGGCCTGAACAAACACGCCCAAAAATAGTGAGAAAGTAAGCGAGAAACTCAGCAAATTGCCGTACGCCTGGAACACACACGGCATTGAACATGGTAGACAGACCGTGAAGTCAGCATATGTATACACATATATGTATTTGTGAGTGTCAGGATATGTGCAGATGCGTGTGTGTGTGGACGAGATACGTGTATGTTACCTTAGCGACGCGAGGTAAGCAAGGTAAAGACACAAATACCTCAAAAATCACTACAAGATTCTTTGATGTGGAATCTCTACTTCGTCTGTGGTGGTAGGTGCGCCCAACAGCTGGCCCCGTGTATCCCCGTTCCAGTTCAAGCAGCATCCACAGACACACTCGTGTCAGCCCCCGCCCTGTGGTGTTCCCTACTGCCAAGCTGAGTCTCTCAGAGTCTCCCGCCCTACCTGATGAATCCTCTTGCATGCATTCTGCTTCAAAGAGCTCATAAATACGAAACAACATAGGTGAGGGCGAAGCAATCGCTCGTCGATCTTCTCTGCGTCTCTCACCCGAGGCACCAAACACGTTCACGGAAGCGAAGACAACGAATTACCCGAAACGAGCATCGGTTTCATGTTCAGGCGAAAGACTCACTCGGGTATCAGGTACTCCAGCTGTCGCGGCTCCGTAGGTGCTGCGCAATTAATCGACAAAGGACCAGGTAGCGAGCATGCACACCACGAGGCGCGGCGCCTTCGACGCCTCCCGCAGTCGAATAGCGAGAACTGGAAACGAAGGACCCATGGTTAGTACCCGCGACCACTCTCTCTGAGAGTCTGTTCACCGCCACCTGGCCTGGGTTGGGTGTATGGATATATTTCAGCCTTTTTTCTCGCTCTCCTACCTGACAGCTCGCTTCAAATAGGGCGGAGGCGCCGGGGAGACGCGGAGCGTGTGCGGGGGAGGTACACGCAGATTCAGTCTCTCCAGGAGCGCCTTCTGCATCTGCGGGTTGGCCTGCAACGCTGCGAACGTCGTCGGCATCGTCGCCTCGATTCTCTGCAGCCACTCCTGTTGCAGATCGTTGCCCGTCAAGCCCTCCGGCAGCTGATCTTTCACATCTTGGTCCACAGACGGAGACGTCCACCTTGCAAGCGCCTGGCCGTGCTTCATGAAGGCTGCTGTCCTGCTGTCCCCACCCGTCGTCGGTCTCCCACTCTGGGAAGAAGAGACAGACACCGAGTCCGAAGAAGAGAGGCGCGAAGAAGGGGTAGACGGAGAAGAAGCCGAGGAAAGAGGCGCGTGAGCGGGAGAAGACGAGGAGGCAGTGGAAGCCGCTGTGAGGGCGTCCTGGACTTTGGCAATGTCATCTTTCGAAGGGACAATGATGGCCACGGTCTGACCGACCGGGGCAGACTCCCCCTCCGCGACTGTGATCGCGGCAAGGTAGCCTTCATCGAAACTTTCGACATCCATGTCCGCCTTGTCACTTTCAACAACCATCAGCGTATCGCCGACCTGTGGCAGACGCCAGAAACCGGAAAAAGAAACCTTCCGTCCCCGCGCTACACTCACCCATCTCTAAATTTGGCTTGAACCTTCCAGCCCGTCTGTCTCACAGCGCCGCGGTACACGGACACGAATGTGCACATCTCCACAAATGCATATATATATATATATATTTATATATATATATATATGCATGCATGCATATAGACATCTGCCGACACATTTGCGTAACCATGGACTTAGTAGCTTGTTTGCAGGCAGATCCACAGACGGCATTGTCGACATATCAAGATCCGTATCTTGAGAGCTGCAGAAAAACTGTTCCGACGAAACATCTGTATCTCAAAGGCTCTGAACACAAAAAATCCAGGAAGCGTCTTCTTGTTATTTCAATGGACACTACACAACGAAGAGTGCGGCACCAAACTCACTGCGCTAAACGCATCTCATTCGCGTTCAAGAATTTAAGGGATCTACTGTCATCTGCAGCAACACAACACCGCTTTGGCTTGTTTCCACTAGAGGGCTCCCTTCCCCTGAGAGCTGACACAACGCCCCGTCGGGTCTATTTTGCTCGGTCCGCCTACATGCACAGCATCTCCGACAGCCTTGTTCCACTTGGATACTTTGCCGCTTGTCATCGTGGAAGAGAGAGCAGGCATGAAGATTTCTTGGGCGCCTTCTGGCATCGTCGAGGGATTCGCAGCCGCGGGTGCAGCCGAGTCCGACAGCGCGTTCTTGAAGGCTGAAGCCACCTCGGCACTGGGGGCGAGGTAGCCGACCGTCGACCCCACATCGACTGTCACGCCCTCACGAACTGCGATATGGGCCAAGACACCTACGGGGGGAAAACAGACAGAGAAACGGAGAGGAAACCTAAGGACATGCAAACGTCTCAGCTCTGGCAACGTGACTGCTAGATCTACAAGTACGAAGACCTGTGGTGGGATCGGTCCTCATATGGCTAGTCATAAAACTCCACAAACACTACTATGATCATCTTGGTGGCTATAGGTACGCTGTTCCAGAAGCAGCAGACATCGTTTGCGGTTCGAAGCGATGACTAAACTAACATTGCTGATGAGTACAGCTTCCAAATCCCCAGGGGCTAGAATTCTCGACTGGAAGCGAGAACGAGACGCGTTCGAGAAATGGGAAGAAATCTATATGCAACCATCCTCTGAGTAGAGAGTGAGTGCTGGGGCAGACCCTTGCAAACACAGAATGAAGAGATGAGAGACAAAAGAACTGACTCCGATCCCTAGAGCACCCCGTAGAAGGTGGAGGCAACTGCCAAGAGGACGAAAGGAATGAAGCCGAGTCAGACTCAGTCTTGACGCGTAGAGAAAAGAAGACAACACATTTTCTCTGAAAGAGCCGTACCATCGTGAGGAGCCTCGACGTCCATGTCGGCTTTGTCGCTCTCGACGACGAAAAGAACGTCGCCCTTGTTGACTTTCTCGCCTTCCTTCTTCCGCCAAACCGTCATCCGTGCCGTTTTCAAACTCGGAGACAACGAAGGCATCAGCAAGTCAGTGACAGCTGGAGTTGAATCGGCAGCAGGAGACGAAGAAGCGGAGATGAGTGAAAGACCCTTCGCTTGAATCAAAGAAATGTCCTCTTCCTTCTCGGCCAGAAGGGCGACAGTTGTGCCAACCGGCGCCGCGTCACCCTCCCGAACTAGGTGCATTGCCATGAAGCCTGCAGTGAGAGTGAGAAGCAACTGCGAAGACACAGCCCATGGGCGAAGGAAGACCTATACGAACGCATGTCACCACGAAGGTCCAGAAGAAAGGCGGCGCACCGGCGCGAAGGAATCAGGGACGACACTGAAAACCCGTAAACTCTAAGGCTCAGGGTAGAAAGTGAATCGCAGGAAGCAGCGTGTAGTAGAAGCCCCAGATCGGTGGGGAGTTCGGGCAACACTCAAAGCTACAAGAAGGAAACCGTGGACACACGTACCCAATGTGAACACACAAGAAACTCGAACAAACCGGGACGCTCCTGAATATAACGGAACAATCGCGAGACAACGGGCTCCTTTACGTGGACTGAAGAGTCAAGTCAAAAATCAGGTTTTCACTCGGGTTGAGCAACTGGCTGCAGTCGAGACAGGAGGAGAAGATGCGAGAAGACGGGGAGTTTAAAAACATCTCCTCACTTGCACAGACAGAAAAAGGCCGACGCAAACGAAGTGGGCGCGAGAAACGAAAACAAGGTGTCTCTGCCTGTTCAAGGAATCCGTTTCTGTCTCTGTAAACTGGTCCTTTGCTGCGGGCTACGACGCCTGCGTCTTCCCAACAGACACACTTTCCAATCTTCTTTTTCCTTTCTCCACTCCAACCCCCTCGTTCTGCCCGCCCACCTGAGTCAAAGGCCTCGACATCCATGTCGGCTTTATCGCTCTCGACCACCATGAGCACGTCCCCCGGCTGTGAAGGACATACCGAGAGAGAAGGTCGGAGTTGCGATGCAGACAGTCGTCTCGCGAAGAGCGTTCAGAGTGAACAGGAGAAAGGAACTCGCAAGAGAGTGTCGAGACGCAGAGCCAAACACTCGGGACCCGGCCAAAATGGAGGCGCACATGAGAAACGTCGAGACTACGGCGCGAAGACACGACCAACACACAAAGAACGAAACGGGAGAGAAGCACTGGAGTTTGGGAGAGAACGAAAACAAGAGAAGTGAAAGAACACCGTGTTCCGAAAACAGAAGGCGCTTCTGCCCTAACCCCGTGGCGGAACTACGCAAGGCCACTGGAGAGGCGATGCCTGACTTTTCTGTCTACTGAAACTTCTGAGAGTGCACAGAGACGACAACCTAAGCATTCAAATGAGCACCTTGGAACATGCAGTGACTGTCTGGAGGGAGAAAGATGATACAGCGACGGCTTCAGGACAGCCGAAGCAGACGCAACCAGGTCGAATATGTGGAGGTTACTTGGGGAGTTTCCTTATACCTCAGATGTTTGCCCGTAGAGCAGGTGCACCAGAAGACTCTATGCCTCAGCGAAACGCTTGTACCTCACCTGGAATCGAGGACTTTCTCCGAGTCCCCCCCGTCTCACTGACCCTCTGCACTTGTGTCTGCCCATACGTCTACTTGCCACGAACGACATACACGTAAAAGTAAGATATCAATACATATATGTGTATGTATCTATGTACATACACGTTTATGTATGGACATTGATGTTGGGTGCCCTTTTGTACATGCCTGTGCATCCGTCAATACCCATACCTGTGGCTTTCAACACATAAACGAGCGCGCTAACATGCGTTTCCTGAGGTCGATTTCTGTCGACGCGTTTTCTCGTGTAGTCTGTGTGTGCACAGCTCTTCGTTCTGTGACGCATTAAGGAGACTAGCCTTTGCATGCCTTTTGTGAATGCTGTGGCGGTTATCATCTGAGAGGGTACGCATGGACGGCTTTTCTTTTTTTCGCTTCGCAAGAGTCTGACCTCGACACGGTCTCCGACTTGTTTCGACCACGTGACGACTTTGCCCTCCTTCATCGTGCTGGAGAGCGCAGGCATCGAGATTTCCTGGACAGCTCCGCGGAGGCTTGAGCCCACAGCTGTCTCCTGTCTCCTGACTGTCCCCTCAGCCGCGCAGAGGAGCGACGACGTGAGCCTCGATCCACATCTTCGCTCCCGAGTCTGAAGAGAAGACCCCGCCGACAGAGGTCTCTGTCCTGCGTTCGTCGAGGAAACAGAAGACGCTGAGGATGCAGAAGGAGACGCGAAGAAACGGGGGCGCGTGGAGTGGACGCCAGAGCCGGAAGAGACAGCTGGAGCGACAAACGCGGGCGCCGAGGAGCCTGAGAAGGAGGTAGAGGAAGCCGAAGGAGCGGGCGAGGAAGAGGGGACGAGCTGGAGCCCAAAGGCAGAGGAGACGGCCGCTAGGAAGAGAGAGACATGGACGAGAATACCGGGTGAAGGCAGCGCCATCTTGGAGAGGAGAGCGGTGCGCAAGTGAGAAGAAGAAGCGCGCGCGTCTAAGAGACAGATCTCAAGGTGAGGGAACAGAGGAGGAGATCCTAGGTTGACTTGGCCAAAAAGAAAAGACTCAGCTGCCTGCTCTGTGTAGGATATAGCCTTCCTCGTCAATGCGGTTTATTCGAATGCACAATCTCGAGGTGAGAATGAAACAGAGAGAGGTTGCCTTTTGCAGAAGCGAAGGTCGCGAGGACTTTTCTCGCTTCCTCCGAAGCGGTTTTTCTCCTCGTTTGTTTCGTCCTCGTCCAGTTCTCCGCTGTGCCTCCGTCCTGCTCTCACAACTAGAAATGTCTGAAGCTTCGTCGCAGGGTCTTCTCGCTGTGTTTGCGAGCGCACTGAAGTGTCACCGCAAAACGCCGCAGAAAACGAATGGTGTGCGCTGAGAGAATGGACCTCAATTTTTCCTCAATTTTTGGGCTGCTTGTGTGCAGCGGCACAGAGGAACGGACGGAAACGGCGTTTTTTCCCCGCAAGCACATCGGCCGAGAAGCGACCCAAGACGAACGGTGAGAGAAGGGCAGCGCGAGAAAAGGAGACAGCAGGAGACAAAAGGAGACCGACGAAGGAGACGGCGTGAACTCGGGGCAGAAAGAGGGCCGAAAGGTGAAGAAAGAGTCGAGGCACGAGAGGCGATCAAGGGCAGAAAGGCAGACAACGCGAGAGACAAAGACAGACGCGCACAGAGAGACGGTGACAGATGAAGAGGAAACGCAAGCACGAAGACAGAAAGAAAAAGGAGCGTGGCGGTGCGAACACACACTCAGCGAGACTTATTCAACGAGCCAAGACGACCGGACCGACCGGGGCCAATCCAGAACGGGAGACAGGACGAAAAGAGCCGGGGAAAGGATGCAGACGAGAAGAAAGAACGGGGACTCACGACGTTGTTTGACTCTGCAAGAAGACACACACGTAACAACCGTCGACGGGAGAAACAAGCGAGGCGGAACATGAGAACCCGCTTGTCTCTTCTGCATGCTCTCACCTCTCAGTCGCCGGTGTCTCCGGTGTTCGCTCCGTCAGACGCGGGTGGCTCGGAGACAGGCCCATGGCGCCAGTCTCCCGAAGTCTCTGAAGACGGAGGAAACACGATATTCCTGCGAAAGAAAAAAAACACAGAGGGAAAACGAAGGATCCTGGAGGGACAAAGTGAAGGGCACTACACAGGGAAAGCACCTGGAGAGAACAAGACAATACGTCACCGCTGTCACACAGCCGCGCCGTTAACAGGGGAGGGGGGGGGTACGCACCCGTCACGAAAATGATCGAGTTTGTAACCATATTATTGGATCTTCACGCTCTTGAAAGTGCAGATGGGGAGTCATCTTTGTAACTTACACCAGTAGAAGCATTTCAGGTGATTTTGTGGAGCAGAACTTACAGCAAATCGAAGCAGACGTTGAACACTGCGTTTGAATTATGAGCGGACATCCCCGAAGACTGAAACGCGGCTGGCCCCAGTTGCCTCTCTCTCCTTCCTCTCTTTGTGTGTGAGGCACAGGAATCTCACTCGCTCTTTTCTTCCTCTTTCGGGTCGTTCCTCGATAGTCTCGTTTTTATGTCTCTTCTGTCTCTCTTTTCCTCTCTGTCTCCCCTGTCCCTCTTTTTCTCCTCACCATTTCTGTCTCTTCTTCTTTCTGCTGTTTTCTCTCTTCTTCTCCTCACTTCTTCTGTTCTCTCTTCCTGCTGTCTCAGGCGCTGTCTCTTTTCTCAGGCGTGGCTAGGCGAGGGAGAGCAGAGGGCGACAAGAGAGGCCGAGACTGGCAGTGCGAATGAGGAAGAAACAAACGAAAGGAGCAACGCTCTTGACTCGCTCTCTCTAGCTCAGTACCGCTGGAGGTTTACCATGCTCACCAAGTGGCCAAAGCGTTTTTTGGAAGAGCAGGCAGCCCACAGCAGAGGTCACACAAGGATCCTACGTAGCTCGGAACCCTTCACAAGTAGCTGCCCATAACTAACAGAGCATAAAAATATGTCCGTAGGTACACCGCGTGGTAAGGAGGCCGAATTTCAACCTCGAACACTCTCTTCTTCCCGCTATATCCCTTGTTCTGCGTTTCACTGTCCGTCACATTCTCGGCCTCTGTGCCTCTATCGTGAAGTCCGCTTCCCCCCTATCCTCTCGTTGCTTTTGGATTTTCACTCTCTCGAGTTTTCGCTAAAACGCTTTTCTGTTCCGGCGTCTTGCTCCGTTCGCAAACTACTTCTCTCTATTGTCGTGTCTCCATTGGGAATCTCGTTGCTCGTCTGTATTTCTGTATTAGCCGTTTCTTTCTTTTGCTGTGCCACACGGGCTGCAAGTGATAAAAGCCAGCGTTCCACATCCATGCGGGACAGTGAAACTCTTTTTCATGCCGCCTTCTCGGCGTCTAAGCTCCACGAAAGAATGCACCACGATTCGAGATGAAGAAACGAATCTTAGACTCTGAAAAGCTTGCCACGTCGACGACCTCACCTGTGGAATGGCAGACACACTGCGAGTGTAAAAGCAGCAATGAACTTGTCCCTGCCAGTGACGCTTAAGGCGAGTTATTGCCGCTTGGCATAGATACAGATGCACATCCAGCATGCATTTGTATGCATGTAGTTTTGAAAGTATATATATGTAATTATATATATATATATATAGAGAGAGAGAGAGAGACCACACGTCTGGGGAAACTCCTACTTTACACATTTCAAGATTGGCGGCGTTTCTCTCGCTTTCGCCCACGAGAAAACACGCTGGCGCTGTCCGCAGAGACTACACAACTACACTTGTATCTACGCATCTGTATATCTCTGAGCAGATGCTTTTTACAGTGGTATTTGCCTCAGAGATTCCCCAGTGTTGAATTGCACGCACGGACGAGAAGCTTGAATAACCGAGCACCCGCGTTAGTCATAAATCCGCTCGTCTGTCCAGAATGTTGAGGTGCTATGCTCGTGTGGACAGAGCAAGAGCAACGAGTTGACAGGACACATTTAATACATCAGACACCGTGTATGCGTCGAAATCGCAGACGCTGGCAGAGACGTCGCCGTCAGGAACATGAAAACAAGGTAGCTAGCGTATTTTATACGCGTCTGTAGTACCGGGCATTTGCATCTTTTAGGACGATTTCCGTTTCCAAGAAAATAATGGAGTACCTGACCACCATATCCTTCCTGAGTCTCGTGTCTTGTCTCGTGTTGCATGCAGTAAAGACATTGAGAAAAAGCTCGAGACTGAGCCGGAGGCAAACAAAGGAAAATCGACTTGAGGGATCGAGAGGCTGCGCTTTGCTCCTTCTCGCGTTTTCTCTTTCTTCCCTTCTCTTTCTTCCTCTCCTTCAGCTTCACTTCTTCTTACCTCTTCGTTTGTGGACCGGCGCGGAAAACGACGATCTTGGCCCACACGCCGCTCCTTCTTCCACACCTTTGCGCTCTTGGTGGGAGAGGGGGGGGGGGGCGGCCTTCTCGCCAGAGCGAGAACAGAGACAGAACGAGAACAATTTTTCTTCTCCTTTCGTCGATCTACACTGTTTTACCTCGAAGAGGGGTAAGGACAATTGCGGAACTTCGGTTTCTTTCGTGCTGCGAATTCTACAGACGCGATTCTCCGTTCAGGTGGTCAGCGAGTGACCGCGTCCACGAAGGAGACAGAAAACTTTCACGTGGATTTCTCCCTTTTTCTTTTTATTGATTCGCTCTGTCTCTGACACTACCCTGCTGTATCGACGCTTTCCGACTCTCCGCTCGTCTTCGTTTCCGGGCCACCGTACAAATTGCATGCGACCCAGGAATCGCATCTTTCAGCCTCAACAGCTTTTCTCCCTTTATCGATTATCGGGAGAAGACAGAAGAGCGAGATGTCCCTTTCTTCTCTCTCCGGTTGGATTGAAGGGAGAGTTGACGTTTCGCTCGGGTCTCCCGGGTGTCGCTGTGTGCCCCGGTCGCTTGTCAAGAGTTTCGTTCCTACTCTCGCGTTTTTCGTGCTGTACTTCTTTCTTGCATCAGAAGCGACTCACGCGGTTCCTCTCCCTCAGCATGGACTTTCCTCTGGCTCTTCTTCTCTCTCTTCTTCCCTTCGCGCTTCCTCACTGCCTCCTGTGACGGAGACACAGTCTCCGTCCAGGTTTCCTTCCTTCTCGCGTCTGGGTCGTCCTCCTCTCTCGTCTACTCTCCCCACCTGCAGAGCCTTAGCACTGCTGAGTTTCCTTCAGATTCGCTCATCCTGCGCTTCCCCGCTTCGCCTTTCTCCGTCCCAGCCTCCTTCCCTTCGCTCTCCGGGGTGTGCAGTTTCAGAGACTTGCACCGGCGAAGATGAGGGGAACAACTCCTCCGTTCCTCCCCGTGCTCTCCCCAAACTCCACAGCCTGGAGGGGCAGTCCGACGCATGGTATATCGCCTTCTCTCCCAGCGAATTGAGTCCCCTTTTTTCCTCGTTGTCTGTCAGAGGGAAGCGGGGCAAGCGTCGGACAAATCGGGCGCCTTTCACCTTCGTCACTGCATGCGGTTCTCGGGCAGTGAGTGAAGAACCTGATGGACCTTTTGCATATGCACAGATGCGCCGTCGCGTTCCCAAAGAAAAACACCGGGTAGGGAGAAGCTTGTGTCGCCCAGCTGGGTGCAGAGAGAGAGACAATTGGTGGAGCTGCACGGGACATGGACATGAACTTCACGCTTTCGCGCCCTCGTTCCTCCCAGGAAACAGAGAGCTTCTTGATCGTGGCGAGGTTTCCAGTCTCACCACAGGAGAGCAGGAGTGGGACGTTTCACAGGTGCCGACCGATGCGGCCTCTGCGCTCAGAGACTGGAGTCGAACCCCCCTAAGAGCGACCGCCCTCCACACGCTGGCGAGGTGGAGACCAGGGGACCTGCCGTCGCAGCCGCATTCGCGTGTCTCTGTCAGACAGCCGAGGGCCTCCTCACTCTCAGCTCTTCTCCCGGGAAGACGCCTTCTTCTGTTGCCTCTCCATTCTCTCGAATGCGAAGCGAAGGGAGGAAGAGAAGCGCAGGAACGCGACGCATGGGTGCTGGCGGCCACTCGGCGGGGCACCCAGCAGCACGCGAGAGAGCCTGGAGACGCGACCAGCCGAGCGGAGAACGGCGACAGGCTTCCGGCCTCTGGAGCGCATCTCTCGGTGTCCAGCAAAAGCCAGGAAGAAGCTCTTGCAGAGTTGGAGACGTACGAGAGGATTCGCGACAGCCGTCTCCTGATGAGCTGGGACGCGTGGGCTCGCGGAGTCGGAAGGAGTCCCGAATATCTCAAGAACCTCGTCACTCGCGCGTATGCGCCTCACGCGTCGACTTCACCCGACGAAGCCAGGGTCACCGGATCCACTCCAGAAAAGCAAGACCCGCAGTCGGGGAGCTCAGACCCTCGCACCGAGAAGACGCCAGGACGCGGAGTGTATCCCCGTCGCACGGAGGTGCAGGGCGAAGCGAGCGTCCCACAGGCTTCGGAAGAGACGAGCCAAATGCCTGCAGGGAAGTCGACCAGCTCCGGAAGACGGAAGAGAAGAAAGACAGAGCCGACGACCTCTGCGGACCTGCGCGTCGACTTGGAAGCAAAACATGAACGCGACAAACCTTCGGAGGAAGAGAGAACGAGCGAACGGCTCGCAGAGGCCAGAGCCGGAGAAGACATGCCGTGGCGGCGACCCGAGACGCTGGCCTCGTCGTCGGTCCGACCCCGAAAGGTAGACGAGGGCCATCTTGCCGAGGAAGAGGGAAGCGAGAAAGAGCAAGGTGGACGAGGCGATGTGGATGAGGCCTCGCGAAAGGGATTCTCGAGTGGCGCTGCTGCCTCCCTCGGCGCGCTCGCAGGTGGGAAGAGACAGGACAGTCGCAGCGAGGTCCCTTGCGACAGAAATAAACCGTCTGTGCCGCGGTCTAGATCGAGGGAGACGGACGCGAAGGATGAGACCTCGCCGACACGAGAGGAGCGGCCAACCAGACGAAGTGACGCTGAAGGCTCTACACGCCGTCCGGCCTCCACAGAGAGAGACGAAACAGAAGAGGAGAACTGGGAGGAGACCGCGCAGACGGCCTGGTCTTTAGGAAAACTGGTGTCGAGGCGGGAATACGCGCGTCTCCTGTCTCTTCTGCGTGTAGAGGCGATTCACGCGACTCTCGAAGGATCAGAGAATGAGGAAAAAGTCCCTTTTTTATCGAAGACGCTGCCCAGACGGCCCCCCACCGTGCAGGAGTGGGCTGACGCGGCGACAGGCGGGGATGTGAAGCTCCTTGAGGAGAAACTTCGAGACTCACGGGCGCTCTTGGATGTCTGCTTGCGGAGGCTTCACCCTCTCGCGACGGTGGCTGTGAGACGCTTCCGCAGTGCGAACATCTTCGCAGCTCAGCAGAGGAAACTGTATCAGGAACAGGGCGACTACGACGCCATTCGCGCCTTGCTGGAGAAGCGGAACGAAGAAGAAATGGAACTTCTCCTCGTCGCCCTCCAAGGCATTCGCCAAGGCCTGCGACGCCACGCTCGGACGGCCATGCGCAGACGCGTTCGGCTGCTCAAAGAAGCGTCCTATGTGAACCGAGAAGCAGGAGACGAAGACGCAGAAGATGGTGAAGGAGAAGAAGAAGGCGAAGAAGAGAGAGATGCAGCGGAGGAAGGAGACCTGGACGAAGGAAGGGATGAAGAAGATGACGAAAAGGAAGAGGAGGGAGGGGACTGGAGTCTTGTGAAAAAAATGAAGAAGAAGGCTGTGAAAAAGAACGAGGAAGGTCCGAACAGGGAGGCCCTGTGTGACAAGACGGATTCAGGTTCTGGAAAAGACGGAGAGAACGCGGTGTCTGTCGCGCCTTTCCCAGAGCTTCCGCCGCCTCCCAGCGTCGCCTACTGGCTGTGGATGCGAACTGCGATGGTCGACTGGGAGCAACAGAAGAGACAAGTCACACAGTTCCCCTGGCGATGGTGGAAGGAGGCCGCGAGAGGCCGCAAGGCGTCGCACGGCCTATATGCGGAGTTAGGCCGAGAACCGACAGAGGCGGAGGTTGCCGACCGTCTTGGAATTTCCCTCGACAAGTGGAGAGATATAAGTGTGGCCACCAAGGCTGCAACCTCTCTTGAGACTGAACTCGGCGGACCCCACGGCAGCCACGACCCAAGTATGAATCGGAAAAACAAAGCGAATCGACATCCCATCTCTTACGCGAAAAACCCACCTCACTGGTGGTAGATGCAGGTCGTCTGTGGAGTTCTGCGTGCACATTTGAATGACACCACACTCGCATATAAGCATACATACACATACATTTTTCGCTACATGAGTGACAGAGTTGCTGCTGACATACTGGTCACAAACGCGTTCGACTCATTGCGTGGGAGGTACTTCAAACCAACAATCACGACTCAATAGAAAAAGCAAAATCATATCAGCATGAAAAGGTACCTACGAATGTATATATATATATATATATAAATGTATGTATAACCCCCACAGGTAGCAGGACACTGATGTACGTGAGCATGAAGCTGTATGCTTGCTTCGGTGACTATTCCGACGTATTTCCAAGAAGCCGTTGAAGGACGGGTGGATTCGTCTGCTGCATGAATAGGGAGACACTGCGTAACGCGGTTCTTCGTGAAAGTTTTTTCTTTGGTAAAGCGTCCGTTTAGCTGGTGACCGAACTGCGTCTTGCCAGTTCCGACATCTCTCTCATTCGCCGAATGCGATCCCGTCCATCCGTGTGTGGGGTCATCGTGTCCCTCTGGTTTGTTTTCTCGCACTGGGCTTCTTCCACCAACTCGCTCTGTCTCCTTTCCCCGCGCCACGAGAGGTTCTGGAAGCTCCGAACGCCGGGCTCGTTCAACTTTCTCTGAGTCCCGACCAATGCTCAAGAGCACATGAAGTCGTTTCGAGCGCCTCAATCGCGTGGAGAGTGAACGCATGTGTCTCAGCCTTTTCTCGCGTTCATGTGTGGCAGATGACAGGCAGGACACCGTGGGAGATCTTCTGGTCAGTGAAGAGTCGCTGGAGAGCGAAAGCCAGATGTTTGAAACCGAGCTGGAGACTCAGGTGCTCGACTTGGCGGCGGAGTGCCTCGAGCCCGACGAGTTTCAAATGATCAAGGCCCTGATCTCGGAGCCGCATGCGAGGAGCGAAGCCACCGCGAACTCGGCCGCCTGGAACGAGGACAACACGACTCGAGCTCAAACTCTCCAGTTCATGGTCGGCGACTGCGTGGATGAGAAGCTGAAAAAGGCGATTCAAAAGATGAAGGAGGCGGAAGTGAAACGTAATCTCGAGAGCCTCAGTCCCGAGGAAAGACGCGAGGGACTCGCGAGTCCAGACGCCCTCGAAAAGGTCGTGCAAAGAAAGAGCACTGTGCTCCAGCTTTGTCTCGCTGCGAGCACCAAGCAGGGCTTCGAATGACAGCTATACAAAACAAGACGAGGCCGGGAGTCCAAGCAAGAACGCCAAGCGAGAAGGCAAAGAGAGAAAGTGAAGAGAAGGCGAAGCGGAGACGAGCAGGGAGACCTGATGCACTGAGGAAGAAGACGAGGATGTCAGGAGTGACTAGGAGAGGGTGACTGAGGAGGAAGAGGCATAGGCAAGCTGTCACTGCGGCAGCGGGGGACATTGAAGGCGACATATACGCGCCCAGGAATCGAGATGGAAGCAGGACAAGAAAGGCAGGCAGAGGTAGGAAGGACACATGGAGAAGAGGTGGAGGAGAAAGGATGGAATGAACGGGAGGGACAAGCAATGAGCCAGATGCAATGAGCGCAGTGGGGCTGAAGAGGGTGCGGGACTCGAAGGGAAGAAAGGGCACCCAGGCTGTGAAATGTGAAGAGCGGAAAGCGAGCGACGGATGCCAGGTTCGGGAAGTGAAGCCTGATGCCCTTCCCCTGTGGAATGCTCGATGCTTTGAATTCACTTGTTTTGTGGGCGATTTGTTAAGAGGCGATCCACACGCTTGGCCGTTGAAGCCGCGAGCGTAGTCGCTGTAGTTTTTGGTTCATCACGCATTCGAACAGGGAACCAACTATCTGGGCACCTTCGTCTACTCAGGGGTGAATACTGTCCCCTTTCGCCCATTCGTGCCCGCAGCTCCACCTCGAAAGCAGTTCTTTCACGATGGGCTTCTGCGCCATCTAGGCAGCAAGACATACTCCAACTCTTGCATTCTACCGTGTATCTAAACCAGGAGTCCGAGTCGACGGGAGTACTCCCGTCAAAAGGAAGTATATAGAAACCTAGGAATCCCATTTCATAGGATGTAACACGGAGTCTAGCAAAAATGAGACGTGTGCTGCCCATCAGCACACTATCTCTGCTGTTCTCTGGAAGCTTCACTCCTTCACCCGCAGCAAACGTAAACCAGAAAACGCCTCTCGTTCGTCTCCGGGATCGGCTAGATATCGACAGCCTCGATTGTGTGAACTGTGACGAATCTCCAGCGTCATTTGCCCGTGCATGCGTTTCGGATATATTACTGCAGTCTGTCAGGGCTCTACAAAAAGAGACTTCAATATATATATATATATATGAATATGTATAACTGTGGGATTTCTTGTAGGTCATCTGTAGGCATTTCCGGTCTGTTCCGGGGGGATTTGTCACCTGATTTGTTCTAGAAAAGTCAGCACTTTGAGTAAACCTAGAGAGCTTCCGTTCGCCCCAGATAGTCGAAAGGCAGGCCAGCACAGGAGGGTCTTCCGCCGGTGGGCGGCTCTCCTTGCGAGAGGAACCACCCAGGCGGAGACTCTTCGGTTTGTCGGGTGCGGCCACTGTTTTAGCCCCATGTGACCCACAAGGGGATTCCGTAAAAACGATTGGGGAGAACGAATTGCACTTGCAAAGTCCGAGAGGGGCATGAGGAAACAGCGCGCACGAGGCCGACTGGGAACACTCAGAAACCATTGCACACGAGCTCTGTACAACAAAAATACGAACGGGGGAACACAAAAACGTATCCGGTGAGGGAGAAAGGAAAGATACGTGAATGTGTGAAAGTGGGCAAGATGTGTGCCCCGTCAGAGCTGAGGTGGGAGTGGGGAACAAATGTCAACAGTTTCCAGGTTAGATGGACAGGACGGAACCGAGACAGCGCGCTCATGAGTGGCCACCTGGAGACCAAAAAATTTATAATCGCGAGGGAGCGAAGGAATGCACGTGTATACCCATATACGACGAATAACGGATGAGGAATCCTCGCAGAAGAGACCGCGTGCAAGCTTCGAATGCGGAGGCCTCTCTGCAGAAGTCCCCCCCAGTAAAGATTTACAGGTTTTCCGTTGGCAGCAAAAACGCTGGAGAGCAGCGGCAGAGCGACGCTCAAAAACCTCTATGAAAAAACGAAGGCAAGATCGAACAATAAACATAGACACGAGCACATCTCTGGCTTCCGCTGTCTCCTCTCGCGGTCAGCGGTGACTCCTGTTCACGCGCTCGGCCAAAGAGACCTGAAGCCTCAAATTGATCACAAATCCGTTCGCGTGTCTGCGCCGTCAGGACTCTGCCCTCTCCTTCGCCCTTTTGCTTCTCCTGTGTCCTCTCTTGAGTCGTTTTGCTCATCCGCTGCGCCTCTCAAGATACCTGCTTCTCTCGATCGTCCTCTGTCTCAAGCCGCATTTCGCCTCTACCTTTCTCCCCTCTCCTCGCTGTGTTGCCACCAACGTCGCCGCCTTCATGTTCGACTCCACACGCATTCACCTCTATCTACAAAGACAGGCGTATATGCTTAAGCAAGCATGAGGACAAGAATGAGACAGCCGCTGTTCTGCCCAGCGCGTCTCCACAAAGAAACCTCGCGACCCGTCGCCCGCAGACTCCAACTCCACGTAGAAACCGACAATCTATTATGGACCCGGATGCTCGTGTCTCCTCTTTTGCAGAGAAGTCCTAGCGACCCGAATTCGAAGCACGCGATCGAAAACAACTGGAACAGCAAAAACTCTCCGACAGAATTCAAGGCACGCGTAGACCACGCAGGCGCAGGGCTTGAACCTGACGACAGCCCCGACCTTTGCCCGAGGCGTAAACGTTCCGCGGTTTATGAATCACACACCCCCGGAGCCACGATTTCGCATATACCAATCTCCTCGCGATTCAGACTTTGCTAGAAGCCGGCAGAGGTTGTGACTCGTATTCAACTGCATAAAATCCTAAAGCTGGGAACGACCGTCCTTTCGCCTTCGCACCTCCTCGAAAAAACTTCCGACTCAAAGGAAATTACGGCGCCCTGCATCCCTTTCAAAGGCTTCTGAGCGACTCGCGCAGGCCCCTCGCCTCCTGTCTCCGACGAGCGCGACGCGAAGGCCCCCCAATTGCCACAGGAAAGATGGGCGTTTGGGTAACACTCCTTGCACTT
This sequence comes from Toxoplasma gondii ME49, assembly GCF_000006565.2. Lineage (NCBI taxonomy): Eukaryota > Apicomplexa > Conoidasida > Eucoccidiorida > Sarcocystidae > Toxoplasma > Toxoplasma gondii. The sequence continues at coordinate 800,370 of NC_031474.1, forward strand.
TGTCTCTTCCAATTTCAGGGTTAGCGTGTACAGTTCCACCGCCATCATTTACACACATCCATCACCGTCGCATACAAGGCTTCAACGCCTTTGCGTCACGGTTTCTTTGTCAGGCCGTTCTTCCGTTTTCTTCAAACCCAGCCCGCTCGCGCTGAAAAGCTCCACGTTCCTGGTTTAACTGGGGGCAGCACCTGCGGACTCGAGTTTGTGTGTCTCGGTGGGCGTCCCTCGCTCCGAGACTCTCGGGCTGGGAGAGTCACACGCATGCGGCGGCCCACTGCCCAGGGTAGGCCGCTGAACCACGGCCCGGCGGGTCTCCGGGGATGCAACAGCTGCGGCGTTGACGGTCTTTCTCGTCGACATGTCGAAGCGTTTCTCCGTGGGGTCCTTCTTCCTCATCATGTACATAAACTCGTCGAAGTCAATCTGCAGAAAACGTTAAAGAGAAAGACGCGCTTTCCCGCTTTCCACCAACCCGCGGCTGATGCATCGGCATGGCAAGAAGTGAACGCAATGCCTTCGCTTCTGCATGCCTAGAGACTCCAGCATCACATCGGCATGTCGGGTCTACACTTAGAAAAGAAACAGTTTTGGGGTCGTGACACTCAGACAACTACTCTCGCCATGAGCATCATCCCACGAACTAATCATACATTCTACACCAATACACATATGCAAGTTCATCTATGAATCCGTACAAACTTATGTATTATAGCGCACATGCAGAACTGTGATTTAGCGCGCATGCAGGGATGTGTTGGGAAACTCTAACAACTTGAGAGTCGATTGCAGTGTAACTGCGTAACGGTGCGCGCTGAGCCTCCGATTTGACACTGGAAGTTCCACTTGCCTCGCCGTCTCCATTAAGATCCACTTCGGTGAGGAGAGCGTCGATCGTGGCTCGACCGACGGCGGTTTCAACATCGGGCATTCCCAAGACTTTCTTCAACTCGTCTTGCGAGATCTTCCCGTTGCCGTCCTGGACAAGTGAAGGAGAAATAAATCCCCGTTTAGTCGTGTTTGAGACAAGCAAGTCCGTGAGAGACCGAAACACACAAACCAGAGCACCCGCCTCTAAACGGAAACCTAGCTCATCCAGGGGTCGCCGACACAGCGATACGCGTTCTGCCCTCCCACCACTCCTATTTTTGAAAGTCACCACAAGGTAAAGACGGAAAAAACAGTATTGGAATCTATGCGTCTTTCGCAGATCGTCTAAAACGCAAAGTAAACATTTTGAAGATGTGATAGTGGATCGGACCCGCGGAAGGCCCCACCGTGTGTAGAGAGCTTGCTACAACCATAGAGATTTGAGACCTACGTGGCCGGCTATTTTCCTGTTGACTGCAAGATGGAAGTGAACAAACAGGTGTATTCCACCTACCAGATCGAAGACGCGGAAAGCAGCCCAACAGACATCCTCCTTCATGTACAGCTTCTTGTCCATCGTGGCAGCAATAAATTCTGGGGAAACGTCATTGACAGCACTCAAAAATACGTCAGATGCATCCATTGCGTTCTACTCAAGGGCAAATTCTGCCCCTGTCTCCGCCACCCATGCTCTTACGAGAGGCTCCTCGTGCTCCGTCCCACTCTTCGCAGCTGCTTGTCCTTCTCCCCGATGTCGCGTCTTCCCGTTCCCCTGTTCATTTGAGCGACTTCTCTTCTCTTGAACCGTGGCCTTCCACTCTTACCAGTGTAATCGATATGCCCAGACTTGTCTGAATCCACCTCTTCGATGATGGCTTGCAAATCGGCGGGAATCTCCGTCCACCCAAGACGCTTCAGTCCCTCGCGAACTTCCTGAAGAAGTACCACAAACAAAAGCCACACTTCAAACACAAACACAGACTGACATACATTTTTCTCAACACGCATGCTTATCGTTTTCTAGGAGTATACCAAATCTGGACTTTATGTGCTGCAACCATATATATATATATATATATATATATATATATATATATGGTGGTCGATGCCTAGCGGAGCACTGAGCGTGCACATAGATACGCATCTACAGGTAAGATCAAATAGGAACGGAGAAGCGGTTTCGCTGTTTCTTGTGCAACGCAAGAGCGCGTCCCTCGCCACGTACTTGAACTGACAACGTTCCGCTGTTATCGACATCGAGAGTCATGAAGATTTGTCGAAGGTGGTCGATTTCCTTCTCTGACATATGCTGCGCAATGACGGTTAACGCGGCCTTCTTCAACTTGTTTTGCGCTCTGAATGCCTGAGAAGAAAAGAGCGACAAAGTGAATAGCGAAATGGAGGGCGAACGCTCTCATGCCAGCTGCCAGAAGAACTCAGGCGAAAGCGACGACCACGGAAAAAAAGAACCACTGCTCCGAAGAAAGCAGGAAAAGCTCAATGTAAGGTGGTAAGATAAAGAGGACACAGAGAGGGCCGCACCCCTCAATGCGGATACAAGTATGCATTGGCGAAGAATGACTGCCTACAGACGAGTTCTGAGTGCGGCAAGTACACGCATACAGGCTTGATTGTATACACACCCACATAATTACGTACGTCCACTGAACGGTGACAAAAATGGAGCTACACCAACCGCTAGGTAGCATCTCCTGTTTAGAGTTACCTTCAAATTTGACATCAGAGTGGTAGGCAGAGCAACGTTCTGGCTGTTGCGAGCAAGTGTCGTCACCCACGGATGCTGGAGGGCTTGCTCGGCAGTGTATCGCTCCTGAAGCAACGCAGAGAAGCGACAGTGTACGAGCTGACAGCGACAACTGGGATAGGAAAGTGATCAGATCTTCAAGGACGTATCAGCGCATTTTCTGCGTGTGCAGAGGACTCGGCACCTCTAGGCGCGGCTTTATTAGTGATACCACATGCCCAGTGCGCATATACATGTACAAAAAAATCTATATAATTTCGTCACTACTATGCTACTTCAGTAAGCACTGGCATCCTTTCTTTGTTGTTCTGCCAATGTTGAATGCGCCGCCACTGATGACGGAGATGAACCTGAGACGGAGAGATACGTCGATTTATACGCATGTAGACATAACGAGATGAAGTGCGAGGAATACCTGCGGGTTGATGTTAATGAGGTGGCGAATGAGCTCCCTGGCCTCCTCACTGACACGTTTCCACTCAGGCCCGCTGAACGAGAAGACTCCGGTCTTCACTTTTGCGAGAACCTCGGCGTCTGTCTCTCCATAAAAAGGCGGGTACCCGCAAAGCAGAATGTACAGAATAACTCCCAAGGACCAAGCATCGCATCGGAAGTCGTACTTCCCCTGCAGAACTTGAGGCGCCACGTAGTACGGCTGATGAAGGGAGACAGAGAAAGAAAAGCCAGGCCAAATGAGCAACAGGCATGCAGAAGGCTACGATGCAGACGTCGAGAAGAAACAGAACGCACGCAAAGGAGCTTTGGAATATTTTGAGTGTTAGCTCATCTGCAATGTTGCCACCTGCGAGGGTTTAGGGTTTACGGCAAAGTCGCCTACCCTCCACACACGTGGTGCCCGATGAAGACGACACCAAGGTTGCCTGCGCAAAACCAGCGGCATGGAAGGTTGAGAGGCTTGTGATATATTCGTTGCAGTACAGGTTCAATTATGATTTCTTTCGAGGGCCGTCAGAAACGGATGCGTCGACAAATACTGCGAAGAACGACGTGAGCGCACGTACGGTTCCTGCCTTGGTGGAAACGAATTCTCCCTTTTTGAAGCGACAGGAAAGACCGAAGTCGATGATCTTCAGAGGAGAGTCGCGGGCCGAGTCGAGGAAAAGGAAGTTCTCCGGTTTCAAGTCCCTGAAGGAATTGTAAAGAACGACACGAAGCCTTGGAGTCGTCGAAAGCGAGACTGGCGCCTGATGGTTTCATGCTGCGAGCCAGTAACAGAGACCGAGTGGAAAGGCATAAACTGTAGAAACGTGCTCGTACCTGTGCATAATGTTATTCGAGTGCAAGTAATGGACCGCAGAGAACATCTGCTTCATCAAAACGGCAGCCTGCTTCTCTGTCAGGCGACCCTCCGAGATAATTCGATCGAACAACTCGCCGCCGGTGCACAGCCTGAGAATACGTAGAACCACAAACGGGACGGGAGGCTCCAGAGCTCGTGACGGCGAGGTGTGGACGCTTCACAAGGAAGAAGGAGGACACAAGAAGAGGAAAGCTCGCGAATCTTGATCTCCGCAGTCCTCTCAACATGATGCAGAGAAAGGGTGGAGACCCAGGGAACCTCCCTTGCGGTGCTGCACGCGCTGTACATGCAGCGGGGCACGACTAACGGTCGGCCAAACATCTGATGAAGATCACAAGCTATGTAAGATAGTTGCGCTGATTCAGAAAGACCCCCTCAAGACAACAGCCTAGCTCCCACCACTACAAAAAAAAAGGCTTGCGCGCTGTCCGCGTCTAACGCCTTTCGCTTAGATAATTCCATACAGAAGAAAAACGCAAGGACTACCTCCTGTGCACGTATCACTGATTTATTCCCTTGCTGGTCACGCCACAGGGTAGCCCTGTTTCTCTCGGTGAAAAAGACGGATTAGAATCATGCTGTGGCTTTCACATACTCCATAACGAGGTATATATTTCGGTGGTCCTCAAACGTCTCAAAGAGCTTGATGACATTCGGGTGATCCTGCGAGAAACAGAGACCAAGAAAGGCGTTCAAACAGCGCATACCTGCAAAGACTGCCTCCCATGTCGTCCTGTACGCGTCAACGCAAGCCTACCGCAAACCTAGCTCTCCGCATACTGAGCGATGACGCAACTGCATCGACTTCTGACCGTCCCTTTCCACCCATGAACACACTGACATGTGCGCGTGTGTACGGAAGAATGAAACGCAGATTTGTCATTGCAAAAGGCGCAAGCGCATAACCCAACCTCGCAGAAACTGTGTTTTGCAACCTGCAACGTAGGCTAGTCCGAAACGATAATGTACACACGCATTATGGGTAGACGTAACGGGAGTGACACGCAAACTCGAGACATGCCATCTGGCCAGCCGTTGATCATGGAAGTTCACGCGCTGGGACTGATAAGGTTACGCCCCCATCGCCTACTACGAAAGACGCAGTGCATATAAAAACCCTGGAACCCAAACGAGATGGAAATGACGCCGGCAAAGCACAACGGGAGAAGCGCTTTTGCCTCTCCACTCAGTCCGCCAACAGCCATACCGAAGTTTCCGCTGTTCGCTGTGGCGATTGGGACGCCGGGCACATGAGGGAGATCGGTTTGTACTTACTTGACTCCTCAGTTTACGTTAAGGAGTCCTTTGTTTACAGCTTGTACCGTTAAATTCAGGAGAACCGTAGCTGTATATGGATGTTAATTATACAATTTATATCCGTTGGCATTGTAAAACGTATGAATGCTCCTTTGGCCATGTGTTGATTATGTGTACCATGGGGAATTAGAAACAATAGGAGCTCCAGAACAGAAGCAAACGAGAAACAGAACACGGAGCGACTTGAGAAAAGAGGTCGCTCGTGTCGTCGACGCATCACGGGGGATGCCAGGGCAAACAAGAAGCCAAAACCGGAAACGAACGCACGGTATGGCTGTGTGCTCGGCCACATACATTCCTGCATGGACGCTTCCCTCGCTGCTTCAAAGACGGCAAGTGAGCACGGCTGGCCTAGCCGATGAAGCCGCAAAAAAGCCGAAACCCGGGACTTACGAGCTCCTTCATGATGGCGATTTCCTGTCTGAAGCGTTCCAAGTTTTTGACCTGGCTCTTGCTGATGGTTTTCACGGCGCGCATTTGTCCAGTGTCCTTCTTGCGAGCCTTCGAGACCGAGCCGTAGGTTCCCTGGCCGAGCGTCGCAGTGTCAATTTCATAGAAGTCGGTCAATGCACCAGTGTTCTCCAGAATGAACTTGGAGCGGTCGATTCCGCCTTCCTTGTCCCGCGAGATTGGCGCCTCGGCGACTTGGCGGCTGTCGCTCGGGTGTCGAATGACGTGGCGCGAGTGAGCCTCATCCCTCGCGGCCGCGGCGCCGGCACCGGGGCTGGGCACGCAGCGCTTCCCAATCCCCGAGGCCGGGGACCTGCCCGTGACCGGAGAAGCCCCAGTCCCGCCTCTGTGGGACTCGGGGGTCGGCGTGTATGGCTGAGGCGAGAGTGTGGCGGTTGCCGAAGTGCTTTTGGCGCTCTGCGACGGCTTGCTCTTCTGGGTGGAGGTGCTAGAGAAGAGCCCAGCGCCTCTGGATCGGCCTGCAGACGTTCGTCCGGAAGAGCTCGAGCGCTGGTCCCCTGCCTCCGAGCTCGCCGGGGACGTCCCCCGCTGAGACGGGGTGGGCGCCTGCAGGCGGGAGCTCATGTGAGGTTGTCCAGCGACATGGGGGTGGCGAGAAGAGACTTTCCGGTCCGCCGGGGACGCCGACTGGCCTAAACGAGCTACCCCGCTCGTAGAGCTAGAGTTCGGGTGGCGGGGGTCAGGAGCTTGGCTCTGGGCTCCGCCGCGCTGCCGAGAAATCCGCCCTCCCATGACCTCTGATTGCTCGGGCATGTAGCGAGGCGCCAGTGGAACCACGTGGTCGCTCGGGAAATTCCTTACTAAAGAAACACGAAAAACAACACACAGACACAAAAAGCAACTGTAGAAGAAAGACGGCGGACCAGTGGAGAGGAAAAGAGAAGAAGACGTGAGATGGCGTGGTTCAACCTCAAAGGGATTGCAATTCTCTGGTAGAATAAGCGAGTCTAGAAAACACTCTAGGCTCAAGGTGGTTGGAAAGGACCAGAGGAACTGCAGACCCCCGAGCACGGGTCCGAAAACTCTCAGACGAGATGCTTACAATTTGGGTTAAAAATACACAGAGAAGCGCCCGCAGAGTAAAGACGCTGCAATTTTTGACTGAACGAAAGGGGATCTGAGCAAAAATTCACGAAGGGGTCTCGCATACGCAGCAAGTGGGCTTGCACGCGTCGGGAAAGGCACAACAACTGTCCCAATTCCACAAAAACTGAAAACGGAAGACGAATGGCATGAATTCCGAACTCCGCCTAGCACAATTTCGTTGAGTTCGAGGTAAACCGCGTGGGATATGTCGGAATCACAGTAGAAGAAAGGAGCCGCGAGGAACTGTGTCGCTTCCGGGAAGAAGCACGTGTCAGAGAGAGCTCTTTGAGCGATGCAACCGATTCCTCAATGCTTTTACGGGATCCGGTTCCGTGAGAAGGAAACGAAAGTCACGGCATTCGGGTCCGTAACGACTTCCCAGAAGGGGAATGAACACAAGGACTCTTCTTGCACGTGAAAAGAAAAAAGGAAAACGTAGGAACGCCACAGCGCGACAGAGTCCGTCAGATTCAGAGGAAGCCAGCAGGAGACATCACCCAGCTCCAGCGCAGGCCTGGAACGGATATTCTCCTCGTTCGTTTCCGGAGAGACAACAGGAGGAGGCATGGGTTTTCGTTGTTCAAGCGATTTTGGAAGAAAAGCGAAAGAAATCAACCGCGAAAACGCTGCACGTCTCTAACTGCAGGGCAGAGGGGGGCAGGCGGTATATCTAGCTACCAACGGAAGCCCACAGGGATTTCCGCTCCAGGACTGTTCCCGAAAACGCAGAAGCTCGAACCACGGATAAGAAACGCGCACGGCTGCGCCGGAAGTTCCCGGAAGCTCTGCCTGACTAATTGTGGCGTCAGACACACCCCAGTGGATTGCTTGTCGCGTGAACAGAGATCAAAACCGCCGTGCAACCTAGCGCACATCGCCAAAAATTCATACTTGACGGCGATGCACCAGCAAACAAAGCCGGTGCCTGACATCGACGCGGGCCGTAGAGACCACCAGAGAAAAATCACCGTGCGCGGCGACCCTCGAGGGTCGCGGTGTCGCACAGGACTAGGCTCTATCTGAACAGTCAGTTTAGGATGCACAAGCTAACAGCAACCACAAATTTCTGAAACAGTCGTATGCTCAACAACTTGGCTGCAGCACGGCAAACGAGAGAGGTGTGTCCAGAGCGCGAAAGCATCGCTACTCTTCCTCGCGGAAAGACCGAACGGCCCACGTGAATGCCGCTGGTCCGTACCAGTGCTTGCCAGGATTCTCTCAGTTCTCCGCGAAAGCGAGCAAAGCACTGCTCATGAGGGTCCCCTTATTCCTGAGACAGAATATTCATCGGTCGACAGCCTCGCTGATGTTGCTTCCATCTACTGCAGCAGCGGCTGTCCTCCGCGACTCAAACGCACCTCTCAGTTCTCCAGTTGGCGTTTCCTCGGGGCCGGAACAGCGGCGGGTTCGTGGGGTCGGGCTGGGGCTCGAATTCGAAATATCGGGGTTTGCGTGCGAGTAAACCTCCCCAAAGTGAAGGGGAAACATCCGTTAAGATTAATAAAATACGTTGGAAGTCCACGAAAGACCAGTACGGGGACAAAGGGCAGCGGGACGAACACTACGTTTTGGTAACACATACGCGTAAGCCATTGGACGCGGCCCCGCAGAGAGGATTCTTGAATCGATTTCCCTTACTGTCTTCCACTGCAGACATGCTCGTATTGCAGCTGGTGGTCCACCTTGGCATTTGCAGAGGGACTACCCCTGCTTCGATGCTTATGAGGGTTATCAAGGATTGACGTTGGCGGAAAAAACCAGCAAAGAGCAAAAGCTGAACGACTACGTCGCACGATACCTGCATCTACCTAACGCCCCCAGCGCGGCGCATCCGCCACAACGAGTGGTCGTCGTACTCAAGAATAATCACGCGTCGACGTCGTCAAAATCCTGATCCTTGCGCAAAGCAGAACTGGAAATTTGACTGGGTGCAAAACCGTCAAGTTCTTGTGAAAAAAAACACTGTCGAGAGAAGATGGAGCGGAAGGGTACGCGAAAAGACGGTAGGGGTTTCTCCCAGAGGATGCGAGCCAGCATCATCCGGCAACGACAGTGATCTTACCCGCCACACGAAGGTCAACATCACTTTCGCAGAAACGTGCACCCTGGGTCTCTACGTTCACCTCGAATCGGACGAACAGAGAAGACAGCTACATCTGGCATCATACTATGCTTAGATTATTTGGTGCCGACACAGGCGACCTTCACGGTGCCACCAGGCCGGCTCGATATCCCCACTGCCCCCTGCAACCGGCAAACGCAGCGGGACGTGCAGTTTGAAAGCTAAAACTAGATTTCCGCTGAATCCGGCGGCACGTGGCCAGCGAGGGATCCCTATTCACTTGCTCTCGATGATTTAATGTTACTTCAGATTCGCAGTATCCTCCAAGTACCCCCAATTATGGTATTGGAGAAAGGAGGTTCGTAATGACTCTAGCACTCCAGAAACTCGTTTGTCCCATTGGTAGTACATATCCGAGGTGTTGCGCATGCTAATTTGCAAAGTATCCGGTTGGCAACAGAATTTAGGTCTCCAAATCGACCGTGTCCGTGTGCAACTTGCGGGATGCTGTGCGTGTGTGTGTCACTGAAACCATGGTCTAACAATCGCTACACGAAGAATCCTTGAGGGATGCAGTTGTAGGAAGCAAGCATCCTGCAAATAAGTACTCGTGGATGGATAAGCGATCCACCTTCAGGGAAGGCGATGGGCATCCTCTGCTGACTGTTCCTTGAGAGGAAATTAAGGTTGTCGACCTCCTCGCCACGCTTGCCAATTGTCCATCTCCCATCGTGGCACAGTGGAGAGGATGTTCTCCAGCGACAACCCCGTTCATCCTCTTGCTTTCGTTACTGCAAAAATTCAAAGAGGCAGAGGGGAGCCGGACGTTGGGGGAGAAAGCCTGACCATTACAGTTGCCACTGTGTTGAGGCCGACACACAGCCAGCGCTGCTCTGAAACAGGATATATGTGAGTGTGTGTGTCAAACCGCGTTCTGCCCTGTCCAGATTCTGCCAGCTACGATCCCGAGAAGCGTAGGACTTTACGAGAACAGAACTTCATTGGAGCGTTAATGTCATAAAGAAGGTGGTGATCGTATTTGGCTAGTCTACGCTTCCGGCTGCTTACATGTAAAGTGTTCACTCGTAAGAGGGACAGATTCACGGTTCTTCGTTTCCAACTACAGTTTTACACCTTCATTGCCTGAGCTGTCATTTCAGCAGGCCAAAAGTAATATATTTTAGCGTCTAGCGACAATCGCCGCGATCAGCGGGATTTCGAATACTTGATTCTTGACAAAGACTTCGCAACACTGTTTTTGCAAATTATTGCGGCTAGCCCATCATATTATAGACATCTTTCCTTTGTCTATTTCTACAAGGCCCTTGGACGCAGTAGTTTGAGTATCAGCGTCTTCGTTGTGGCTTCCGAAAATTTTAACCTTATCCACCTCTCCCAGCGACGCGATCTGCTCGCCTGTGAACACACCGTTAACCGGTTCTACCATGTTGCCAGAGGGTGACGGACAAGCGACTTCCTTCAGCCCGACGTCGCCGGGAGTGACATTTTACTATAGACAGCCTCAGTACACTGTGTGTTGCCTTCCTCCAGCTAGTTAGAGGCGTCGCAGCCTTTGAGAGCAAGGCGTTCATATCGGCATCAACTGATCACGGGGTTATCACCTTGCCTGGCTAAAAGTCTGATACTGTCCTCTCGCACCGACACGCAGACTAGAATGAGTGCTTGGTGCCCGTTTTACCATTCTGTGAATGATGCGGCGCTCTCTAGGAGACTAAGCCGGATCGAAGGAACTTGGGAAGCACCATAGAATAGTGCAGACTTTTAATCTGCTACCAGGATGACCAACCGAACGACGGTTATTGGCTCGACCATACAGGAGCAATGTATTCTGCAATGGTAATCGGGTGGTGAGCGTCTAAAGCACGGGCGCTTGGTGACAAAAACTCCCCGATATAGGAGACTGCTTCCGTTTAACCTACCGCTTCAAGAGTTTTCTTTGAGATGAGAACTCAACTTTGAAGAGCCTTGGCTTTTAGTAAGTCTCAGCTTGACTGCACCTCCGGCCTAGCTGGTGATGTGCTCAAAGTTGCCCTGAGTACTGAGGTTTGTGCCACATCCCGAAGCCCTGGAAAAGCGCACAGGGCCTTACTATTAAGCTTAGCCTAATAGGAAGGGATTTTATGCCGTCTTAGATGTCTTGAAGAGCCCTAGAAGTAGCATTCGTGGCAACATGGTATACTGGTGTGGCGGGGCGGACAAGACATCCAAAAGAATAAGTCCGTCCATCTGTTCGGAGGAACATCAAATACCCCTAGGGCACACCGTTCTACCATATAATTCCATAAAAACCCTTCTACAGTCGAGAAGCTAACGAATGCCACTTCTATCGGAATTCGTCTGCTATTGTGCTTTCCTTACGGTGTGTGTTCGTCTCTAGGCTGGTGGGTGTGCACTCACGGGCTCGCCACTGTTTCCGGTGTGGTGTCTCCATGTGGCGTTACAAATCAGACGAAAAACCAATTCCAGAATGCTGACAAACTCATACGGGAACAAGTGAAGAATTGGGCCTCATTGCTGATCAAGCAACTTGGATCTCTAACGGCAGGGTGTTCGTCGCTGTGTCGGTGCCCACTCGAAATAGGTTGTGCAAACTGCTTTTCGCAGCCATTCTGCGCTATCGCTGAGAACAGCGGACATCCAGTCACACAGTCTTAGCCGGTTTTCTTCTTTTGTTCGGGGCCAACTGGAGGTGTCAAGTCGTGCTGCATCTTCGCTGTATTTTTTGCATGGGCAAAGCTTGGGAAAAATGTAGTCGTCACGGATTTGCACATTGTTATTATGTCTGGGGCGCGACTGCCTCGTGTGTTTCGGTCACTCCTCTCTTCTCTTCGCATCTGATGCTCTCTCCACTCGTATATCTATAAAGACACGCAAACAGACTTTCTCATTTTAGCTTCACCACGCGCGTTCTCGTGACTGCTGGGTACATTCACTTTTCATAGTATAGGAGGCGGGCAGCTATCAACAGTTTCACTGCATCCGACGATTATTTCTCTCGGTTGTTTATTCTACCAGTACCCTGTCGACTGCATTTTTAAAACCGTATTTTCGATACATTCTAGATTCTCGAGGAAGTCAATCATCTGTCAACACGCGCTTGCGGTCTCGCTCTGGGAGGCCGTCGCGTCTCTCACCATGCTATATCGACTGGACTCGCTGGCAGGGCTTCTTCTGTTGTCTCGTCCTATCTTCTTCCAGCGTCCGATTTTCCTCCTTTGGACGTTTTCCAGCGACACACTCCATATTATAGGTAAGTGATCTCACGAATCCTCGTTGCAGAGTTCGTTTTTCTGCCAGCACTTGAACAGGCAAAATGGGAGCCAGCGGGAATT